>NW_026778223.1:0-318554 GCF_025265405.1 Mesoplodon densirostris | reverse complement strand
CTGCTACTGGTCTTATGACATTGATTTCATGGCTGAGGGATATTCCATCGTACGTAAGTACCACAATGTTTTGAACCATTTTTATATTTCCTGGGATATTTAAGGTGTACCCAAGTTGAGGTTCTTGTAGTCAGTGCAGCCCTAAATTTGGAGGTGGCTCTTTCTTATTGATTTTCAGTTTTCCCAAGGTATATTCACTAGACTGGAAGTGGCCTTGGCTCTGTAGCTCTGTTGTTTACTTGTTTTAGGGAACACAATGCACTCCTCCAGTGAGGCAGTTGGCAATTTACATCCCGCCCATCAGCATAACAAGGCTCCCAGTTCTCCAGGGCCTGTCTTGCCTTTCTGGTTTTTACACATTTTGTGGATGTCCCTTTTGACCGGTGGGAAATGATACTTCTTTGTAGTGCAGATTTGCATTGCCCGCTTGCTTGCTTGGCCAAAAAGGGCGTATGCGTTTTCTCCTGAATATATTCAGGAGAAAACGCATACGCCCTTTTTGGCCAAGTGCACCATTGTCCAAGTTGTGCCCCTCTTCCTGTGCTTTACAGGCGATTCCAAGGTACCTCTTGAAATCTGTTTCCTGCTATTTTGCCTCGCTTTCAAGTCCGCCTCGTTGACTTCCCTCAACAGATTTTTGGACGATAGTTGTCCTTTATCACTCTGCCAGTTTGTGAATTGCTGTGCCCCTGAGCTCCATTTCTCAACTCGTTTTTTGTGAGCTGAACGCAAGTCGAAAATTTTGGATCATGTCCTATACTGGTTCCCGGTGGGTGGCTGAGACTTTGGTTAATTCTTCTTCCTGCCGGGAAATTAGAGTGGCATGTGCCCGTCCAAATGCCTAACAGCTACTCTCTCATGGGTTCTCCCTCGTCCCTTCCATCCTCTGCCAAATTGGGAACCTGTGAAAACCAGGAGCTTAAAGTGCCTGTCTCTCCAAGTTGGGAGATTGATAGTAAGGCAGTTGGAAAGTCAAACTGGAGCACCAGGAGAGGGACTATTCGTTGAGTTTTAGAAACCTTTCGTATTCACAGTGTGTCCATTCTCTAGGTTTCCTGTACATGTTATAGCTGTAGTAATATTCCCTTGAACCTGGAGAGTTGGGACCCATGGAATGGGGGCCATGCATTATTGCTTGAAAGGGTCTGCATTTGCTCACCCAATCTCACCAATCCTCTCAGTCCCAAGTGTCCAGCCTTATGCCACATCCAGCTGTCATTGTAGATAGGGTCTTTCCAGGTTTCCTCAGACACCCTGAAGGAATTGTAAAGAATTTCCCTGTTTTTTGGTTTTGCTTTTGAAATTCCTTTTTATAGTGGGTTTGAGCTGATTCTCGCTGCCATGTTTATGCCACTCTAGACACACTTGATTCCCTTATGGAGACATATCAATACATAGGTTTTAAGATTCTTACTAGTCAGATATATTCCTCTGTGGGAAATATGGGGTTTTGAGTCTCTTTCACTGAGGAAGGTGTAGGTCTTGTCTATTCCAAAGTTGGTTTTTGAAACGGTCCCTGTGCTTATATCAAACTCTGGTTTTATGCATCACCCCACCTCTCCTTCCCCTTTATGCAGGCATAAGAGTGTTTTCTAAATGTGAGACTCTGTTCTCTTTCCTAACTCAGTTCACGTGTAGCCATGTTTACAGGATCTTCATAAGTGATATCTTATGATAAGTTTCTTTTTCTGTGTGACTTATTTCACTTAGAATCATCGTACCTGAATCCACTCACTTTGCTGCTACTGGTCTTATGACATTGATTTCATGGCTGAGGGATATTCCATCGTACGTAAGTACCACAATGTTTTGAACCATTTTTATATTTCCTGGGATATTTAAGGTGTACCCAAGTTGAGGTTCTTGTAGTCAGTGCAGCCCTAAATTTGGAGGTGGCTCTTTCTTATTGATTTTCAGTTTTCCCAAGGTATATTCCCTAGACTGGAAGTGGCCTTGGCTCTGTAGCTCTGTTGTTTACTTGTTTTAGGGAACACAATGCACTCCTCCAGTGAGGCAGTTGGCAATTTACATCCCGCCCATCAGCATAACAAGGCTCCCAGTTCTCCAGGGCCTGTCTTGCCTTTCTGGTTTTTACACATTTTGTGGATGTCCCTTTTGACCGGTGGGAAGTGATACTTCTTTGTAGTGCAGATTTGCATTGCCCGCTTGCTTGCTTGGCCAAAAAGGGCGTATGCGTTTTCTCCTGAATATATTCAGGAGAAAACGCATACGCCCTTTTTGGCCAAGTGCACCATTGTCCAAGTTGTGCCCCTCTTCCTGTGCTTTACAGGCGATTCCAAGGTACCTCTTGAAATCTGTTTCCTGCTATTTTGCCTCACTTTCAAGTCCACCTCGTTGACTTCCCTCAACAGATTTTTGGACGATAGTTGTCCTTTATCACTCTGCCAGTTTGTGAATTGCTGTGCCCCTGAGCTCCATTTCTCAACTCGTTTTTTGTGAGCTGAACGCAAGTCCAAAATTTTGGATCATGTCCTATACTGGTTCCCGGTGGGTGGCTGAGACTTTGGTTAATTCTTCTTCCTGCCGGGAAATTACAGTGACATGTGCCCGTCCAAATGCCTAACAGCTACTCTCTCATGGGTTCTCCCTCGTCCCTTCCATCCTCTGCCAAATTGGGAACCTGTGCAAACCAGGAGGTTAAAGGGTCTGTCTCTCCAAGTTGGGAGATTGATAGTAAGGCAGTTGGAAAGTCAAACTGGAGCACCAGGAGAGGGACTATTCGTTGAGTTTTAGAAACCTTTCGTATTCACAGTGTGTCTATTCTCTTGGTTTACTGTACATGTTATAGCTGTAGTAATATTCCCTTGAACCTGGAGAGTTGGGACCCATGGAATGGGGGCCATGCATTATTGCTTGAAAGGGTCTGCATTTGCTCACCCAATCTCACCAATCCTCTCAGTCCCAAGTGTCCAGCCTTATGCCACATCTAGCTGTCATTGTAGATAGGGTCTTTCCAGGTTTCCTCAGACACCCTGAAGGAATTGTAAAGAATTTCCCTGTTTTTTGGTTTTGCTTTTGAAATTCCTTTTTATAGTGGGTTTGAGCTGATTCTCGCTGCCATGTTTATGCCACTCTAGACACACTTGATTCCCTTATGGAGTCATATCAATACATAGGTTTTAAGATTCTTACTAGTCAGATATATTCCTCTGCGGGAAATATGGGGTTTTGAGTCTCTTTCACTGAGGAAGGTGTAGGTCTTGTCTATTCCAAAGTTGGTTTTTGGAACGGTCCCTGTGCTTATATCAAACTCTGGTTTTATGCATCACCCCACCTCTCCATCCCCTTTATGCAGGCATAAGAGTGTTTTCTAAATGTGAGACTCTGTTCTCTTTCCTAACTCAGTTCACGTGTAGCCATGTTTACAGGATCTTCATAAGTGATATCTTATGATAAGTTTCTTTTTCTGTGTGACTTTTTTCACTTAGAATCATCGTACCTGAATCCACTCACTTTGCTGCTACTGGTCTTATGATATTGATTTCATGGCTGAGGGATATTCCATCGTACGTAAGTACCACAATGTTTTGAACCATTTTTATATTTCCTGGGATATTTAAGGTGTACCCAAGTTGAGGTTCTTGTAGTCAGTGCAGCCCTAAATTTGGAGGTGGCTCTTTCTTATTGATTTTCAGTTTTCCCAAGGTATATTCCCTAGACTGGAAGTGGCCTTGGCTCTGTAGCTCTGTTGTTTACTTGTTTTAGGGAACACAATGCACTCCTCCAGTGAGGCAGTTGGCAGTTTACATCCCGCCCATCAGCATAACAAGGCTCCCAGTTCTCCAGGGCCTGTCTTGCCTTTCTGGTTTTTACACTTTTTGTGGATTTCCCTTTTGACCGGTGGGAAGTGATACTTCTTTGTAGTGCAGATTTGCATTGCCCGCTTGCTTGCTTGGCCAAAAAGGGCGTATGCGTTTTCTCCTGAATATATTCAGGAGAAAACGCATACGCCCTTTTTGGCCAAGTGCACCATTGTCCAAGTTGTGCCCCTCTTCCTGTGCTTTACAGGCGATTCCAACGTACCTCTTGAAATCTGTTTCCTGCTATTTTGCCTCGCTTTCAAGTCCGCCTCGTTGACTTCCCTCAACAGATTTTTGGACGATAGTTGTCCTTTATCACTCTGCCAGTTTGTGAATTGCTGTGCCCCTGAGCTCCATTTCTCAACTCGTTTTTTGTGAGCTGAACGCAAGTCCAAAATTTTGGATCATGTCCTATACTGGTTCCCGGTGGGTTGCTGAGACTTTGGTTAATTCTTCTTCCTGCCGGGAAATTAGAGTGACATGTGCCCGTCCAAATGCCTAACAGCTACTCTCTCATGGGTTCTCCCTCGTCCCTTCCATCCTCTGCCAAATTGGGAACCTGTGCAAACCAGGAGGTTAAAGGGCCTGTCTCTCCAAGTTGGGAGATTGATAGTAAGGCAGTTGGAAAGTCAAACTGGAGCACCAGGAGAGGGACTATTCGTTGAGTTTTAGAAACCTTTCGTATTCACAGTGTGTCCATTCTCTAGGTTTCCTGTACATGTTATAGCTGTAGTAATATTCCCTTGAACCTGGAGAGTTGGGACCCATGGAATGGGGGCCATGCATTATTGCTTGAAAGGGTCTGCATTTGCTCACCCAATCTCACCAATCCTCTCAGTCCCAAGTGTCCAGCCTTATGCCACATCCAGCTGTCATTGTAGATAGGGTCTCTCCAGGTTTCCTCAGACACCCTGAAGGAATTGTAAAGAATTTCCCTGTTTTTTGGTTTTGCTTTTGAAATTCCTTTTTAGAGTGGGTTTGAGCTGATTCTCGCTGCCATGTTTATGCCACTCTAGACACACTTGATTCCCTTATGGAGACATATCAATACATAGGTTTTAAGATTCTTACTAGTCAGATATATTCCTCTGCGGGAAATATGGGGTTTTGAATCTCTTTCACTGAGGAAGGTGTAGGTCTTGTCTATTCCAAAGTTGGTTTTTGGAACGGTCCCTGTGCTTATATCAAACTCTGGTTTTATGCATCACCCGACCTCTCCATCCCCTTTATGCAGGCATAAGAGTGTTTTCTAAATGTGAGACTCTGTTCTCTTTCCTAACTCAGTTCACGTGTAGCCATGTTTACAGGATCTTCATAAGTGATATCTTATGATAAGTTTCTTTTTCTGTGTGACTTATTTCACTTAGAATCATCGTACCTGAATCCACTCACTTTGCTGCTACTGGTCTTATGACATTGATTTCATCGCTGAGGGATATTCCATCGTACGTAAGTACCACAATGTTTTGAACCATTTTTATATTTCCTGGGATATTTAAGGTTTACCCAAGTTGAGGTTCTTGTAGTCAGTGCAGCCCTAAATTTGGAGGTGGCTCTTTCTTATTGATTTTCAGTTTTCCCAAGGTATATTCCCTAGACTGGAAGTGGCCTTGGCTCTGTAGCTCTGTTGTTTACTTGTTTTAGGGAACACAATGCACTCCTCCAGTGAGGCAGTTGGCAATTTACATCCCGCCCATCAGCATAACAAGGCTCCCAGTTCTCCAGGGCCTGTCTTGCCTTTCTGGTTTTTACACATTTTGTGGATGTCCCTTTTGACCGGTGGGAAGTGATACTTCTTTGTAGTGCAGATTTGCATTGCCCGGTTGCTTGCTTGGCCAAAAAGGGCGTATGCGTTTTCTCCTGAATATATTCAGGAGAAAACGCATACGCCCTTTTTGGCCAAGTGCACCATTGTCCAAGTTGTGCCCCTCTTCCTGTGCTTTACAGGCGATTCCAAGGTACCTCTTGAAATCTGTTTCCTGCTATTTTGCCTCACTTTCAAGTCCGCCTCATTGACTTCCCTCAACAGATTTTTGGACGATAGTTGTCCTTTATCACTCTGCCAGTTTGTGAATTGCTGTGCCCCTGAGCTCCATTTCTCAACTCGTTTTTTGTGAGCTGAAAGCAAGTCCAAAATTTTGGATCATGTCCTATACTGGTTCCCGGTGGGTGGCTGAGACTTTGGTTAATTCTTCTTCCTGCCGGGAAATTAGAGTGACATGTGCCCGTCCAAATGCCTAACAGCTACTCTCTCATGGGTTCTCCCTCGTCCCTTCCATCCTCTGCCAAATTGGGAACCTGTGCAAACCAGGAGGTTAAAGGGTCTGTCTCTCCAAGTTGGGAGATTGATAGTAAGGCAGTTGGAAAGTCAAACTGGAGCACCAGGAGAGGGACTATTCGTTGAGTTTTAGAAACCTTTCGTATTTACAGTGTGTCTATTCTCTTGGTTTCCTGTACATGTTATAGCTGTAGTAATATTCCCTTGAACCTGGAGAGTTGGGACCCATGGAATGGGGGCCATGCATTATTGCTTGAAAGGGTCTGCATTTGCTCACCCAATCTCACCAATCCTCTCAGTCCCAAGTGTCCAGCCTTATGCCACATCTAGCTGTCATTGTAGATAGGGTCTTTCCAGGTTTCCTCAGACACCCTGAAGGAATTGTAAAGAATTTCCCTGTTTTTTGGTTTTGCTTTTGAAATTCCTTTTTATAGTGGGTTTGAGCTGATTCTCGCTGCCATGTTTATGCCACTCTAGACACACTTGATTCCCTTATGGAGTCATATCAATACATAGGTTTTAAGATTCTTACTAGTCAGATATATTCCTCTGCGGGAAATATGGGGTTTTGAGTCTCTTTCACTGAGGAAGGTGTAGGTCTTGTCTATTCCAAAGTTGGTTTTTGGAACGGTCCCTGTGCTTATATCAAACTCTGGTTTTATGCATCACCCCACCTCTCCTTCCCCTTTATGCAGGCATAAGAGTGTTTTCTAAATGTGAGACTCTTTTCTCTTTCCTAACTCAGATCACGTGTAGCCATGTTTACAGGATCTTCATAAGTGATATCTTATGATAAGTTTCTTTTTCTGTGTGACTTATTTCACTTAGAATCATCGTACCTGAATCCACTCACTTTGCTGCTACTGGTCTTATGACATTGATTTCATGGCTGAGGGATATTCCATCGTACGTAAGTACCACAATGTTTTGAACCATTTTTATATTTCCTGGGATATTTAAGGTGTACCCAAGTTGAGGTTCTTGTAGTCAGTGCAGCCCTAAATTTGGAGGTGTCTCTTTCTTATTGATTTTCAGTTTTCCCAAGGTATATTCCCTAGACTGGAAGTGGCCTTGGCTCTGTAGCTCTGTTGTTTACTTGTTTTAGGGAACACAATGCACTCCTCCAGTGAGGCAGTTGGCAATTTACATCCCGCCCATCAGCATAACAAGGCTCCCAGTTCTCCAGGGCCTGTCTTGCCTTTCTGGTTTTTACACATTTTGTGGATGTCCCTTTTGACCGGTGGGAAATGATACTTCTTTGTAGTGCAGATTTGCATTGCCCGCTTGCTTGCTTGGCCAAAAAGGGCGTATGCGTTTTCTCCTGAATATATTCAGGAGAAAACGCATACGCCCTTTTTGGCCAAGTGCACCATTGTCCAAGTTGTGCCCCTCTTCCTGTGCTTTACAGGCGATTCCAAGGTACCTCTTGAAATCTGTTTCCTGCTATTTTGCCTCGCTTTCAAGTCCGCCTCGTTGACTTCCCTCAACAGATTTTTGGACGATAGTTGTCCTTTATCACTCTGCCAGTTTGTGAATTGCTGTGCCCCTGAGCTCCATTTCTCAACTCGTTTTTTGTGAGCTGAACGCAAGTCGAAAATTTTGGATCATGTCCTATACTGGTTCCCGGTGGGTGGCTGAGACTTTGGTTAATTCTTCTTCCTGCCGGGAAATTAGAGTGGCATGTGCCCGTCCAAATGCCTAACAGCTACTCTCTCATGGGTTCTCCCTCGTCCCTTCCATCCTCTGCCAAATTGGGAACCTGTGAAAACCAGGAGCTTAAAGTGCCTGTCTCTCCAAGTTGGGAGATTGATAGTAAGGCAGTTGGAAAGTCAAACTGGAGCACCAGGAGAGGGACTATTCGTTGAGTTTTAGAAACCTTTCGTATTCACAGTGTGTCCATTCTCTAGGTTTCCTGTACATGTTATAGCTGTAGTAATATTCCCTTGAACCTGGAGAGTTGGGACCCATGGAATGGGGGCCATGCATTATTGCTTGAAAGGGTCTGCATTTGCTCACCCAATCTCACCAATCCTCTCAGTCCCAAGTGTCCAGCCTTATGCCACATCCAGCTGTCATTGTAGATAGGGTCTTTCCAGGTTTCCTCAGACACCCTGAAGGAATTGTAAAGAATTTCCCTGTTTTTTGGTTTTGCTTTTGAAATTCCTTTTTATAGTGGGTTTGAGCTGATTCTCGCTGCCATGTTTATGCCACTCTAGACACACTTGATTCCCTTATGGAGACATATCAATACATAGGTTTTAAGATCCTTACTAGTCAGATATATTCCTCTGTGGGAAATATGGGGTTTTGAGTCTCTTTCACTGAGGAAGGTGTAGGTCTTGTCTATTCCAAAGTTGGTTTTTGGAACGGTCCCTGTGCTTATATCAAACTCTGGTTTTATGCATCACCCCACCTCTCCTTCCCCTTTATGCAGGCATAAGAGTGTTTTCTAAATGTGAGACTCTTTTCTCTTTCCTAACTCAGATCACGTGTAGCCATGTTTACAGGATCTTCATAAGTGATATCTTATGATAAGTTTCTTTTTCTGTGTGACTTATTTCACTTAGAATCATCGTACCTGAATCCACTCACTTTGCTGCTACTGGTCTTATGACATTGATTTCATGGCTGAGGGATATTCCATCGTACGTAAGTACCACAATGTTTTGAACCATTTTTATATTTCCTGGGATATTTAAGGTGTACCCAAGTTGAGGTTCTTGTAGTCAGTGCAGCCCTAAATTTGGAGGTGTCTCTTTCTTATTGATTTTCAGTTTTCCCAAGGTATATTCCCTAGACTGGAAGTGGCCTTGGCTCTGTAGCTCTGTTGTTTACTTGTTTTAGGGAACACAATGCACTCCTCCAGTGAGGCAGTTGGCAATTTACATCCCGCCCATCAGCATAACAAGGCTCCCAGTTCTCCAGGGCCTGTCTTGCCTTTCCGGTTTTTACACATTTTGTGGATGTCCCTTTTGACCGGTGGGAAATGATACTTCTTTGTAGTGCAGATTTGCATTGCCCGCTTGCTTGCTTGGCCAAAAAGGGCGTATGCGTTTTCTCCTGAATATATTCAGGAGAAAACGCATACGCCCTTTTTGGCCAAGTGCACCATTGTCCAAGTTGTGCCCCTCTTCCTGTGCTTTACAGGCGATTCCAAGGTACCTCTTGAAATCTGTTTCCTGCTATTTTGCCTCGCTTTCAAGTCCGCCTCGTTGACTTCCCTCAACAGATTTTTGGACGATAGTTGTCCTTTATCACTCTGCCAGTTTGTGAATTGCTGTGCCCCTGAGCTCCATTTCTCAACTCGTTTTTTGTGAGCTGAACGCAAGTCGAAAATTTTGGATCATGTCCTATACTGGTTCCCGGTGGGTGGCTGAGACTTTGGTTAATTCTTCTTCCTGCCGGGAAATTAGAGTGGCATGTGCCCGTCCAAATGCCTAACAGCTACTCTCTCATGGGTTCTCCCTCGTCCCTTCCATCCTCTGCCAAATTGGGAACCTGTGAAAACCAGGAGCTTAAAGTGCCTGTCTCTCCAAGTTGGGAGATTGATAGTAAGGCAGTTGGAAAGTCAAACTGGAGCACCAGGAGAGGGACTATTCGTTGAGTTTTAGAAACCTTTCGTATTCACAGTGTGTCCATTCTCTAGGTTTCCTGTACATGTTATAGCTGTAGTAATATTCCCTTGAACCTGGAGAGTTGGGACCCATGGAATGGGGGCCATGCATTATTGCTTGAAAGGGTCTGCATTTGCTCACCCAATCTCACCAATCCTCTCAGTCCCAAGTGTCCAGCCTTATGCCACATCCAGCTGTCATTGTAGATAGGGTCTTTCCAGGTTTCCTCAGACACCCTGAAGGAATTGTAAAGAATTTCCCTGTTTTTTGGTTTTGCTTTTGAAATTCCTTTTTATAGTGGGTTTGAGCTGATTCTCGCTGCCATGTTTATGCCACTCTAGACACACTTGATTCCCTTATGGAGACATATCAATACATAGGTTTTAAGATTCTTACTAGTCAGATATATTCCTCTGTGGGAAATATGGGGTTTTGAGTCTCTTTCACTGAGGAAGGTGTAGGTCTTGTCTATTCCAAAGTTGGTTTTTGAAACGGTCCCTGTGCTTATATCAAACTCTGGTTTTATGCATCACCCCACCTCTCCTTCCCCTTTATGCAGGCATAAGAGTGTTTTCTAAATGTGAGACTCTGTTCTCTTTCCTAACTCAGTTCACGTGTAGCCATGTTTACAGGATCTTCATAAGTGATATCTTATGATAAGTTTCTTTTTCTGTGTGACTTATTTCACTTAGAATCATCGTACCTGAATCCACTCACTTTGCTGCTACTGGTCTTATGACATTGATTTCATGGCTGAGGGATATTCCATCGTACGTAAGTACCACAATGTTTTGAACCATTTTTATATTTCCTGGGATATTTAAGGTGTACCCAAGTTTAGGTTCTTGTAGTCAGTGCAGCCCTAAATTTGGAGGTGGCTCTTTCTTATTGATTTTCAGTTTTCCCAAGGTATATTCCCTAGACTGGAAGTGGCCTTGGCTCTGTAGCTCTGTTGTTTACTTGTTTTAGGGAACACAATGCACTCCTCCAGTGAGGCAGTTGGCAATTTACATCCCGCCCATCAGCATAACAAGGCTCCCAGTTCTCCAGGGCCTGTCTTGCCTTTCTGGTTTTTACACATTTTGTGGATGTCCCTTTTGACCGGTGGGAAGTGATACTTCTTTGTAGTGCAGATTTGCATTGCCCGCTTGCTTGCTTGGCCAAAAAGGGCGTATGCGTTTTCTCCTGAATATATTCAGGAGAAAACGCATACGCCCTTTTTGGCCAAGTGCACCATTGTCCAAGTTGTGCCCCTCTTCCTGTGCTTTACAGGCGATTCCAAGGTACCTCTTGAAATCTGTTTCCTGCTATTTTGCCTCACTTTCAAGTCCACCTCGTTGACTTCCCTCAACAGATTTTTGACGATAGTTGTCCTTTATCACTCTGCCAGTTTGTGAATTGCTGTGCCCCTGAGCTCCATTTCTCAACTCGTTTTTTGTGAGCTGAACGCAAGTCCAAAATTTTGGATCATGTCCTATACTGGTTCCCGGTGGGTGGCTGAGACTTTGGTTAATTCTTCTTCCTGCCGGGAAATTAGAGTGACATGTGCCCGTCCAAATGCCTAACAGCTACTCTCTCATGGGTTCTCCCTCGTCCCTTCCATCCTCTGCCAAATTGGGAACCTGTGCAAACCAGGAGGTTAAAGGGTCTGTCTCTCCAAGTTGGGAGATTGATAGTAAGGCAGTTGGAAAGTCAAACTGGAG
The DNA here is from genome assembly GCF_025265405.1 of Mesoplodon densirostris. Classification (NCBI taxonomy): domain Eukaryota; kingdom Metazoa; phylum Chordata; class Mammalia; order Artiodactyla; family Ziphiidae; genus Mesoplodon; species Mesoplodon densirostris. Next base: position 307,138 of record NW_026778223.1, on the reverse strand, counting down.
CACCAGGAGAGGGACTATTCGTTGAGTTTTAGAAACCTTTCGTATTCACAGTGTGTCTATTCTCTTGGTTTCCTGTACATGTTATAGCTGTAGTAATATTCCCTTGAACCTGGAGAGTTGGGACCCATGGAATGGGGGCCATGCATTATTGCTTGAAAGGGTCTGCATTTGCTCACCCAATCTCACCAATCCTCTCAGTCCCAAGTGTCCAGCCTTATGCCACATCTAGCTGTCATTGTAGATAGGGTCTTTCCAGGTTTCCTCAGACACCCTGAAGGAATTGTAAAGAATTTCCCTGTTTTTTGGTTTTGCTTTTGAAATTCCTTTTTATAGTGGGTTTGAGCTGATTCTCGCTGCCATGTTTATGCCACTCTAGACACACTTGATTCCCTTATGGAGACATATCAATACATAGGTTTTAAGATTCTTACTAGTCAGATATATTCCTCTGCGGGAAATATGGGGTTTTGAGTCTCTTTCACTGAGGAAGGTGTAGGTCTTGTCTATTCCAAAGTTGGTTTTTGGAACGGTCCCTGTGCTTATATCAAACTCTGGTTTTATGCATCACCCCACCTCTCCATCCCCTTTATGCAGGCATAAGAGTGTTTTCTAAATGTGAGACTCTGTTCTCTTTCCTAACTCAGTTCACGTGTAGCCATGTTTACAGGATCTTCATAAGTGATATCTTATGATAAGTTTCTTTTTCTGTGTGACTTATTTCACTTAGAATCATCGTACCTGAATCCACTCACTTTGCTGCTACTGGTCTTATGATATTGATTTCATGGCTGAGGGATATTCCATCGTACGTAAGTACCACAATGTTTTGAACCATTTTTATATTTCCTGGGATATTTAAGGTGTACCCAAGTTGAGGTTCTTGTAGTCAGTGCAGCCCTAAATTTGGAGGTGGCTCTTTCTTATTGATTTTCAGTTTTCCCAAGGTATATTCCCTAGACTGGAAGTGGCCTTGGCTCTGTAGCTCTGTTGTTTACTTGTTTTAGGGAACACAATGCACTCCTCCAGTGAGGCAGTTGGCAGTTTACATCCCGCCCATCAGCATAACAAGGCTCCCAGTTCTCCAGGGCCTGTCTTGCCTTTCTGGTTTTTACACTTTTTGTGGATTTACCTTTTGACCGGTGGGAAGTGATACTTCTTTGTAGTGCAGATTTGCATTGCCCGCTTGCTTGCTTGGCCAAAAAGGGCGTATGCGTTTTCTCCTGAATATATTCAGGAGAAAACGCATACGCCCTTTTTGGCCAAGTGCACCATTGTCCAAGTTGTGCCCCTCTTCCTGTGCTTTACAGGCGATTCCAAAGTACCTCTTGAAATCTGTTTCCTGCTATTTTGCCTCGCTTTCAAGTCCGCCTCGTTGACTTCCCTCAACAGATTTTTGGACGATAGTTGTCCTTTATCACTCTGCCAGTTTGTGAATTGCTGTGCCCCTGAGCTCCATTTCTCAACTCGTTTTTTGTGAGCTGAACGCAAGTCCAAAATTTTGGATCATGTCCTATACTGGTTCCCGGTGGGTTGCTGAGACTTTGGTTAATTCTTCTTCCTGCCGGGAAATTAGAGTGACATGTGCCCGTCCAAATGCCTAACAGCTACTCTCTCATGGGTTCTCCCTCGTCCCTTCCATCCTCTGCCAAATTGGGAACCTGTGCAAACCAGGAGGTTAAAGGGCCTGTCTCTCCAAGTTGGGAGATTGATAGTAAGGCAGTTGGAAAGTCAAACTGGAGCACCAGGAGAGGGACTATTCGTTGAGTTTTAGAAACCTTTCGTATTCACAGTGTGTCCATTCTCTAGGTTTCCTGTACATGTTATAGCTGTAGTAATATTCCCTTGAACCTGGAGAGTTGGGACCCATGGAATGGGGGCCATGCATTATTGCTTTAAAGGGTCTGCATTTGCTCACCCAATCTCACCAATCCTCTCAGTCCCAAGTGTCCAGCCTTATGCCACATCCAGCTGTCATTGTAGATAGGGTCTCTCCAGGTTTCCTCAGACACCCTGAAGGAATTGTAAAGAATTTCCCTGTTTTTTGGTTTTGCTTTTGAAATTCCTTTTTAGAGTGGGTTTGAGCTGATTCTCGCTGCCATGTTTATGCCACTCTAGACACACTTGATTCCCTTATGGAGACATATCAATACATAGGTTTTAAGATTCTTACTAGTCAGATATATTCCTCTGCGGGAAATATGGGGTTTTGAATCTCTTTCACTGAGGAAGGTGTAGGTCTTGTCTATTCCAAAGTTGGTTTTTGGAACGGTCCCTGTGCTTATATCAAACTCTTGTTTTATGCATCACCCGACCTCTCCATCCCCTTTATGCAGGCATAAGAGTGTTTTCTAAATGTGAGACTCTGTTCTCTTTCCTAACTCAGTTCACGTGTAGCCATGTTTACAGGATCTTCATAAGTGATATCTTATGATAAGTTTCTTTTTCTGTGTGACTTATTTCACTTAGAATCATCGTACCTGAATCCACTCACTTTGCTGCTACTGGTCTTATGACATTGATTTCATCGCTGAGGGATATTCCATCGTACGTAAGTACCACAATGTTTTGAACCATTTTTATATTTCCTGGGATATTTAAGGTTTACCCAAGTTGAGGTTCTTGTAGTCAGTGCAGCCCTAAATTTGGAGGTGGCTCTTTCTTATTGATTTTCAGTTTTCCCAAGGTATATTCCCTAGACTGGAAGTGGCCTTGGCTCTGTAGCTCTGTTGTTTACTTGTTTTAGGGAACACAATGCACTCCTCCAGTGAGGCAGTTGGCAATTTACATCCCGCCCATCAGCATAACAAGGCTCCCAGTTCTCCAGGGCCTGTCTTGCCTTTCTGGTTTTTACACATTTTGTGGATGTCCCTTTTGACCGGTGGGAAGTGATACTTCTTTGTAGTGCAGATTTGCATTGCCCGGTTGCTTGCTTGGCCAAAAAGGGCGTATGCGTTTTCTCCTGAATATATTCAGGAGAAAACGCATACGCCCTTTTTGGCCAAGTGCACCATTGTCCAAGTTGTGCCCCTCTTCCTGTGCTTTACAGGCGATTCCAAGGTACCTCTTGAAATCTGTTTCCTGCTATTTTGCCTCACTTTCAAGTCCGCCTCATTGACTTCCCTCAACAGATTTTTGGACGATAGTTGTCCTTTATCACTCTGCCAGTTTGTGAATTGCTGTGCCCCTGAGCTCCATTTCTCAACTCGTTTTTTGTGAGCTGAAAGCAAGTCCAAAATTTTGGATCATGTCCTATACTGGTTCCCGGTGGGTGGCTGAGACTTTGGTTAATTCTTCTTCCTGCCGGGAAATTAGAGTGACATGTGCCCGTCCAAATGCCTAACAGCTACTCTCTCATGGGTTCTCCCTCGTCCCTTCCATCCTCTGCCAAATTGGGAACTTGTGCAAACCAGGAGGTTAAAGGGCCTGTCTCTCCAAGTTGGGAGATTGATAGTAAGGCAGTTGGAAAGTCAAACTGGAGCACCAGGAGAGGGACTATTCGTTGAGTTTTAGAAACCTTTCGTATTCACAGTGTGTCCATTCTCTAGGTTTCCTGTACATGTTATAGCTGTAGTAATATTCCCTAGAACCTGGAGAGTTGGGACCCATGGAATGGGGGCCATGCATTATTGCTTGAAAGGGTCTGCATTTGCTCACCCAATCTCACCAATCCTCTCAGTCCCAAGTGTCCAGCCTTATGCCACATCCAGCTGTCATTGTAGATAGGGTCTTTCCAGGTTTCCTCAGACACCCTGAAGGAATTGTAAAGAATTTCCCTGTTTTTTGGTTTTGCTTTTGAAATTCCTTTTTATAGTGGGTTTGAGCTGATTCTCGCTGCCATGTTTATGCCACTCTAGACACACTTGATTCCCTTATGGAGACATATCAATACATAGGTTTTAAGATTCTTACTAGTCAGATATATTCCTCTGTGGGAAATATGGGGTTTTGAGTCTCTTTCACTGAGGAAGGTGTAGGTCTTGTCTATTCCAAAGTTGGTTTTTGAAACGGTCCCTGTGCTTATATCAAACTCTGGTTTTATGCATCACCCCACCTCTCCTTCCTCTTTATGCAGGCATAAGAGTGTTTTCTAAATGTGAGACTCTGTTATCTTTCCTAACTCAGTTCACGTGTAGCCATGTTTACAGGATCTTCATAAGTGATATCTTATGATAAGTTTCTTTTTCTGTGTGACTTATTTCACTTAGAATCATCGTACCTGAATCCACTCACTTTGCTGCTACTGGTCTTATGACATTGATTTCATGGCTGAGGGATATTCCATCGTACGTAAGTACCACAATGTTTTGAACCATTTTTATATTTCCTGGGATATTTAAGGTGTACCCAAGTTGAGGTTCTTGTTGTCAGTGCAGCCCTAAATTTGGAGGTGGCTCTTTCTTATTGATTTTCAGTTTTCCCAAGGTATATTCCCTAGACTGGAAGTGGCCTTGGCTCTGTAGCTCTGTTGTTTACTTGTTTTAGGGAACACAATGCACTCCTCCAGTGAGGCAGTTGGCAGTTTACATCCCGCCCATCAGCATAACAAGGCTCCCAGTTCTCCAGGGCCTGTCTTGCCTTTCTGGTTTTTACACATTTTGTGGATGTCCCTTTTGACCGGTGGGAAGTGATACTTCTTTGTAGTGCAGATTTGCATTGCCCGCTTGCTTGCTTGGCCAAAAAGGGCGTATGCGGTTTCTCCTGAATATATTCAGGAGAAAACGCATACGCCCTTTTTGGCCAAGTGCACCATTGTCCAAGTTGTGCCCCTCTTCCTGTGCTTTACAGGCGATTCCAACGTACCTCTTGAAATCTGTTTCCTGCTATTTTGCCTCGCTTTCAAGTCCGCCTCGTTGACTTCCCTCAACAGATTTTGGACGATAGTTGTCCTTTATCACTCTGCCAGTTTGTGAATTGCTGTGCCCCTGAGCTCCATTTCTCAACTCGTTTTTTGTGAGCTGAACGGAAGTCTAAAATTTTGGATCATGTCCTATACTGGTTCCCGGTGGGTGGCTGAGACTTTGGTTAATTCTTCTTCCTGCCGGGAAATTAGAGTGACATGTGCCCGTCCAAATGCCTAACAGCTACTCTCTCATGGGTTCTCCCTCGTCCCTTCCATCCTCTGCCAAATTGGGAACCTGTGCAAACCAGGAGGTTAAAGGGCCTGTCTCTCCAAGTTGGGAGATTGATAGTAAGGCAGTTGGAAAGTCAAACTGGAGCACCAGGAGAGGGACTATTCGTTGAGTTTTAGAAACCTTTCGTATTCACAGTGTGTCCATTCTCTAGGTTTCCTGTACATGTTATAGCTGTAGTAATATTCCCTTGAACCTGGAGAGTTGGGACCCATGGAATGGGGGCCATGCATTATTGCTTGAAAGGGTCTGCATTTGCTCACCCAATCTCACCAATCCTCTCAGTCCCAAGTGTCCAGCCTTATGCCACATCCAGCTGTCATTGTAGATAGGGTCTTTCCAGGTTTCCTCAGACACCCTGAAGGAATTGTAAAGAATTTCCCTGTTTTTTGGTTTTGCTTTTGAAATTCCTTTTTATAGTGGGTTTGAGCTGATTCTCGCTGCCATGTTTATGCCACTCTAGACACACTTGATTCCCTTATGGAGACATATCAATACATAGGTTTTAAGATTCTTACTAGTCAGATATATTCCTCTGTGGGAAATATGGGGTTTTGAGTCTCTTTCACTGAGGAAGGTGTAGGTCTTGTCTATTCCAAAGTTGGTTTTTGAAACGGTCCCTGTGCTTATATCAAACTCTGGTTTTATGCATCACCCCACCTCTCCTTCCTCTTTATGCAGGCATAAGAGTGTTTTCTAAATGTGAGACTCTGTTATCTTTCCTAACTCAGTTCACGTGTAGCCATGTTTACAGGATCTTCATAAGTGATATCTTATGATAAGTTTCTTTTTCTGTGTGACTTATTTCACTTAGAATCATCGTACCTGAATCCACTCACTTTGCTGCTACTGGTCTTATGACATTGATTTCATGGCTGAGGGATATTCCATCGTACGTAAGTACCACAATGTTTTGAACCATTTTTATATTTCCTGGGATATTTAAGGTGTACCCAAGTTGAAGTTCTTGTAGTCAGTGCAGCCCTAAATTTGGAGGTGGCTCTTTCTTATTGATTTTCAGTTTTCCCAAGGTATATTCCCTAGACTGGAAGTGGCCTTGGCTCTGTAGCTCTGTTGTTTACTTGTTTTAGGGAACACAATGCACTCCTCCAGTGAGGCAGTTGGCAGTTTACATCCCGCCCATCAGCATAACAAGGCTCCCAGTTCTCCAGGGCTTGTCTTGCCTTTCTGGTTTTTACACATTTTGTGGATGTCCCTTTTGACCGGTGGGAAGTGATACTTCTTTGTAGTGCAGATTTGCATTGCCCGCTTGCTTGCTTGGCCAAAAAGGGCGTATGCGGTTTCTCCTGAATATATTCAGGAGAAAACGCATACGCCCTTTTTGGCCAAGTGCACCATTGTCCAAGTTGTGCCCCTCTTCCTGTGCTTTACAGGCGATTCCAACGTACCTCTTGAAATCTGTTTCCTGCTATTTTGCCTCGCTTTCAAGTCCGCCTCGTTGACTTCCCTCAACAGATTTTGGACGATAGTTGTCCTTTATCACTCTGCCAGTTTGTGAATTGCTGTGCCCCTGAGCTCCATTTCTCAACTCGTTTTTTGTGAGCTGAACGGAAGTCTAAAATTTTGGATCATGTCCTATACTGGTTCCCGGTGGGTGGCTGAGACTTTGGTTAATTCTTCTTCCTGCCGGGAAATTAGAGTGACATGTGCCCGTCCAAATGCCTAACAGCTACTCTCTCATGGGTTCTCCCTCGTCCCTTCCATCCTCTGCCAAATTGGGAACCTGTGCAAACCAGGAGGTTAAAGGGCCTGTCTCTCCAAGTTGGGAGATTGATAGTAAGGCAGTTGGAAAGTCAAACTGGAGCACCAGGAGAGGGACTATTCGTTGAGTTTTAGAAACCTTTCGTATTCACAGTGTGTCCATTCTCTAGGTTTCCTGTACATGTTATAGCTGTAGTAATATTCCCTTGAACTTGGAGAGTTGGGACCCATGGAATGGGGGCCATGCATTATTGCTTGAAAGGGTCTGCATTTGCTCACCCAATCTCACCAATCCTCTCAGTCCCAAGTGTCCAGCCTTATGCCACATCCAGCTGTCATTGTAGATAGGGTCTTTCCAGGTTTCCTCAGACACCCTGAAGGAATTGTAAAGAATTTCCCTGTTTTTTGGTTTTGCTTTTGAAATTCCTTTTTATAGTGGGTTTGAGCTGATTCTCGCTGCCATGTTTATGCCACTCTAGACACACTTGATTCCCTTATGGAGACATATCAATACATAGGTTTTAAGATTCTTACTAGTCAGATATATTCCTCTGTGGGAAATATGGGGTTTTGAGTCTCTTTCACTAAGGAAGGTGTTGGTCTTGTCAATTCCAAAGTTGGTTTTTGGTACGGTCCCTGTGCTTATATCAAACTCTTGTTTTATGCATCACCCACCTCTCCTTCCCCTTTATGCAGGCATAAGAGTGTTTTCTAAATGTGAGACTCTGTTCTCTTTCCTAACTCAGTTCACGTGTAGCCATGTTTACAGGATCTTCATAAGTGATATCTTATGATAAGTTTCTTTTTCTGTGTGACTTATTTCACTTAGAATCATCGTACCTGAATCCACTCACTTTGCTGCTACTGGTCTTATGACATTGATTTCATGGCTGAGGGATATTCCATCGTACGTAAGTACCACAATGTTTTGAACCATTTTTATATTTCCTGGGATATTTAAGGTGTACCCAAGTTGAGGTTCTTGTAGTCAGTGCAGCCCTAAATTTGGAGGTGGCTCTTTCTTATTGATTTTCAGTTTTCCCAAGGTATATTCCCTAGACTGGAAGTGGCCTTGGCTCTGTAGCTCTGTTGTTTACTTCTTTTAGGGAACACAATGCACTCCTCCAGTGAGGCAGTTGGCAATTTACATCCCGCCCATCAGCATAACAAGGCTCCCAGTTCTCCAGGGCCTGTCTTGCCTTTCTGGTTTTTACACATTTTGTGGATGTCCCTTTTGACCGGTGGGAAGTGATACTTCTTTGTAGTGCAGATTTGCATTGCCCGCTTGCTTGCTTGGCCAAAAAGGGCGTATGCGTTTTCTCCTGAATATATTCAGGAGAAAACGCATACGCCCTTTTTGGCCAAGTGCACCATTGTCCAAGTTGTGCCCCTCTTCCTGTGCTTTACAGGCGATTCCAAGGTACCTCTTGAAATCTGTTTCCTGCTATTTTGCCTCGCTTTCAAGTCCGCCTCGTTGACTTCCCTCAACAGATTTTTGGACGATAGTTGTCCTTTATCACTCTGCCAGTTTGTGAATTGCTGTGCCCCTGAGCTCCATTTCTCAACTCGTTTTTTGTGAGCTGAACGCAAGTCGAAAATTTTGGATCATGTCCTATACTGGTTCCCGGTGGGTGGCTGAGACTTTGGTTAATTCTTCTTCCTGCCGGGAAATTAGAGTGGCATGTGCCCGTCCAAATGCCTAACAGCTACTCTCTCATGGGTTCTCCCTCGTCCCTTCCATCCTCTGCCAAATTGGGAACCTGTGCAAACCAGGAGGTTAAAGTGCCTGTCTCTCCAAGTTGGGAGATTGATAGTATGGCAGTTGGAAAGTCAAACTGGAGCACCAGGAGAGGGACTATTCGTTGAGTTTTAGAAACCTTTCGTATTCACAGTGTGTCCATTCTCTAGGTTTCCTGTACATGTTATAGCTGTAGTAATATTCCCTTGAACCTGGAGAGTTGGGACCCATGGAATGGGGGCCATGCATTATTGCTTGAAAGGGTCTGCATTTGCTCACCCAATCTCACCAATCCTCTCAGTCCCAAGTGTCCAGCCTTATGCCACATCCAGCTGTCATTGTAGATAGGGTCTTTCCAGGTTTCCTCAGACACCCTGAAGGAATTGTAAAGAATTTCCCTGTTTTTTGGTTTTGCTTTTGAAATTCCTTTTTATAGTGGGTTTGAGCTGATTCTCGCTGCCATGTTTATGCCACTCTAGACACACTTGATTCCCTTATGGAGACATATCAATACATAGGTTTTAAGATTCTTACTAGTCAGATATATTCCTCTGTGGGAAATATGGGGTTTTGAGTCTCTTTCACTGAGGAAGGTGTAGGTCTTGTCTATTCCAAAGTTGGTTTTTGAAACGGTCCCTGTGCTTATATCAAACTCTGGTTTTATGCATCACCCCACCTCTCCTTCCCCTTTATGCAGGCATAAGAGTGTTTTCTAAATGTGAGACTCTGTTCTCTTTCCTAACTCAGTTCACGTGTAGCCATGTTTACAGGATCTTCATAAGTGATATCTTATGATAAGTTTCTTTTTCTGTGTGACTTATTTCACTTAGAATCATCGTACCTGAATCCACTCACTTTGCTGCTACTGGTCTTATGACATTGATTTCATCGCTGAGGAATATTCCATCATACGTAAGTACCAAAATGTTTTGAACCATTTTTATATTTCCTGGGATATTTAAGGTGTACCCAAGTTGAGGTTCTTGTAGTCAGTGCAGCCCTAAATTTGGAGGTGGCCCTTTCTTATTGATTTTCAGTTTTCCCAAGGTATATTCCCTAGACTGGAAGTGGCCTTGGCTCTGTAGCTCTGTTGTTTACTTGTTTTAGGGAACACAATGCACTCCTCCAGTGAGGCAGTTGGCAGTTTACATCCCGCCCATCAGCATAACAAGGCTCCCAGTTCTCCAGGGCCTGTCTTGCCTTTCTGGTTTTTACACATTTTGTGGATGTCCCTTTTGACCGGTGGGAAGTGATACTTCTTTGTAGTGCAGATTTGCATTGCCCGCTTGCTTGCTTGGCCAAAAAGGGCGTATGCGTTTTCTCCTGAATATATTCAGGAGAAAACGCATACGCCCTTTTTGGCCAAGTGCACCATTGTCCAAGTTGTGCCCCTCTTCCTGTGCTTTACAGGCGATTCCAAGGTACCTCTTGAAATCTGTTTCCTGCTATTTTGCCTCGCTTTCAAGTCCGCCTCGTTGACTTCCCTCAACAGATTTTTGGACGATAGTTGTCCTTTATCACTCTGCCAGTTTGTGAATTGCTGTGCCCATGAGCTCCATTTCTCAACTCGTTTTTTGTGAGCTGAACGCAAGTCCAAAATTTTGGATCATGTCCTATACTGGTTCCCGGTGGGTGGCTGAGACTTTGGTTAATTCTTCTTCCTGCCGGGAAATTAGAGTGACATGTGCCCGTCCAAATGCCTAACAGCTACTCTCTCATGGGTTCTCCCTCGTCCCTTCCATCCTCTGCCAAATTGGGAACCTGTGCAAACCAGGAGGTTAAAGGGCCTGTCTCCAAGTTGGGAGATTGATAGTAACGCAGTTGGAAAGTCAAACTGGAGCACCAGGAGAGGGACTATTCGTTGAGTTTTAGAAACCTTTCGTATTCACAGTGTGTCCATTCTCTAGGTTTCCTGTACATGTTATAGCTGTAGTAATATTCCCTTGAACCTGGAGAGTTGGGACCCATGGAATGGGGGCCATGCATTATTGCTTGAAAGGGTCTGCATTTGCTCACCCAATCTCACCAATCCTCTCAGTCCCAAGTGTCCAGCCTTATGCCACATCCAGCTGTCATTGTAGATAGGGTCTTTCCAGGTTTCCTCAGACACCCTGAAGGAATTGTAAAGAATTTCCCTGTTTTTTGGTTTTGCTTTTGAAATTCCTTTTTATAGTGGGTTTGAGCTGATTCTCGCTGCCATGTTTATGCCACTCTAGACACACTTGATTCCCTTATGGAGACATATCAATACATAGGTTTTAAGATTCTTACTAGTCAGATATATTCCTCTGCGGGAAATATGGGGTTTTGAGTCTCTTTCACTGAGGAAGGTGTAGGTCTTGTCTATTCCAAAGTTGGTTTTTGGAACGGTCCCTGTGCTTATATCAAACTCTGGTTTTATGCATCACCCGACCTCTCCATCCCCTTTATGCAGGCATAAGAGTGTTTTCTAAATGTGAGACTCTGTTCTCTTTCCTAACTCAGTTCACGTGTAGCCATGTTTACAGGATCTTCATAAGTGATATCTTATGATAAGTTTCTTTTTCTGTGTGACTTATTTCACTAAGAATCATCGTACCTGAATCCACTCACTTTGCTGCTACTGGTCTTATGACATTGATTTCATGGCTGAGGGATATTCCATCGTACGTAAGTATCACAATGTTTTGAACCATTTTTATATTTCCTGGGATATTTAAGGTGTACCCAAGTTGAGGTTCTTGTAGTCAGTGCAGCCCTAAATTTGGAGGTGGCTCTTTCTTATTGATTTTCAGTTTTCCCAAGGTATATTCCCTAGACTGGAAGTGGCCTTGGCTCTGTAGCTCTGTTGTTTACTTGTTTTAGGGAACACAATGCACTCCTCCAGTGAGGCAGTTGGCAATTTACATCCCGCCCATCAGCATAACAAGGCTCCCAGTTCTCCAGGGCCTGTCTTGCCTTTCTGGTTTTTACACATTTTGTGGATGTCCCTTTTGACCGGTGGTAAGTGATACTTCTTTGTAGTGCAGATTTGCATTGCCCGCTTGCTTGCTTGGCCAAAAAGGGCGTATGCGGTTTCTCCTGAATATATTCAGGAGAAAACGCATACGCCCTTTTTGGCCAAGTGCACCATTGTCCAAGTTGTGCCCCTCTTCCTGTGCTTTACAGGCGATTCCAACGTACCTCTTGAAATCTGTTTCCTGCTATTTTGCCTCGCTTTCAAGTCCGCCTCGTTGACTTCCCTCAACAGATTTTGGACGATAGTTGTCCTTTATCACTCTGCCAGTTTGTGAATTGCTGTGCCCCTGAGCTCCATTTCTCAACTCGTTTTTTGTGAGCTGAACGGAAGTCTAAAATTTTGGATCATGTCCTATACTGGTTCCCGGTGGGTGGCTGAGACTTTGGTTAATTCTTCTTCCTGCCGGGAAATTAGAGTGACATGTGCCCGTCCAAATGCCTAACAGCTACTCTCTCATGGGTTCTCCCTCGTCCCTTCCATCCTCTGCCAAATTGGGAACCTGTGCAAACCAGGAGGTTAAAGGGCCTGTCTCTCCAAGTTGGGAGATTGATAGTAAGGCAGTTGGAAAGTCAAACTGGAGCACCAGGAGAGGGACTATTCGTTGAGTTTTAGAAACCTTTCGTATTCACAGTGTGTCCATTCTCTAGGTTTCCTGTACATGTTATAGCTGTAGTAATATTCCCTTGAACCTGGAGAGTTGGGACCCATGGAATGGGGGCCATGCATTATTGCTTGAAAGGGTCTGCATTTGCTCACCCAATCTCACCAATCCTCTCAGTCCCAAGTGTCCAGCCTTATGCCACATCCAGCTGTCATTGTAGATAGGGTCTTTCCAGGTTTCCTCAGACACCCTGAAGGAATTGTAAAGAATTTCCCTGTTTTTTGGTTTTGCTTTTGAAATTCCTTTTTATAGTGGGTTTGAGCTGATTCTCGCTGCCATGTTTATGCCACTCTAGACACACTTGATTCCCTTATGGAGACATATCAATACATAGGTTTTAAGATTCTTACTAGTCAGATATATTCCTCTGTGGGAAATATGGGGTTTTGAGTCTCTTTCACTGAGGAAGGTGTAGGTCTTGTCTATTCCAAAGTTGGTTTTTGAAACGGTCCCTGTGCTTATATCAAACTCTGGTTTTATGCATCACCCCACCTCTCCTTCCTCTTTATGCAGGCATAAGAGTGTTTTCTAAATGTGAGACTCTGTTATCTTTCCTAACTCAGTTCACGTGTAGCCATGTTTACAGGATCTTCATAAGTGATATCTTATGATAAGTTTCTTTTTCTGTGTGACTTATTTCACTTAGAATCATCGTACCTGAATCCACTCACTTTGCTGCTACTGGTCTTATGACATTGATTTCATGGCTGAGGGATATTCCATCGTACGTAAGTACCACAATGTTTTGAACCATTTTTATATTTCCTGGGATATTTAAGGTGTACCCAAGTTGAGGTTCTTGTAGTCAGTGCAGCCCTAAATTTGGAGGTGGCTCTTTCTTATTGATTTTCAGTTTTCCCAAGGTATATTCCCTAGACTGGAAGTGGCCTTGGCTCTGTAGCTCTGTTGTTTACTTGTTTTAGGGAACACAATGCACTCCTCCAGTGAGGCAGTTGGCAGTTTACATCCCGCCCATCAGCATAACAAGGCTCCCAGTTCTCCAGGGCCTGTCTTGCCTTTCTGGTTTTTACACATTTTGTGGATGTCCCTTTTGACCGGTGGGAAGTGATACTTCTTTGTAGTGCAGATTTGCATTGCCCGCTTGCTTGCTTGGCCAAAAAGGGCGTATGCGGTTTCTCCTGAATATATTCAGGAGAAAACGCATACGCCCTTTTTGGCCAAGTGCACCATTGTCCAAGTTGTGCCCCTCTTCCTGTGCTTTACAGGCGATTCCAACGTACCTCTTGAAATCTGTTTCCTGCTATTTTGCCTCGCTTTCAAGTCCGCCTCGTTGACTTCCCTCAACAGATTTTGGACGATAGTTGTCCTTTATCACTCTGCCAGTTTGTGAATTGCTGTGCCCCTGAGCTCCATTTCTCAACTCGTTTTTTGTGAGCTGAACGGAAGTCTAAAATTTTGGATCATGTCCTATACTGGTTCCCGGTGGGTGGCTGAGACTTTGGTTAATTCTTCTTCCTGCCGGGAAATTAGAGTGACATGTGCCCGTCCAAATGCCTAACAGCTACTCTCTCATGGGTTCTCCCTCGTCCCTTCCATCCTCTGCCAAATTGGGAACCTGTGCAAACCAGGAGGTTAAAGGGCCTGTCTCTCCAAGTTGGGAGATTGATAGTAAGGCAGTTGGAAAGTCAAACTGGAGCACCAGGAGAGGGACTATTCGTTGAGTTTTAGAAACCTTTCGTATTCACAGTGTGTCCATTCTCTAGGTTTCCTGTACATGTTATAGCTGTAGTAATATTCCCTTGAACCTGGAGAGTTGGGACCCATGGAATGGGGGCCATGCATTATTGCTTGAAAGGGTCTGCATTTGCTCACCCAATCTCACCAATCCTCTCAGTCCCAAGTGTCCAGCCTTATGCCACATCCAGCTGTCATTGTAGATAGGGTCTTTCCAGGTTTCCTCAGACACCCTGAAGGAATTGTAAAGAATTTCCCTGTTTTTTGGTTTTGCTTTTGAAATTCCTTTTTATAGTGGGTTTGAGCTGATTCTCGCTGCCATGTTTATGCCACTCTAGACACACTTGATTCCCTTATGGAGACATATCAATACATAGGTTTTAAGATTCTTACTAGTCAGATATATTCCTCTGTGGGAAATATGGGGTTTTGAGTCTCTTTCACTAAGGAAGGTGTTGGTCTTGTCAATTCCAAAGTTGGTTTTTGGTACGGTCCCTGTGCTTATATCAAACTCTTGTTTTATGCATCACCCACCTCTCCTTCCCCTTTATGCAGGCATAAGAGTGTTTTCTAAATGTGAGACTCTGTTCTCTTTCCTAACTCAGTTCACGTGTAGCCATGTTTACAGGATCTTCATAAGTGATATCTTATGATAAGTTTCTTTTTCTGTGTGACTTATTTCACTTAGAATCATCGTACCTGAATCCACTCACTTTGCTGCTACTGGTCTTATGACATTGATTTCATGGCTGAGGGATATTCCATCGTACGTAAGTACCACAATGTTTTGAACCATTTTTATATTTCCTGGGATATTTAAGGTGTACCCAAGTTGAGGTTCTTGTAGTCAGTGCAGCCCTAAATTTGGAGGTGGCTCTTTCTTATTGATTTTCAGTTTTCCCAAGGTATATTCCCTAGACTGGAAGTGGCCTTGGCTCTGTAGCTCTGTTGTTTACTTCTTTTAGGGAACACAATGCACTCCTCCAGTGAGGCAGTTGGCAATTTACATCCCGCCCATCAGCATAACAAGGCTCCCAGTTCTCCAGGGCCTGTCTTGCCTTTCTGGTTTTTACACATTTTGTGGATGTCCCTTTTGACCGGTGGGAAGTGATACTTCTTTGTAGTGCAGATTTGCATTGCCCGCTTGCTTGCTTGGCCAAAAAGGGCGTATGCGTTTTCTCCTGAATATATTCAGGAGAAAACGCATACGCCCTTTTTGGCCAAGTGCACCATTGTCCAAGTTGTGCCCCTCTTCCTGTGCTTTACAGGCGATTCCAAGGTACCTCTTGAAATCTGTTTCCTGCTATTTTGCCTCGCTTTCAAGTCCGCCTCGTTGACTTCCCTCAACAGATTTTTGGACGATAGTTGTCCTTTATCACTCTGCCAGTTTGTGAATTGCTGTGCCCCTGAGCTCCATTTCTCAACTCGTTTTTTGTGAGCTGAACGCAAGTCGAAAATTTTGGATCATGTCCTATACTGGTTCCCGGTGGGTGGCTGAGACTTTGGTTAATTCTTCTTCCTGCCGGGAAATTAGAGTGGCATGTGCCCGTCCAAATGCCTAACAGCTACTCTCTCATGGGTTCTCCCTCGTCCCTTCCATCCTCTGCCAAATTGGGAACCTGTGCAAACCATTAGGTTAAAGTGCCTGTCTCTCCAAGTTGGGAGATTGATAGTATGGCAGTTGGAAAGTCAAACTGGAGCACCAGGAGAGGGACTATTCGTTGAGTTTTAGAAACCTTTCGTATTCACAGTGTGTCCATTCTCTAGGTTTCCTGTACATGTTATAGCTGTAGTAATATTCCCTTGAACCTGGAGAGTTGGGACCCATGGAATGGGGGCCATGCATTATTGCTTGAAAGGGTCTGCATTTGCTCACCCAATCTCACCAATCCTCTCAGTCCCAAGTGTCCAGCCTTATGCCACATCCAGCTGTCATTGTAGATAGGGTCTTTCCAGGTTTCCTCAGACACCCTGAAGGAATTGTAAAGAATTTCCCTGTTTTTTGGTTTTGCTTTTGAAATTCCTTTTTATAGTGGGTTTGAGCTGATTCTCGCTGCCATGTTTATGCCACTCTAGACACACTTGATTCCCTTATGGAGACATATCAATACATAGGTTTTAAGATTCTTACTAGTCAGATATATTCCTCTGTGGGAAATATGGGGTTTTGAGTCTCTTTCACTGAGGAAGGTGTAGGTCTTGTCTATTCCAAAGTTGGTTTTTGAAACGGTCCCTGTGCTTATATCAAACTCTGGTTTTATGCATCACCCCACCTCTCCTTCCCCTTTATGCAGGCATAAGAGTGTTTTCTAAATGTGAGACTCTGTTCTCTTTCCTAACTCAGTTCACGTGTAGCCATGTTTACAGGATCTTCATAAGTGATATCTTATGATAAGTTTCTTTTTCTGTGTGACTTATTTCACTTAGAATCATCGTACCTGAATCCACTCACTTTGCTGCTACTGGTCTTATGACATTGATTTCATCGCTGAGGAATATTCCATCATACGTAAGTACCAAAATGTTTTGAACCATTTTTATATTTCCTGGGATATTTAAGGTGTACCCAAGTTGAGGTTCTTGTAGTCAGTGCAGCCCTAAATTTGGAGGTGGCCCTTTCTTATTGATTTTCAGTTTTCCCAAGGTATATTCCCTAGACTGGAAGTGGCCTTGGCTCTGTAGCTCTGTTGTTTACTTGTTTTAGGGAACACAATGCACTCCTCCAGTGAGGCAGTTGGCAGTTTACATCCCGCCCATCAGCATAACAAGGCTCCCAGTTCTCCAGGGCCTGTCTTGCCTTTCTGGTTTTTACACATTTTGTGGATGTCCCTTTTGATCGGTGGGAAGTGATACTTCTTTGTAGTGCAGATTTGCATTGCCCGCTTGCTTGCTTGGCCAAAAAGGGCGTATGCGTTTTCTCCTGAATATATTCAGGAGAAAACGCATACGCCCTTTTTGGCCAAGTGCACCATTGTCCAAGTTGTGCCCCTCTTCCTGTGCTTTACAGGCGATTCCAAGGTACCTCTTGAAATCTGTTTCCTGCTATTTTGCCTCGCTTTCAAGTCCGCCTCGTTGACTTCCCTCAACAGATTTTTGGACGATAGTTGTCCTTTATCACTCTGCCAGTTTGTGAATTGCTGTGCCCATGAGCTCCATTTCTCAACTCGTTTTTTGTGAGCTGAACGCAAGTCCAAAATTTTGGATCATGTCCTATACTGGTTCCCGGTGGGTGGCTGAGACTTTGGTTAATTCTTCTTCCTGCCGGGAAATTAGAGTGACATGTGCCCGTCCAAATGCCTAACAGCTACTCTCTCATGGGTTCTCCCTCGTCCCTTCCATCCTCTGCCAAATTGGGAACCTGTGCAAACCAGGAGGTTAAAGGGCCTGTCTCCAAGTTGGGAGATTGATAGTAACGCAGTTGGAAAGTCAAACTGGAGCACCAGGAGAGGGACTATTCGTTGAGTTTTAGAAACCTTTCGTATTCACAGTGTGTCCATTCTCTAGGTTTCCTGTACATGTTATAGCTGTAGTAATATTCCCTTGAACCTGGAGAGTTGGGACCCATGGAATGGGGGCCATGCATTATTGCTTGAAAGGGTCTGCATTTGCTCACCCAATCTCACCAATCCTCTCAGTCCCAAGTGTCCAGCCTTATGCCACATCCAGCTGTCATTGTAGATAGGGTCTTTCCAGGTTTCCTCAGACACCCTGAAGGAATTGTAAAGAATTTCCCTGTTTTTTGGTTTTGCTTTTGAAATTCCTTTTTATAGTGGGTTTGAGCTGATTCTCGCTGCCATGTTTATGCCACTCTAGACACACTTGATTCCCTTATGGAGACATATCAATACATAGGTTTTAAGATTCTTACTAGTCAGATATATTCCTCTGCGGGAAATATGGGGTTTTGAGTCTCTTTCACTGAGGAAGGTGTAGGTCTGGTCTATTCCAAAGTTGGTTTTTGGAACGGTCCCTGTGCTTATATCAAACTCTGGTTTTATGCATCACCCGACCTCTCCATCCCCTTTATGCAGGCATAAGAGTGTTTTCTAAATGTGAGACTCTGTTCTCTTTCCTAACTCAGTTCACGTGTAGCCATGTTTACAGGATCTTCATAAGTGATATCTTATGATAAGTTTCTTTTTCTGTGTGACTTATTTCACTAAGAATCATCGTACCTGAATCCACTCACTTTGCTGCTACTGGTCTTATGACATTGATTTCATGGCTGAGGGATATTCCATCGTACGTAAGTACCACAATGTTTTGAACCATTTTTATATTTCCTGGGATATTTAAGGTGTACCCAAGTTGAGGTTCTTGTAGTCAGTGCAGCCCTAAATTTGGAGGTGGCTCTTTCTTATTGATTTTCAGTTTTCCCAAGGTATATTCCCTAGACTGGAAGTGGCCTTGGCTCTGTAGCTCTGTTGTTTACTTGTTTTAGGGAACACAATGCACTCCTCCAGTGAGGCAGTTGGCAATTTACATCCCGCCCATCAGCATAACAAGGCTCCCAGTTCTCCAGGGCCTGTCTTGCCTTTCTGGTTTTTACACATTTTGTGGATGTCCCTTTTGACCGGTGGGAAGTGATACTTCTTTGTAGTGCAGATTTGCATTGCCCGGTTGCTTGCTTGGCCAAAAAGGGCGTATGCGTTTTCTCCTGAATATATTCAGGAGAAAACGCATACGCCCTTTTTGGCCAAGTGCACCATTGTCCAAGTTGTGCCCCTCTTCCTGTGCTTTACAGGCGATTCCAACGTACCTCTTGAAATCTGTTTCCTGCTATTTTGCCTCACTTTCAAGTCCGCCTCGTTGACTTCCCTCAACAGATTTTTGGACGATAGTTGTCCTTTATCACTCTGCCAGTTTGTGAAATGCTGTGCCCATGAGCTCCATTTCTCAACTCGTTTTTTGTGAGCTGAACGCAAGTCCAAAATTTTGGATCATGTCCTATACTGGTTCTCGGTGGGTGGCTGAGACTTTGGTTAATTCTTCTTCCTGCCGGGAAATTAGAGTGACATGTGCCCGTCCAAATGCCTAACAGCTACTCTCTCATGGGTTCTCCCTCGTCCCTTCCATCCTCTGCCAAATTGGGAACCTGTGCAAACCAGGAGGTTAAAGGGCCTGTCTCTCCAAGTTGGGAGATTGATAGTAAGGCAGTTGGAAAGTCAAACTGGAGCACCAGGAGAGGGACTATTCGTTGAGTTTTAGAAACCTTTCGTATTCACAGTGTGTACATTCTCTAGGTTTCCTGTACATGTTATAGCTGTAGTAATATTCCCTTGAACCTGGAGAGTTGGGACCCATGGAATGGGGGCCATGCATTATTGCTTGAAAGGGTCTGCATTTGCTCACCCAATCTCACCAATCCTCTCAGTCCCAAGTGTCCAGCCTTATGCCACATCCAGCTGTCATTGTAGATAGGGTCTTTCCAGGTTTCCTCAGACACCCTGAAGGAATTGTAAAGAATTTCCCTGTTTTTTGGTTTTGCTTTTGAAATTCCTTTTTATAGTGGGTTTGAGCTGATTCTCGCTGCCATGTTTATGCCACTCTAGACACACTTGATTCCCTTATGGAGACATATCAATACATAGGTTTTAAGATTCTTACTAGTCAGATATATTCCTCTGCGGGAAATATGGGGTTTTGAGTCTCTTTCACTGAGGAAGGTGTAGGTCTGGTCTATTCCAAAGTTGGTTTTTGGAACGGTCCCTGTGCTTATATCAAACTCTGGTTTTATGCATCACCCGACCTCTCCATCCCCTTTATGCAGGCATAAGAGTGTTTTCTAAATGTGAGACTCTGTTCTCTTTCCTAACTCAGTTCACGTGTAGCCATGTTTACAGGATCTTCATAAGTGATATCTTTTGATAAGTTTCTTTTTCTGTGTGACTTATTTCACTAAGAATCATCGTACCTGAATCCACTCACTTTGCTGTACTGGTCTTATGACATTGATTTCATGGCTGAGGGATATTCCATCGTACGTAAGTACCACAATGTTTTGAACCATTTTTATATTTCCTGGGATATTTAAGGTGTACCCAAGTTGAGGTTCTTGTAGTCAGTGCAGCCCTAAATTTGGAGGTGGCTCTTTCTTATTGATTTTCAGTTTTCCCAAGGTATATTCCCTAGACTGGAAGTGGCCTTGGCTCTGTAGCTCTGTTGTTTACTTGTTTTAGGGAACACAATGCACTCCTCCAGTGAGGCAGTTGGCAATTTACATCCCGCCCATCAGCATAACAAGGCTCCCAGTTCTCCAGGGCCTGTCTTGCCTTTCTGGTTTTTACACATTTTGTGGATGTCCCTTTTGACCGGTGGGAAGTGATACTTCTTTGTAGTGCAGATTTGCATTGCCCGGTTGCTTGCTTGGCCAAAAAGGGCGTATGCGTTTTCTCCTGAATATATTCAGGAGAAAACGCATACGCCCTTTTTGGCCAAGTGCACCATTGTCCAAGTTGTGCCCCTCTTCCTGTGCTTTACAGGCGATTCCAACGTACCTCTTGAAATCTGTTTCCTGCTATTTTGCCTCACTTTCAAGTCCGCCTCGTTGACTTCCCTCAACAGATTTTTGGACGATAGTTGTCCTTTATCACTCTGCCAGTTTGTGAAATGCTGTGCCCATGAGCTCCATTTCTCAACTCGTTTTTTGTGAGCTGAACGCAAGTCCAAAATTTTGGATCATGTCCTATACTGGTTCTCGGTGGGTGGCTGAGACTTTGGTTAATTCTTCTTCCTGCCGGGAAATTAGAGTGACATGTGCCCGTCCAAATGCCTAACAGCTACTCTCTCATGGGTTCTCCCTCGTCCCTTCCATCCTCTGCCAAATTGGGAACCTGTGCAAACCAGGAGGTTAAAGGGCCTGTCTCTCCAAGTTGGGAGATTGATAGTAAGGCAGTTGGAAAGTCAAACTGGAGCACCAGGAGAGGGACTATTCGTTGAGTTTTAGAAACCTTTCGTATTCACAGTGTGTACATTCTCTAGGTTTCCTGTACATGTTATAGCTGTAGTAATATTCCCTTGAACCTGGAGAGTTGGGACCCATGGAATGGGGGCCATGCATTATTGCTTGAAAGGGTCTGCATTTGCTCACCCAATCTCACCAATCCTCTCAGTCCCAAGTGTCCAGCCTTATGCCACATCCAGCTGTCATTGTAGATAGGGTCTTTCCAGGTTTCCTCAGACACCCTGAAGGAATTGTAAAGAATTTCCCTGTTTTTTGGTTTTGCTTTTGAAATTCCTTTTTATAGTGGGTTTGAGCTGATTCTCGCTGCCATGTTTATGCCACTCTAGACACACTTGATTCCCTTATGGAGACATATCAATACATAGGTTTTAAGATTCTTACTAGTCAGATATATTCCTCTGCGGGAAATATGGGGTTTTGAGTCTCTTTCACTGAGGAAGGTGTAGGTCTTGTCTATTCCAAAGTTGGTTTTTGGAACGGTCCCTGTGCTTATATCAAACTCTGGTTTTATGCATCACCCGACCTCTCCATCCCCTTTATGCAGGCATAAGAGTGTTTTCTAAATGTGAGACTCTGTTCTCTTTCCTAACTCAGTTCACGTGTAGCCATGTTTACAGGATCTTCATAAGTGATATCTTATGATAAGTTTCTTTTTCTGTGTGACTTATTTCACTTAGAATCATCGTACCTGAATCCACTCACTTTGCTGCTACTGGTCTTATGACATTGATTTCATGGCTGAGGGATATTCCATCGTACGTAAGTACCACAATGTTTTGAACCATTTTTATATTTCCTGGGATATTTAAGGTTTACCCAAGTTGAGGTTCTTGTAGTCAGTGCAGCCCTAAATTTGGAGGTGGCTCTTTCTTATTGATTTTCAGTTTTCCCAAGGTATATTCCCTAGACTGGAAGTGGCCTTGGCTCTGTAGCTCTGTTGTTTACTTGTTTTAGGGAACACAATGCACTCCTCCAGTGAGGCAGTTGGCAATTTACATCCCGCCCATCAGCATAACAAGGCTCCCAGTTCTCCAGGGCCTGTCTTGCCTTTCTGGTTTTTACACATTTTGTGGATGTCCCTTTTGACCGGTGGGAAGTGATACTTCTTTGTAGTGCAGATTTGCATTGCCCGCTTGCTTGCTTGGCCAAAAAGGGCGTATGCGTTTTCTCCTGAATATATTCAGGAGAAAACGCATACGCCCTTTTTGGCCAAGTGCACCATTGTCCAAGTTTTGCCCCTCTTCCTGTGCTTTACAGGCGATTCCAACGTACCTCTTGAAATCTGTTTCCTGCTATTTTGCCTCGCTTTCAAGTCCGCCTCGTTGACTTCCCTCAACAGATTTTTGGACGATAGTTGTCCTTTATCACTCTGCCAGTTTGTGAATTGCTGTGCCCCTGAGCTCCATTTCTCAACTCGTTTTTTGTGAGCTGAACGCAAGTCCAAAATTTTGGATCATGTCCTATACTGGTTCCCGGTGGGTGGCTGAGACTTTGGTTAATTCTTCTTCCTGCCGGGAAATTAGAGTGACATGTGCCCGTCCAAATGCCTAACAGCTACTCTCTCATGGGTTCTCCCTCGTCCCTTCCATCCTCTGCCAAATTGGGAACCTGTGCAAACCAGGAGGTTAAAGGGCCTGTCTCTCCAAGTTGGGAGATTGATAGTAAGGCAGTTGGAAAGTCAAACTGGAGCACCAGGAGAGGGACTATTCGTTGAGTTTTAGAAACCTTTCGTATTCACAGTGTGTACATTCTCTAGGTTTCCTGTACATGTTATAGCTGTAGTAATATTCCCTTGAACCTGGAGAGTTGGGACCCATGGAATGGGGGCCATGCATTATTGCTTGAAAGGGTCTGCATTTGCTCACCCAATCTCACCAATCCTCTCAGTCCCAAGTGTCCAGCCTTATGCCACATCCAGCTGTCATTGTAGATAGGGTCTTTCCAGGTTTCCTCAGACACCCTGAAGGAATTGTAAAGAATTTCCCTGTTTTTTGGTTTTGCTTTTGAAATTCCTTTTTATAGTGGGTTTGAGCTGATTCTCGCTGCCATGTTTATGCCACTCTAGACACACCTGATTCCCTTATGGAGACATATCAATACATAGGTTTTAAGATTCTTACTAGTCAGATATATTCCTCTGTGGGAAATATGGGGTTTTGAGTCTCTTTCACTGAGGAAGGTGTAGGTCTTGTCTATTCCAAAGTTGGTTTTTGAAACGGTCCCTGTGCTTATATCAAACTGTGGTTTTATGCATCACCCCACCTCTCCTTCCCCTTTATGCAGGCATAAGAGTGTTTTCTAAATGTGAGACTCTGTTCTCTTTCCTAACTCAGTTCACGTGTAGCCATGTTTACAGGATCTTCATAAGTGATATCTTATGATAAGTTTCTTTTTCTGTGCGACTTATTTCACTTAGAATCATCGTAACTGAATCCACTCACTTTGCTGCTACTGGTCTTATGACATTGATTTCATCGCTGAGGGATATTCCATTGTACGTAAGTACCACAATGTTTTGAACCATTTTTATATTTCCTGGGATATTTAAGGTGTACCCAAGTTGAGGTTCTTGTAGTCAGTGCAGCCCTAAATTTGGAGGTGGCTCTTTCTTATTGATTTTCAGTTTTCCCAAGGTATATTCCCTAGACTGGAAGTGGCCTTGGCTCTGTAGCTCTGTTGTTTACTTGTTTTAGGGAACACAATGCACTCCTCCAGTGAGGCAGTTGGCAATTTACATCCCACCCATCAGCATAACAAGGCTCCCAGTTCCTCAGGGCCTGTCTTGCCTTTCTGGTTTTTACACATTTTGTGGATGTCCCTTTTGCCCGGTGGGAAATGATACTTCTTTGTAGTGCAGATTTGCATTGCCCGCTTGCTTGCTTGGCCAAAAAGGGCGTATGCGTTTTCTCCTGAATATATTCAGGAGAAAACGCATACGCCCTTTTTGGCCAAGTGCACCATTGTCCAAGTTGTGCCCCTCTTCCTGTGCTTTACAGGCGATTCCAAGGTACCTCTTGAAATCTGTTTCCTGCTATTTTGCCTCGCTTTCAAGTCCGCCTCGTTGACTTCCCTCAACAGATTTTTGGACGATAGTTGTCCTTTATCACTCTGCCAGTTTGTGAATTGCTGTGCCCCTGAGCTCCATTTCTCAACTCGTTTTTTGTGAGCTGAACGCAAGTCCAAAATTTTGGATCATGTCCTATACTGGTTCTCGGTGGGTGGCTGAGACTTTGGTTAATTCTTCTTCCTGCCGGGAAATTAGAGTGACATGTGCCCGTCCAAATGCCTAACAGCTACTCTCTCATGGGTTCTCCCTCGTCCCTTCCATCCTCTGCCAAATTGGGAACCTGTGCAAACCAGGAGGTTAAAGGGCCTGTCTCTCCAAGTTGGGAGATTGATAGTAAGGCAGTTGGAAAGTCAAACTGGAGCACCAGGAGAGGGACTATTCGTTGAGTTTTAGAAACCTTTCGTATTCACAGTGTGTACATTCTCTAGGTTTCCTGTACATGTTATAGCTGTAGTAATATTCCCTTGAACCTGGAGAGTTGGGACCCATGGAATGGGGGCCATGCATTATTGCTTGAAAGGGTCTGCATTTGCTCACCCAATCTCACCAATCCTCTCAGTCCCAAGTGTCCAGCCTTATGCCACATCCAGCTGTCATTGTAGATAGGGTCTTTCCAGGTTTCCTCAGACACCCTGAAGGAATTGTAAAGAATTTCCCTGTTTTTTGGTTTTGCTTTTGAATTCCTTTTTATAGTGGGTTTGAGCTGATTCTCGCTGCCATGTTTATGCCACTCTAGACACACTTGATTCCCTTATGGAGACATATCAATACATAGGTTTTAAGATTCTTACTAGTCAGATATATTCCTCTGCGGGAAATATGGGGTTTTGAGTCTCTTTCACTGAGGAAGGTGTAGGTCTTGTCTATTCCAAAGTTGGTTTTTGGAACGGTCCCTGTGCTTATATCAAACTCTGGTTTTATGCATCACCCGACCTCTCCATCCCCTTTATGCAGGCATAAGAGTGTTTTCTAAATGTGAGACTCTGTTCTCTTTCCTAACTCAGTTCACGTGTAGCCATGTTTACAGGATCTTCATAAGTGATATCTTATGATAAGTTTCTTTTTCTGTGTGACTTATTTCACTTAGAATCATCGTACCTGAATCCACTCACTTTGCTGCTACTGGTCTTATGACATTGATTTCATGGCTGAGGGATATTCCATCGTACGTAAGTACCACAATGTTTTGAACCATTTTTATATTTCCTGGGATATTTAAGGTGTACCCAAGTTGAGGTTCTTGTAGTCAGTGCAGCCCTAAATTTGGAGGTGGCTCTTTCTTATTGATTTTCAGTTTTCCCAAGGTATATTCCCTAGACTGGAAGTGGCCTTGGCTCTGTAGCTCTGTTGTTTACTTGTTTTAGGGAACACAATGCACTCCTCCAGTGAGGCAGTTGGCAATTTACATCCCGCCCATCAGCATAACAAGGCTCCCAGTTCTCCAGGGCCTGTCTTGCCTTTCTGGTTTTTACACATTTTGTGGATGTCCCTTTTGACCGGTGGGAAGTGATACTTCTTTGTAGTGCAGATTTGCATTGCCCGCTTGCTTGCTTGGCCAAAAAGGGCGTATGCGTTTTCTCCTGAATATATTCAGGAGAAAACGCATACGCCCTTTTTGGCCAAGTGCACCATTGTCCAAGTTTTGCCCCTCTTCCTGTGCTTTACAGGCGATTCCAACGTACCTCTTGAAATCTGTTTCCTGCTATTTTGCCTCGCTTTCAAGTCCGCCTCGTTGACTTCCCTCAACAGATTTTTGGACGATAGTTGTCCTTTATCACTCTGCCAGTTTGTGAATTGCTGTGCCCCTGAGCTCCATTTCTCAACTCGTTTTTTGTGAGCTGAACGCAAGTCCAAAATTTTGGATCATGTCCTATACTGGTTCCCGGTGGGTGGCTGAGACTTTGGTTAATTCTTCTTCCTGCCGGGAAATTAGAGTGACATGTGCCCGTCCAAATGCCTAACAGCTACTCTCTCATGGGTTCTCCCTCGTCCCTTCCATCCTCTGCCAAATTGGGAACCTGTGCAAACCAGGAGGTTAAAGGGCCTGTCTCTCCAAGTTGGGAGATTGATAGTAAGGCAGTTGGAAAGTCAAACTGGAGCACCAGGAGAGGGACTATTCGTTGAGTTTTAGAAACCTTTCGTATTCACAGTGTGTACATTCTCTAGGTTTCCTGTACATGTTATAGCTGTAGTAATATTCCCTTGAACCTGGAGAGTTGGGACCCATGGAATGGGGGCCATGCATTATTGCTTGAAAGGGTCTGCATTTGCTCACCCAATCTCACCAATCCTCTCAGTCCCAAGTGTCCAGCCTTATGCCACATCCAGCTGTCATTGTAGATAGGGTCTTTCCAGGTTTCCTCAGACACCCTGAAGGAATTGTAAAGAATTTCCCTGTTTTTTGGTTTTGCTTTTGAAATTCCTTTTTATAGTGGGTTTGAGCTGATTCTCGCTGCCATGTTTATGCCACTCTAGACACACCTGATTCCCTTATGGAGACATATCAATACATAGGTTTTAAGATTCTTACTAGTCAGATATATTCCTCTGTGGGAAATATGGGGTTTTGAGTCTCTTTCACTGAGGAAGGTGTAGGTCTTGTCTATTCCAAAGTTGGTTTTTGAAACGGTCCCTGTGCTTATATCAAACTGTGGTTTTATGCATCACCCCACCTCTCCTTCCCCTTTATGCAGGCATAAGAGTGTTTTCTAAATGTGAGACTCTGTTCTCTTTCCTAACTCAGTTCACGTGTAGCCATGTTTACAGGATCTTCATAAGTGATATCTTATGATAAGTTTCTTTTTCTGTGCGACTTATTTCACTTAGAATCATCGTAACTGAATCCACTCACTTTGCTGCTACTGGTCTTATGACATTGATTTCATCGCTGAGGGATATTCCATTGTACGTAAGTACCACAATGTTTTGAACCATTTTTATATTTCCTGGGATATTTAAGGTGTACCCAAGTTGAGGTTCTTGTAGTCAGTGCAGCCCTAAATTTGGAGGTGGCTCTTTCTTATTGATTTTCAGTTTTCCCAAGGTATATTCCCTAGACTGGAAGTGGCCTTGGCTCTGTAGCTCTGTTGTTTACTTGTTTTAGGGAACACAATGCACTCCTCCAGTGAGGCAGTTGGCAATTTACATCCCACCCATCAGCATAACAAGGCTCCCAGTTCCTCAGGGCCTGTCTTGCCTTTCTGGTTTTTACACATTTTGTGGATGTCCCTTTTGCCCGGTGGGAAATGATACTTCTTTGTAGTGCAGATTTGCATTGCCCGCTTGCTTGCTTGGCCAAAAAGGGCGTATGCGTTTTCTCCTGAATATATTCAGGAGAAAACGCATACGCCCTTTTTGGCCAAGTGCACCATTGTCCAAGTTGTGCCCCTCTTCCTGTGCTTTACAGGCGATTCCAAGGTACCTCTTGAAATCTGTTTCCTGCTATTTTGCCTCGCTTTCAAGTCCGCCTCGTTGACTTCCCTCAACAGATTTTTGGACGATAGTTGTCCTTTATCACTCTGCCAGTTTGTGAATTGCTGTGCCCCTGAGCTCCATTTCTCAACTCGTTTTTTGTGAGCTGAACGCAAGTCCAAAATTTTGGATCATGTCCTATACTGGTTCTCGGTGGGTGGCTGAGACTTTGGTTAATTCTTCTTCCTGCCGGGAAATTAGAGTGACATGTGCCCGTCCAAATGCCTAACAGCTACTCTCTCATGGGTTCTCCCTCGTCCCTTCCATCCTCTGCCAAATTGGGAACCTGTGCAAACCAGGAGGTTAAAGGGCCTGTCTCTCCAAGTTGGGAGATTGATAGTAAGGCAGTTGGAAAGTCAAACTGGAGCACCAGGAGAGGGACTATTCGTTGAGTTTTAGAAACCTTTCGTATTCACAGTGTGTACATTCTCTAGGTTTCCTGTACATGTTATAGCTGTAGTAATATTCCCTTGAACCTGGAGAGTTGGGACCCATGGAATGGGGGCCATGCATTATTGCTTGAAAGGGTCTGCATTTGCTCACCCAATCTCACCAATCCTCTCAGTCCCAAGTGTCCAGCCTTATGCCACATCCAGCTGTCATTGTAGATAGGGTCTTTCCAGGTTTCCTCAGACACCCTGAAGGAATTGTAAAGAATTTCCCTGTTTTTTGGTTTTGCTTTTGAATTCCTTTTTATAGTGGGTTTGAGCTGATTCTCGCTGCCATGTTTATGCCACTCTAGACACACTTGATTCCCTTATGGAGACATATCAATACATAGGTTTTAAGATTCTTACTAGTCAGATATATTCCTCTGCGGGAAATATGGGGTTTTGAGTCTCTTTCACTGAGGAAGGTGTAGGTCTTGTCTATTCCAAAGTTGGTTTTTGGAACGGTCCCTGTGCTTATATCAAACTCTGGTTTTATGCATCACCCGACCTCTCCATCCCCTTTATGCAGGCATAAGAGTGTTTTCTAAATGTGAGACTCTGTTCTCTTTCCTAACTCAGTTCACGTGTAGCCATGTTTACAGGATCTTCATAAGTGATATCTTATGATAAGTTTCTTTTTCTGTGTGACTTATTTCACTTAGAATCATCGTACCTGAATCCACTCACTTTGCTGCTACTGGTCTTATGACATTGATTTCATGGCTGAGGGATATTCCATCGTACGTAAGTACCACAATGTTTTGAACCATTTTTATATTTCCTGGGATATTTAAGGTGTACCCAAGTTGAGGTTCTTGTAGTCAGTGCAGCCCTAAATTTGGAGGTGGCTCTTTCTTATTGATTTTCAGTTTTCCCAAGGTATATTCCCTAGACTGGAAGTGGCCTTGGCTCTGTAGCTCTGTTGTTTACTTGTTTTAGGGAACACAATGCACTCCTCCAGTGAGGCAGTTGGCAATTTACATCCCGCCCATCAGCATAACAAGGCTCCCAGTTCTCCAGGGCCTGTCTTGCCTTTCTGGTTTTTACACATTTTGTGGATGTCCCTTTTGACCGGTGGGAAGTGATACTTCTTTGTAGTGCAGATTTGCATTGCCCGCTTGCTTGCTTGGCCAAAAAGGGCGTATGCGTTTTCTCCTGAATATATTCAGGAGAAAACGCATACGCCCTTTTTGGCCAAGTGCACCATTGTCCAAGTTTTGCCCCTCTTCCTGTGCTTTACAGGCGATTCCAACGTACCTCTTGAAATCTGTTTCCTGCTATTTTGCCTCACTTTCAAGTCCGCCTCGTTGACTTCCCTCAACAGATTTTTGGACGATAGTTGTCCTTTATCACTCTGCCAGTTTGTGAATTGCTGTGCCCCTGAGCTCCATTTCTCAACTCGTTTTTTGTGAGCTGAACGCAAGTCCAAAATTTTGGATCATGTCCTATACTGGTTCCCGGTGGGTGGCTGAGACTTTGGTTAATTCTTCTTCCTGCCGGGAAATTAGAGTGACATGTGCCCTTCCAAATGCCTAACAGCTACTCTCTCATGGGTTCTCCCTCGTCCCTTCCATCCTCTGCCAAATTGGGAACCTGTGCAAACCAGGAGGTTAAAGGGCATGTCTCTCCAAGTTGGGAGATTGATAGTAAGGCAGTTGGAAAGTCAAACTGGAGCACCAGGAGAGGGACTATTCGTTGAGTTTTAGAAACCTTTCGTATTCACAGTGTGTCCATTCTCTAGGTTTCCTGTACATGTTATAGCTGTAGTAATATTCCCTTGAACCTGGAGAGTTGGGACCCATGGAATGGGGGCCATGCATTATTGCTTGAAAGGGTCTGCATTTGCTCACCCAATCTCACCAATCCTCTCAGTCCCAAGTGTCCAGCCTTATGCCACATCCAGCTGTCATTGTAGATAGGGTCTTTCCAGGTTTCCTCAGACACCCTGAAGGAATTGTAAAGAATTTCCCTGTTTTTTGGTTTTGCTTTTGAAATTCCTTTTTATAGTGGGTTTGAGCTGATTCTCGCTGCCATGTTTATGCCACTCTAGACACACCTGATTCCCTTATGGAGACATATCAATACATAGGTTTTAAGATTCTTACTAGTCAGATATATTCCTCTGTGGGAAATATGGGGTTTTGAGTCTCTTTCACTGAGGAAGGTGTAGGTCTTGTCTATTCCAAAGTTGGTTTTTGAAACGGTCCCTGTGCTTATATCAAACTGTGGTTTTATGCATCACCCCACCTCTCCTTCCCCTTTATGCAGGCATAAGAGTGTTTTCTAAATGTGAGACTCTGTTCTCTTTCCTAACTCAGTTCACGTGTAGCCATGTTTACAGGATCTTCATAAGTGATATCTTATGATAAGTTTCTTTTTCTGTGTGACTTATTTCACTTAGAATCATCGTAACTGAATCCACTCACTTTGCTGCTACTGGTCTTATGACATTGATTTCATCGCTGAGGGATATTCCATTGTACGTAAGTACCACAATGTTTTGAACCATTTTTATATTTCCTGGGATATTTAAGGTGTACCCAAGTTGAGGTTCTTGTAGTCAGTGCAGCCCTAAATTTGGAGGTGGCTCTTTCTTATTGATTTTCAGTTTTCCCAAGGTATATTCCCTAGACTGGAAGTGGCCTTGGCTCTGTAGCTCTGTTGTTTACTTGTTTTAGGGAACACAATGCACTCCTCCAGTGAGGCAGTTGGCAATTTACATCCCACCCATCAGCATAACAAGGCTCCCAGTTCCTCAGGGCCTGTCTTGCCTTTCTGGTTTTTACACATTTTGTGGATGTCCCTTTTGACCGGTGGGAAATGATACTTCTTTGTAGTGCAGATTTGCATTGCCCGCTTGCTTGCTTGGCCAAAAAGGGCGTATGCGTTTTCTCCTGAATATATTCAGGAGAAAACGCATACGCCCTTTTTGGCCAAGTGCACCATTGTCCAAGTTGTGCCCCTCTTCCTGTGCTTTACAGGCGATTCCAAGGTACCTCTTGAAATCTGTTTCCTGCTATTTTGCCTCGCTTTCAAGTCCGCCTCGTTGACTTCCCTCAACAGATTTTTGGACGATAGTTGTCCTTTATCACTCTGCCAGTTTGTGAATTGCTGTGCCCCTGAGCTCCATTTCTCAACTCGTTTTTTGTGAGCTGAACGCAAGTCCAAAATTTTGGATCATGTCCTATACTGGTTCCCGGTGGGTGGCTGAGACTTTGGTTAATTCTTCTTCCTGCCGGGAAATTAGAGTGACATGTGCCCGTCCAAATGCCTAACAGCTACTCTCTCATGGGTTCTCCCTCGTCCCTTCCATCCTCTGCCAAATTGGGAACCTGTGCAAACCAGGAGGTTAAAGGGCATGTCTCTCCAAGTTGGGAGATTGATAGTAAGGCAGTTGGAAAGTCAAACTGGAGCACCAGGAGAGGGACTATTCGTTGAGTTTTAGAAACCTTTCGTATTCACAGTGTGTACATTCTCTAGGTTTCCTGTACATGTTATAGCTGTAGTAATATTCCCTTGAACATGGAGAGTTGGGACCCATGGAATGGGGGCCATGCATTATTGCTTGAAAGGGTCTGCATTCGCTCACCCAATCTCACCAATCCTCTCAGTCCCAAGTGTCCAGCCTTATGCCACATCCAGCTGTCATTGTAGATAGGGTCTTTCCAGGTTTCCTCAGACACCCTGAAGGAATTGTAAAGAATTTCCCTGTTTTTTGGTTTTGCTTTTGAAATTCCTTTTTATAGTGGGTTTGAGCTGATACTCGCTGCCATGTTTATGCCACTCTAGACACACTTGATTCCCTTATGGAGACATATCAATACATAGGTTTTAAGATTCTTACTAGTCAGATATATTCCTCTGCGGGAAATATGGGGTTTTGAGTCTCTTTCACTGAGGAAGGTGTAGGTCTTGTCTATTCCAAAGTTGGTTTTTGGAACGGTCCCTGTGCTTATATCAAACTCTAGTTTTATGCATCACTCCACCTCTCCTTCCCCTTTATGCAGGCATAAGAGTGTTTTCTAAATGTGAGACTCTGTTCTCTTTCCTAACTCAGTTCAAGTGTAGCCATGTTTACAGGATCTTCATAAGTGATATCTTATGATAAGTTTCTTTTTCTGTGTGACTTATTTCACTTAGAATCATCGTAACTGAATCCACTCACTTTGCTGCTACTGGTCTTATGACATTGATTTCATCGCTGAGGGATATTCCATCATACGTAAGTACCAAAATGTTTTGAACCATTTTTATATTTCCTGGGATATTTAAGGTGTACCCAAGTTGAGGTTCTTGTAGTCAGTGCAGCCCTAAATTTGGAGGTGGCCCTTTCTTATTGATTTTCAGTTTTCCCAAGGTATATTCCCTAGACTGGAAGTGGCCTTGGCTCTGTAGCACTGTTGTTTACTTGTTTTAGGGAACACAATGCACTCCTCCAGTGAGGCAGTTGGCAGTTTACATCCCGCCCATCAGCATAACAAGGCTCCCAGTTCTCCAGGGCCTGTCTTGCCTTTCTGGTTTTTACACATTTTATGGATGTCCCTTTTGACCAGTGGGAAGTGATACTTCTTTGTAGTGCAGATTTGCATTGCCCGCTTGCTTGCTTGGCCAAAAAGGGCGTATGCGTTTTCTCCTGAATATATTCAGGAGAAAACGCATACGCCCTTTTTGGCCAAGTGCACCATTGTCCAAGTTGTGCCCCTCTTCCTGTGCTTTACAGGCGATTCCAAGGTACCTCTTGAAATCTGTTTCCTGCTATTTTGCCTCGCTTTCAAGTCCGCCTCGTTGACTTCCCTCAACAGATTTTTGGACGATAGTTGTCCTTTATCACTCTGCCAGTTTGTGAATTGCTGTGCCCATGAGCTCCATTTCTCAACTCGTTTTTTGTTAGCTGAACGCAAGTCCAAAATTTTGGATCATGTCCTATACTGGTTCCCGGTGGGTGGCTGAGACTTTGGTTAATTCTTCTTCCTGCCGGGAAATTAGAGTGGCATGTGCCCGTCCAAATGCCTAACAGCTACTCTCTCATGGGTTCTCCCTCGTCCCTTCCATCCTCTGCCAAATTGGGAACCTGTGAAAACCAGGAGGTTAAAGTGCCTGTCTCTCCAAGTTGGGAGATTGATAGTAAGGCAGTTGGAAAGTCAAACTGGAGCACCAGGAGAGGGACTATTCGTTGAGTTTTAGAAACCTTTCGTATTCACAGTGTGTCCATTCTCTAGGTTTCCTGTACATGTTATAGCTGTAGTAATATTCCCTTGAACCTGGAGAGTTGGGACCCATGGAATGGGGGCCATGCATTATTGCTTGAAAGGGTCTGCATTTGCTCACCCAATCTCACCAATCCTCTCAGTCCCAAGTGTCCAGCCTTATGCCACATCCAGCTGTCATTGTAGATAGGGTCTTTCCAGGTTTCCTCAGACACCCTGAAGGAATTGTAAAGAATTTCCCTGTTTTTTGGTTTTGCTTTTGAAATTCCTTTTTATAGTGGGTTTGAGCTGATTCTCGCTGCCATGTTTATGCCACTCTAGACACACTTGATTCCCTTATGGAGACATATCAATACATAGGTTTTAAGATTCTTACTAGTCAGATATATTCCTCTGCGGGAAATATGGGGTTTTGAGTCTCTTTCACTGAGGAAGGTGTAGGTCTTGTCTATTCCAAAGTTGGTTTTTGGAACGGTCCCTGTGCTTATATCAAACTCTGGTTTTATGCATCACCCGACCTCTCCATACCCTTTATGCAGGCATAAGAGTGTTTTCTAAATGTGAGACTCTGTTCTCTTTCCTAACTCAGTTCACGTGTAGCCATGTTTACAGGATCTTCATAAGTGATATCTTATGATAAGTTTCTTTTTCTGTGTGACTTATTTCACTTAGAATCATCGTACCTGAATCCACTCACTTTGCTGCTACTGGTCTTATGACATTGATTTCATGGCTGAGGGATATTCCATCGTACGTAAGTACCACAATGTTTTGAACCATTTTTATATTTCCTGGGATATTTAAGGTTTACCCAAGTTGAGGTTCTTGTAGTCAGTGCAGCCCTAAATTTGGAGGTGGCTCTTATTGATTTTCAGTTTTCCCAAGGTATATTCCCTAGACTGGAAGTGGCCTTGGCTCTGTAGCTCTGTTGTTTACTTGTTTTAGGGAACACAATGCACTCCTCCAGTGAGGCAGTTGGCAATTTACATCCCGCCCATCAGCATAACAAGGCTCCCAGTTCTCCAGGGCCTGTCTTGCCTTTCTGGTTTTTACACATTTTGTGGATGTCCCTTTTGACCGGTGGGAAGTGATACTTCTTTGTAGTGCAGATTTGCATTGCCCGCTTGCTTGCTTGGCCAAAAAGGGCGTATGCGTTTTCTCCTGAATATATTCAGGAGAAAACGCATACGCCCTTTTTGGCCAAGTGCACCATTGTCCAAGTTGTGCCCCTCTTCCTGTGCTTTACAGGCGATTCCAAGGTACCTCTTGAAATCTGTTTCCTGCTATTTTGCCTCACTTTCAAGTCCGCCTCGTTAACTTCCCTCAACAGATTTTTGGACGATAGTTGTCCTTTATCACTCTGCCAGTTTGTGAATTGCTGTGCCCCTGAGCTCCATTTCTCAACTCGTTTTTTGTGAGCTGAACGCAAGTCCAAAATTTTGGATCATGTCCTATACTGGTTCCCGGTGGGTGGCTGAGACTTTGGTTAATTCTTCTTCCTGCCGGGAAATTAGAGTGACATGTGCCCGTCCAAATGCCTAACAGCTACTCTCTCATGGGTTCTCCCTCGTCCCTTCCATCCTCTGCCAAATTGGGAACCTGTGCAAACCAGGAGGTTAAAGGGCCTGTCTCTCCAAGTTGGGAGATTGATAGTAAGGCAGTTGGAAAGTCAAACTGGAGCACCAGGAGAGGGACTATTCGTTGAGTTTTAGAAACCTTTCGTATTCACAGTGTGTCCATTCTCTAGGTTTCCTGTACATGTTATAGCTGTAGTAATATTCCCTTGAACATGGAGAGTTGGGACCCATGGAATGGGGGCCATGCATTATTGCTTGAAAGGGTCTGCATTTGCTCACCCAATCTCACCAATCCTCTCAGTCCCAAGTGTCCAGCCTTATGCCACATCCAGCTGTCATTGTAGATAGGGTCTTTCCAGGTTTCCTCAGACACCCTGAAGGAATTGTAAAGAATTTCCCTGTTTTTTTGGTTTTGCTTTTGAAATTCCTTTTTATAGTGGGTTTGAGCTGATTCTCGCTGCCATGTTTATGCCACTCTAGACACACTTGATTCCCTTATGGAGTCATATCAATACATAGGTTTTAAGATTCTTACTAGTCAGATATATTCCTCTGCGGGAAATATGGGGTTTTGAGTCTCTTTCACTGAGGAAGGTGTAGGTCTTGTCTATTCCAAAGTTGGTTTTTGGAACGGTCCCTGTGCTTATATCAAACTCTGGTTTTATGCATTACCCCACCTCTCCATCCCCTTTATGCAGGCATAAGAGTGTTTTCTAAATGTGAGACTCTGTTCTCTTTCCTAACTCAGTTCACGTGTAGCCATGTTTACAGGATCTTCATAATGATATCTTATGATAAGTTTCTTTTTCTGTGTGACTTATTTCACTTAGAATCATCGTACCTGAATCCACTCACTTTGCTGCTACTGGTCTTATGACATTGATTTCATGGCTGAGGGATATTCCATCGTACGTAAGTACCACAATGTTTTGAACCATTTTTATATTTCCTGGGATATTTAAGGTGTACCCAAGTTGAGGTTCTTGTAGTCAGTGCAGCCCTAAATTTGGAGGTGGCTCTTTCTTATTGATTTTCAGTTTTCCCAAGGTATATTCCCTAGACTGGAAGTGGCCTTGGCTCTGTAGCTCTGTTGTTTACTTGTTTTAGGGAACACAATGCACTCCTCCAGTGAGGCAGTTGGCAGTTTACATCCCGCCCATCAGCATAACAAGGCTCCCAGTTCTCCAGGGCCTGTCTTGCCTTTCTGGTTTTTACACATTTTGTGGATGTCCCTTTTGACCGGTGGGAAGTGATACTTCTTTGTAGTGCAGATTTGCATTGCCCGCTTGCTTGCTTGGCCAAAAAGGGCGTATGCGTTTTCTCCTGAATATATTCAGGAGAAAACGCATACGCCCTTTTTGGCCAAGTGCACCATTGTCCAAGATGTGCCCCTCTTCCTGTGCTTTACAGGCGATTCCAACGTACCTCTTGAAATCTGTTTCCTGCTATTTTGCCTCGCTTTCAAGTCCGCCTCGTTGACTTCCCTCAACAGATTTTTGGACGATAGTTGTCCTTTATCACTCTGCCAGTTTGTGAATTGCTGTGCCCCTGAGCTCCATTTCTCAACTCGTTTTTTGTGAGCTGAACGCAAGTCCAAAATTTTGGATCATGTCCTATACTGGTTCCCGGTGGGTGGCTGAGACTTTGGTTAATTCTTCTTCCTGCCGGGAAATTAGAGTGACATGTGCCCGTCCAAATGCCTAACAGCTACTCTCTCATGGGTTCTCCCTCGTCCCTTCCATCCTCTGCCAAATTGGGAACCTGTGCAAACCAGGAGGTTAAAGGGCCTGTCTCCAAGTTGGGTGATTGATAGTAAGGCAGTTGGAAAGTCAAACTGGAGCACCAGGAGAGGGACTATTCATTGAGTTTTAGAAACCTTTCGTATTCACAGTGTGTCCATTCTCTAGGTTTGCTGTACATGTTATAGCTGTAGTAATATTCCCTTGAACCTGGAGAGTTGGGACCCATGGAATGGGGGCCATGCATTATTGCTTGAAAGGGTCTGCATTTGCTCACCCAATCTCACCAATCCTCTCAGTCCCAAGTGTCCAGCCTTATGCCACATCCAGCTGTCATTGTAGATAGGGTCTTTCCAGGTTTCCTCAGACACCCTGAAGGAATTGTAAAGAATTTCCCTGTTTTCTGGTTTTGCTTTTGAAATTCCTTTTTATAGTGGGTTTGAGCTGATTCTCGCTGCCATGTTTATGCCACTCTAGACACACTTGATTCCCTTATGGAGACATATAAATACATAGGTTTTAAGATTCTTACTAGTCAGATATATTCCTCTGTGGGAAATA
Organism: Mesoplodon densirostris; assembly: GCF_025265405.1. Taxonomy (NCBI): domain Eukaryota; kingdom Metazoa; phylum Chordata; class Mammalia; order Artiodactyla; family Ziphiidae; genus Mesoplodon; species Mesoplodon densirostris. The sequence continues at coordinate 270,178 of NW_026778223.1, read as the reverse complement.
TGGGGTTTTGAGTCTCTTTCACTGAGGAAGTTGTAGGTCTTGTCTATTCCAAAGTTGGTTTTTGAAACGGTCCCTCTGCTTATATCAAACTCTGGTTTTATGCATCACCCCACCTCTCCTTCCCCTTTATGCAGGCATAAGAGTGTTTTCTAAATGTGAGACTCTGTTCTCTTTCCTAACTCAGTTCACGTGTAGCCATGTTTACAGGATCTTCATAAGTGATATCTTATGATAAGTTTCTTTTTCTGTGTGACTTATTTCACTTAGAATCATCGTACCTGAATCCACTCACTTTGCTGCTACTGGTCTTATGACATTGATTTCATGGCTGAGGGATATTCCATCGTACGTAAGTACCACAATGTTTTGAACCATTTTTATATTTCCTGGGATATTTAAGGTTTACCCAAGTTGAGGTTCTTGTAGTCAGTGCAGCCCTAAATTTGGAGGTGGCTCTTTCTTATTGATTTTCAGTTTTCCCAAGGTATATTCCCTAGACTGGAAGTGGCCTTGGCTCTGTAGCTCTGTTGTTTACTTGTTTTAGGGAACACAATGCACTCCTCCAGTGAGGCAGTTGGCAATTTACATCCCGCCCATCAGCATAACAAGGCTCCCAGTTCTCCAGGGCCTGTCTTGCCTTTCTGGTTTTTACACATTTTGTGGATGTCCCTTTTGACCGGTGGGAAGTGATACTTCTTTGTAGTGCAGATTTGCATTGCCCGGTTGCTTGCTTGGCCAAAAAGGGCGTATGCATTTCTCCTGAATATATTCAGGAGAAAACGCATACGCCCTTTTTGGCCAAGTGCACCATTGTCCAAGTTGTGCCCCTCTTCCTGTGCTTTACAGGCGATTCCAAGGTACCTCTTGAAATCTGTTTCCTGCTATTTTGCCTCACTTTCAAGTCCGCCTCGTTGACTTCCCTCAACAGATTTTTGGACGATAGTTGTCCTTTATCACTCTGCCAGTTTGTGAATTGCTGTGCCCCTGAGCTCCATTTCTCAACTCGTTTTTTGTGAGCTGAACGCAAGTCCAAAATTTTGGATCATGTCCTATACTGGTTCCCGGTGGGTGGCTGAGACTTTGGTTAATTCTTCTTCCTGCCGGGAAATTAGAGTGACATGTGCCCGTCCAAATGCCTAACAGCTACTCTCTCATGGGTTCTCCCTCGTCCCTTCCATCCTCTGCCAAATTGGGAACCTGTGCAAACCAGGAGGTTAAAGGGCCTGTCTCTCCAAGTTGGGAGATTGATAGTAAGGCAGTTGGAAAGTCAAACTGGAGCACCAGGAGAGGGACTATTCGTTGAGTTTTAGAAACCTTTCGTATTCACAGTGTGTCCATTCTCTAGGTTTCCTGTACATGTTATAGCTGTAGTAATATTCCCTTGAACCTGGAGAGTTGGGACCCATGGAATGGGGGCCATGCATTATTGCTTGAAAGGGTCTGCATTTGCTCACCCAATCTCACCAATCCTCTCAGTCCCAAGTGTCCAGCCTTATGCCACATCCAGCTGTCATGGTAGATAGGGTCTTTCCAGGTTTCCTCAGACACCCTGAAGGAATTGTAAAGAATTTCCCTGTTTTTTGGTTTTGCTTTTGAAATTCCTTTTTATAGTGGGTTTGAGCTGATTCTCGCTGCCATGTTTATGCCACTCTAGACACACTTGATTCCCTTATGGAGACATATCAATACATAGGTTTTAAGATTCTTACTAGTCAGATATATTCCTCTGTGGGAAATATGGGGTTTTGAGTCTCTTTCACTGAGGAAGGTGTAGGTCTTGTCTATTCCAAAGTTGGTTTTTGAAACGGTCCCTGTGCTTATATCAAACTCTGGTTTTATGCATCACCCCACCTCTCCTTCCCCTTTATGCAGGCATAAGAGTGTTTTCTAAATGTGAGACTCTGTTCTCTTTCCTAACTCAGTTCACGTGTAGCCATGTTTACAGGATCTTCATAAGTGATATCTTATGATAAGTTTCTTTTTCTGTGTGACTTATTTCACTTAGAATCATCGTACCTGAATCCACTCACTTTGCTGCTACTGGTCTTATGACATTGATTTCATGGCTGAGGGATATTCCATCGTACGTAAGTACCACAATGTTTTGAACCATTTTTATATTTCCTGGGACATTTAAGGTGTACCCAAGTTGAGGTTCTTGTAGTCAGTGCAGCCCTAAATTTGGAGGTGGCTCTTTCTTATTGATTTTCAGTTTTCCCAAGGTATATTCCCTAGACTGGAAGTGGCCTTGGCTCTGTAGCTCTGTTGTTTACTTGTTTTAGGGAACACAATGCACTCCTCCAGTGAGGCAGTTGGCAATTTACATCCCGCCCATCAGCATAACAAGGCTCCCTGTTCTCCAGGGCCTGTCTTGCCTTTCTGGTTTTTACACATTTTGTGGATGTCCCTTTTGACCGGGGGGAAGTGATACTTCTTTGTAGTGCAGATTTGCATTGCCCGCTTGCTTGCTTGGCCAAAAAGGGCGTATGCGTTTTCTCCTGAATATATTCAGGAGAAAACGCATACGCCCTTTTTGGCCAAGTGCACCATTGTCCAAGTTGTGCCCCTCTTCCTGTGCTTTACAGGCGATTCCAAGGTACCTCTTGAAATCTGTTTCCTGCTATTTTGCCTCACTTTCAAGTCCGCCTCATTGACTTCCCTCAACAGATTTTTGGACGATAGTTGTCCTTTATCACTCTGCCAGTTTGTGAATTGCTGTGCCCCTGAGCTCCATTTCTCAACTCGTTTTTTGTGAGCTGAACGCAAGTCCAAAATTTTGGATCATGTCCTATACTGGTTCCCGGTGGGTGGCTGAGACTTTGGTTAATTCTTCTTCCTGCCGGGAAATTAGAGTGACATGTGCCCGTCCAAATGCCTAACAGCTACTCTCTCATGGGTTCTCCCTCGTCCCTTCCATCCTCTGCCAAATTGGGAACCTGTGCAAACCAGGAGGTTAAAGGGCCTGTCTCTCCAAGTTGGGAGATTGATAGTAAGGCAGTTGGAAAGTCAAACTGGAGCACCAGGAGAGGGACTATTCGTTGAGTTTTAGAAACCTTTCGTATTCACAGTGTGTCCATTCTCTAGGTTTCCTGTTCATGTTATAGCTGTAGTAATATTCCCTTGAACCTGGAGAGTTGGGACCCATGGAATGGGGGCCATGCATTATTGCTTGAAAGGGTCTGCATTTGCTCACCCAATCTCACCAATCCTCTCAGTCCCAAGTGTCCAGCCTTATGCCACATCCAGCTGTCATGGTAGATAGGGTCTTTCCAGGTTTCCTCAGACACCCTGAAGGAATTGTAAAGAATTTCCCTGTTTTTTGGTTTTGCTTTTGAAATTCCTTTTTATAGTGGGTTTGAGCTGATTCTCGCTGCCATGTTTATGCCACTCTAGACACACTTGATTCCCTTATGGAGACATATCAATACATAGGTTTTAAGATTCTTACTAGTCAGATATATTCCTCTGTGGGAAATATGGGGTTTTGAGTCTCTTTCACTGAGGAAGGTGTAGGTCTTGTCTATTCCAAAGTTGGTTTTTGAAACGGTCCCTGTGCTTATATCAAACTCTGGTTTTATGCATCACCCCACCTCTCCTTCCCCTTTATGCAGGCATAAGAGTGTTTTCTAAATGTGAGACTCTGTTCTCTTTCCTAACTCAGTTCACGTGTAGCCATGTTTACAGGATCTTCATAAGTGATATCTTATGATAAGTTTCTTTTTCTGTGTGACTTATTTCACTTAGAATCATCGTACCTGAATCCACTCACTTTGCTGCTACTGGTCTTATGACATTGATTTCATGGCTGAGGGATATTCCATCGTACGTAAGTACCACAATGTTTTGAACCATTTTTATATTTCCTGGGACATTTAAGGTGTACCCAAGTTGAGGTTCTTGTAGTCAGTGCAGCCCTAAATTTGGAGGTGGCTCTTTCTTATTGATTTTCAGTTTTCCCAAGGTATATTCCCTAGACTGGAAGTGGCCTTGGCTCTGTAGCTCTGTTGTTTACTTGTTTTAGGGAACACAATGCACTCCTCCAGTGAGGCAGTTGGCAATTTACATCCCGCCCATCAGCATAACAAGGCTCCCTGTTCTCCAGGGCCTGTCTTTCCTTTCTGGTTTTTACACATTTTGTGGATGTCCCTTTTGACCGGGGGGAAGTGATACTTCTTTGTAGTGCAGATTTGCATTGCCCGCTTGCTTGCTTGGCCAAAAAGGGCGTATGCGTTTTCTCCTGAATATATTCAGGAGAAAACGCATACACCCTTTTTGGCCAAGTGCACCATTGTCCAAGTTGTGCCCCTCTTCCTGTGCTTTACAGGCGATTCCAAGGTACCTCTTGAAATCTGTTTCCTGCTATTTTGCCTCACTTTCAAGTCCGCCTCATTGACTTCCCTCAACAGATTTTTGGACGATAGTTGTCCTTTATCACTCTGCCAGTTTGTGAATTGCTGTGCCCCTGAGCTCCATTTCTCAACTCGTTTTTTGTGAGCTGAACGCAAGTCCAAAATTTTGGATCATGTCCTATACTGGTTCCCGGTGGGTGGCTGAGACTTTGGTTAATTCTTCTTCCTGCCGGGAAATTAGAGTGACATGTGCCCGTCCAAATGCCTAACAGCTACTCTCTCATGGGTTCTCCCTCGTCCCTTCCATCCTCTGCCAAATTGGGAACCTGTGCAAACCAGGAGGTTAAAGGGCCTGTCTCTCCAAGTTGGGAGATTGATAGTAAGGCAGTTGGAAAGTCAAACTGGAGCACCAGGAGAGGGACTATTCGTTGAGTTTTAGAAACCTTTCGTATTCACAGTGTGTCCATTCTCTAGGTTTCCTGTACATGTTATAGCTGTAGTAATATTCCCTTGAACCTGGAGAGTTGGGACCCATGGAATGGGGGCCATGCATTATTGCTTGAAAGGGTCTGCATTTGCTCACCCAATCTCACCAATCCTCTCAGTCCCAAGTGTCCAGCCTTATGCCACATCCAGCTGTCATTGTAGATAGGGTCTTTCCAGGTTTCCTCAGACACCCTGAAGGAATTGTAAAGAATTTCCCTGTTTTTTGGTTTTGCTTTTGAAATTCCTTTTTATAGTGGGTTTGAGCTGATTCTCGCTGCCATGTTTATGCCACTCTAGACACACTTGATTCCCTTATGGAGACATATCAATACATAGGTTTTAAGATTCTTACTAGTCAGATATATTCCTCTGTGGGAAATATGGGGTTTTGAGTCTCTTTCACTGAGGAAGGTGTAGGTCTTGTCTATTCCAAAGTTGGTTTTTGGAACGGTCCCTGTGCTTATATCAAACTCTGGTTTTATGCATCACCCGACCTCTCCATACCCTTTATGCAGGCATAAGAGTGTTTTCTAAATGTGAGACTCTGTTCTCTTTCCTAACTCAGTTCACGTGTAGCCATGTTTACAGGATCTTCATAAGTGATATCTTATGATAAGTTTCTTTTTCTGTGTGACTTATTTCACTTAGAATCATCGTACCTGAATCCACTCACTTTGCTGCTACTGGTCTTATGACATTGATTTCATGGCTGAGGGATATTCCATCGTACGTAAGTACCACAATGTTTTGAACCATTTTTATATTTCCTGGGATATTTAAGGTTTACCCAAGTTGAGGTTCTTGTAGTCAGTGCAGCCCTAAATTTGGAGGTGGCTCTTTCTTATTGATTTTCAGTTTTCCCAAGGTATATTCCCTAGACTGGAAGTGGCCTTGGCTCTGTAGCTCTGTTGTTTACTTGTTTTAGGGAACACAATGCACTCCTCCAGTGAGGCAGTTGGCAATTTACATCCCGCCCATCAGCATAACAAGGCTCCCAGTTCTCCAGGGCCTGTCTTGCCTTTCTGGTTTTTACACATTTTGTGGATGTCCCTTTTGACCGGTGGGAAGTGATACTTCTTTGTAGTGCAGATTTGCATTGCCCGCTTGCTTGCTTGGCCAAAAAGGGCGTATGCGTTTTCTCCTGAATATATTCAGGAGAAAACGCATACGCCCTTTTTGGCCAAGTGCACCATTGTCCAAGTTGTGCCCCTCTTCCTGTGCTTTACAGGCGATTCCAAGGTACCTCTTGAAATCTGTTTCCTGCTATTTTGCCTCACTTTCAAGTCCGCCTCGTTGACTTCCCTCAACAGATTTTTGGACGATAGTTGTCCTTTATCACTCTGCCAGTTTGTGAATTGCTGTGCCCCTGAGCTCCATTTCTCAACTCGTTTTTTGTGAGCTGAACGCAAGTCCAAAATTTTGGATCATGTCCTATACTGGTTCCCGGTGGGTGGCTGAGACTTTGGTTAATTCTTCTTCCTGCCGGGAAATTAGAGTGACATGTGCCCGTCCAAATGCCTAACAGCTACTCTCTCATGGGTTCTCCCTCGTCCCTTCCATCCTCTGCCAAATTGGGAACCTGTGCAAACCAGGAGGTTAAAGGGCCTGTCTCTCCAAGTTGGGAGATTGATAGTAAGGCAGTTGGAAAGTCAAACTGGAGCACCAGGAGAGGGACTATTCGTTGAGTTTTAGAAACCTTTCGTATTCACAGTGTGTCCATTCTCTAGGTTTCCTGTACATGTTATAGCTGTAGTAATATTCCCTTGAACCTGGAGAGTTGGGACCCATGGAATGGGGGCCATGCATTATTGCTTTAAAGGGTCTGCATTTGCTCACCCAATCTCACCAATCCACTCAGTCCCAAGTGTCCAGCCTTATGCCACATCCAGCTGTCATTGTAGATAGGGTCTTTCCAGGTTTCCTCAGACACCCTGAAGGAATTGTAAAGAATTTCCCTGTTTTTTGGTTTTGCTTTTGAAATTCCTTTTTATAGTGGGTTTGAGCTGATTCTCGCTGCCATGTTTATGCCACTCTAGACACACTTGATTCCCTTATGGAGACATATAAATACATAGGTTTTAAGATTCTTACTAGTCAGATATATTCCTCTGTGGGAAATATGGGGTTTTGAGTCTCTTTCACTGAGGAAGGTGTAGGTCTTGTCTATTCCAAAGTTGGTTTTTGAAACGGTCCCTGTGCTTATATCAAACTCTGGTTTTATGCATCACCCCACCTCTCCTTCCCCTTTATGCAGGCATAAGAGTGTTTTCTAAATGTGAGACTCTGTTCTCTTTCCTAACTCAGTTCACGTGTAGCCATGTTTACAGGATCTTCATAAGTGATATCTTATGATAAGTTTCTTTTTCTGTGTGACTTATTTCACTTAGAATCATCGTACCTGAATCCACTCACTTTGCTGCTACTGGTCTTATGACATTGATTTCATGGCTGAGGGATATTCCATCGTACGTAAGTACCACAATGTTTTGAACCATTTTTATATTTCCTGCGATATTTAAGGTTTACCCAAGTTGAGGTTCTTGTAGTCAGTGCAGCCCTAAATTTGGAGGTGGCTCTTTCTTATTGATTTTCAGTTTTCCCAAGGTATATTCCCTAGACTGGATGTGGCCTTGGCTCTGTAGCTCTGTTGTTTACTTGTTTTAGGGAACACAATGCACTCCTCCAGTGAGGCAGTTGGCAATTTACATCCCGCCCATCAGCATAACAAGGCTCCCAGTTCTCCAGGGCCTGTCTTGCCTTTCTGGTTTTTACACATTTTGTGGATGTCCCTTTTGACCGGTGGGAAGTGATACTTCTTTGTAGTGCAGATTTGCATTGCCCGCTTGCTTGCTTGGCCAAAAAGGGCGTATGCATTTCTCCTGAATATATTCAGGAGAAAACGCATACGCCCTTTTTGGCCAAGTGCACCATTGTCCAAGTTGTGCCCCTCTTCCTGTGCTTTACAGGCGATTCCAAGGTACCTCTTGAAATCTGTTTCCTGCTATTTTGCCTCACTTTCAAGTCCGCCTCGTTGACTTCCCTCAACAGATTTTTGGACGATAGTTGTCCTTTATCACTCTGCCAGTTTGTGAATTGCTGTGCCCCTGAGCTCCATTTCTCAACTCGTTTTTTGTGAGCTGAACGCAAGTCCAAAATTTTGGATCATGTCCTATACTGGTTCCCGGTGGGTGGCTGAGACTTTGGTTAATTCTTCTTCCTGCCGGGAAATTAGAGTGACATGTGCCCGTCCAAATGCCTAACAGCTACTCTCTCATGGGTTCTCCCTCGTCCCTTCCATCCTCTGCCAAATTGGGAACCTGTGCAAACCAGGAGGTTAAAGGGCCTGTCTCTCCAAGTTGGGAGATTGATAGTAAGGCAGTTGGAAAGTCAAACTGGAGCACCAGGAGAGGGACTATTCGTTGAGTTTTAGAAACCTTTCGTATTCACAGTGTGTCCATTCTCTAGGTTTCCTGTACATGTTATAGCTGTAGTAATATTCCCTTGAACCTGGAGAGTTGGGACCCATGGAATGGGGGCCATGCATTATTGCTTGAAAGGGTCTGCATTTGCTCACCCAATCTCACCAATCCTCTCAGTCCCAAGTGTCCAGCCTTATGCCACATCCAGCTGTCATGGTAGATAGGGTCTTTCCAGGTTTCCTCAGACACCCTGAAGGAATTGTAAAGAATTTCCTTGTTTTTTGGTTTTGCTTTTGAAATTCCTTTTTATAGTGGGTTTGAGCTGATTCTCGCTGCCATGTTTATGCCACTCTAGACACACTTGATTCCCTTATGGAGACATATCAATACATAGGTTTTAAGATTCTTACTAGTCAGATATATTCCTCTGTGGGAAATATGGGGTTTTGAGTCTCTTTCACTGAGGAAGGTGTAGGTCTTGTCTATTCCAAAGTTGGTTTTTGAAACGGTCCCTGTGCTTATATCAAACTCTGGTTTTATGCATCACCCCACCTCTCCTTCCCCTTTATGCAGGCATAAGAGTGTTTTCTAAATGTGAGACTCTGTTCTCTTTCCTAACTCAGTTCACGTGTAGCCATGTTTACAGGATCTTCATAAGTGATATCTTATGATAAGTTTCTTTTTCTGTGTGACTTATTTCACTTAGAATCATCGTACCTGAATCCACTCACTTTGCTGCTACTGGTCTTATGACATTGATTTCATGGCTGAGGGATATTCCATCGTACGTAAGTACCACAATGTTTTGAACCATTTTTATATTTCCTGGGACATTTAAGGTGTACCCAAGTTGAGGTTCTTGTAGTCAGTGCAGCCCTAAATTTGGAGGTGGCTCTTTCTTATTGATTTTCAGTTTTCCCAAGGTATATTCCCTAGACTGGAAGTGGCCTTGGCTCTGTAGCTCTGTTGTTTACTTGTTTTAGGGAACACAATGCACTCCTCCAGTGAGGCAGTTGGCAATTTACATCCCGCCCATCAGCATAACAAGGCTCCCTGTTCTCCAGGGCCTGTCTTGCCTTTCTGGTTTTTACACATTTTGTGGATGTCCCTTTTGACCGGGGGGAAGTGATACTTCTTTGTAGTGCAGATTTGCATTGCCCGCTTGCTTGCTTGGCCAAAAAGGGCGTATGCGTTTTCTCCTGAATATATTCAGGAGAAAACGCATACGCCCTTTTTGGCCAAGTGCACCATTGTCCAAGTTGTGCCCCTCTTCCTGTGCTTTACAGGCGATTCCAAGGTACCTCTTGAAATCTGTTTCCTGCTATTTTGCCTCACTTTCAAGTCCGCCTCATTGACTTCCCTCAACAGATTTTTGGACGATAGTTGTCCTTTATCACTCTGCCAGTTTGTGAATTGCTGTGCCCCTGAGCTCCATTTCTCAACTCGTTTTTTGTGAGCTGAACGCAAGTCCAAAATTTTGGATCATGTCCTATACTGGTTCCCGGTGGGTGGCTGAGACTTTGGTTAATTCTTCTTCCTGCCGGGAAATTAGAGTGACATGTGCCCGTCCAAATGCCTAACAGCTACTCTCTCATGGGTTCTCCCTCGTCCCTTCCATCCTCTGCCAAATTGGGAACCTGTGCAAACCAGGAGGTTAAAGGGCCTGTCTCTCCAAGTTGGGAGATTGATAGTAAGGCAGTTGGAAAGTCAAACTGGAGCACAAGGAGAGGGACTATTCGTTGAGTTTTAGAAACCTTTCGTATTCACAGTGTGTCCATTCTCTAGGTTTCCTGTACATGTTATAGCTGTAGTAATATTCCCTTGAACCTGGAGAGTTGGGACCCATGGAATGGGGGCCATGCATTATTGCTTGAAAGGGTCTGCATTTGCTCACCCAATCTCACCAATCCTCTCAGTCCCAAGTGTCCAGCCTTATGCCACATCCAGCTGTCATTGTAGATAGGGTCTTTCCAGGTTTCCTCAGACACCCTGAAGGAATTGTAAAGAATTTCCCTGTTTTTTGGTTTTGCTTTTGAAATTCCTTTTTATAGTGGGTTTGAGCTGATTCTCGCTGCCATGTTTATGCCACTCTAGACACACTTGATTCCCTTATGGAGACATATCAATACATAGGTTTTAAGATTCTTACTAGTCAGATATATTCCTCTGCGGGAAATATGGGGTTTTGAGTCTCTTTCACTGAGGAAGGTGTAGGTCTTGTCTATTCCAAAGTTGGTTTTTGAAACGGTCCCTGTGCTTATATCAAACTCTGGTTTTATGCATCACCCCACCTCTCCATCTGCTTTATGCAGGCATAAGAGTGTTTTCTAAATGTGAGACTCTGTTCTCTTTCCTAACTCAGTTCACGTGTAGCCATGTTTACAGGATCTTCATAAGTGATATCTTATGATAAGTTCCTTTTTCTGTGTGACTTATTTCACTTAGAATCATCGTACCTGAATCCACTCACTTTGCTGCTACTGGTCTTATGACATTGATTTCATGGGTGAGGGATATTCCATCGTACGTAAGTACCACAATGTTTTGAACCATTTTTATGTTTCCTGGGATATTTAAGGTGTACCCAAGTTGAGGTTCTTGTAGCCAGTGCAGCCCTAAATTTGGAGGTGGCTGTTTCTTATTGATTTTCAGTTTTCCCAAGGTATATTCCCTAGACTGGAAGTGGCCTTGGCTCTGTAGCTCTGTTGTTTACTTGTTTTAGGGAACACAATGCACTCGTCCAGTGAGGCAGTTGGCAATTGACATCCCTCCCATCAGCATAACAAGGCTCCCTGTTCTCCAGGGCCTGTCTTGCCTTTCTGGTTTTTACACATTTTGTGGATGTCCCTTTTGACCGGTGGGAAGTGATACTTCTTTGTAGTGCAGATTTGCATTGCCCGCTTGCTTGCTTGGCCAAAAAGGGCGTATGCGTTTTCTCCTGAATATATTCAGGAGAAAACGCATACGCCGTTTTTGGCCAAGTGCATCATTGTCCAAGTTGTGCCCCTCTTCCTGTGCTTTACAGGCGATTCCAACGTACCTCTTGAAATCTGTTTCCTGCTATTTTGCCTCGCTTTCAAGTCCGCCTCGTTGACTTCCCTCAACAGATTTTTGGACGATAGTTGTCCTTTATCACTCTGCCAGTTTGTGAATTGCTGTGCCCCTGAGCTCCATTTCTCAACTCGTTTTTTGTGAGCTGAACGCAAGTCCAAAATTTTGGATCATGTCCTATACTGGTTCCCGGTGGGTGGCTGAGACTTTGGTTAATTCTTCTTCCTGCCGGGAAATTAGTGTGACATGTGCCCGTCCAAATGCCTAACAGCTACTCTCTCATGGGTTCTCCCTCGTCCCTTCCATCCTCTGCCAAATTGGGAACCTGTGCAAACCAGGAGGTTAAAGGGCCTGTCTCTCCAAGTTGGGAGATTGATAGTAAGGCAGTTGGAAAGTCAAACTGGAGCACCAGGAGAGGGACTATTCGTTGAGTTTTAGAAACCTTTCGTATTCACAGTGTGTCCATTCTCTAGGTTTCCTGTACATGTTATAGCTGTAGTAATATTCCCTTGAACCTGGAGAGTTGGGACCCATGGAATGGGGGCCATGCATTATTGCTTGAAAGGGTCTGCATTTGCTCACCCAATCTCACCAATCCTCTCAGTCCCAAGTGTCCAGCCTTATGCCACATCCAGCTGTCATTGTAGATAGGGTCTTTCCAGGTTTCCTCAGACACCCTGAAGGAATTGTAAAGAATTTCCCTGTTTTTTGGTTTTGCTTTTGAAATTCCTTTTTATAGTGGGTTTGAGCTGATTCTCGCTGCCATGTTTATGCCACTCTAGACACACTTGATTCCCTTATGGAGACATATCAATACATAGGTTTTAAGATTCTTACTAGTCAGATATATTCCTCTGTGGGAAATATGGGGTTTTGAGTCTCTTTCACTGAGGAAGGTGTAGGTCTTGTCTATTCCAAAGTTGGTTTTTGAAACGGTCCCTGTGCTTATATCAAACTCTGGTTTTATGCATCACCCCACCTCTCCTTCCCCTTTATGCAGGCATAAGAGTGTTTTCTAAATGTGAGACTCTGTTCTCTTTCCTAACTCAGTTCACGTGTAGCCATGTTTACAGGATCTTCATAAGTGATATCTTATGATAAGTTTCTTTTTCTGTGTGAGTTATTTCACTTAGAATCATCGTACCTGAATCCACTCACTTTGCTGCTACTGGTCTTATGACATTGATTTCATCGCTGAGGGATATTCCATCATACGTAAGTACCACAATGTTTTGAACCATTTTTATATTTCCTGGGATATTTAAGGTGTACCCAAGTTGAGGTTCTTGTAGTCAGTGCAGCCCTAAATTTGGAGGTGGCTCTTTCTTATTGATTTTCAGTTTTCCCAAGGTATATTCCCTAGACTGGAAGTGGCCTTGGCTCTGTAGCTCTGTTGTTTACTTGTTTTAGGGAACACAATGCACTCCTCCAGTGAGGCAGTTGGCAGTTTACATCCCGCCCATCAGCATAACAAGGCTCCCAGTTCTCCAGGGCCTGTCTTGCCTTTCTGGTTTTTACACATTTTGTGGATGTCCCTTTTGACCGGTGGGAAGTGATACTTCTTTGTAGTGCAGATTTGCATTGCCCGCTTGCTTGCTTGGCCAAAAAGGGTGTATGCGTTTTCTCCTGAATATATTCAGGAGAAAACGCATACGCCCTTTTTGGCCAAGTGCACCATTGTCCAAGTTGTGCCCCTCATCCTGTGCTTTACACGCGATTCCAACGTACCTCTTGAAATCTGTTTCCTGCTATTTTGCCTCACTTTCAAGTCCGCCTCGTTGACTTCCCTCAACAGATTTTTGGACGATAGTTGTCCTTTATCACTCTGCCAGTTTGTGAATTGCTGTGCCCCTGAGCTCCATTTCTCAACTCGTTTTTTGTGAGGTGAACGCAAGTCCAAAATTTTGGATCATGTCCTATACTGGTCCCCGGTGGGTGGCTGAGACTTTGGTTAATTCTTCTTCCTGCCGGGAAATTAGATTGACATGTGCCCGTCCAAATGCCTAACAGCTACTCTCTCATGGGTTCGCCCTCGTCCCTTCCATCCTCTGCCAAATTGGGAACCTGTGCAAACCAGGAGGTTAAAGGGCCTGTCTCTCCAAGTTGGGAGATTGATAGTAAGGCAGTTGGAAAGTCAAACTGGAGCACCAGGAGAGGGACTATTCGTTGAGTTTTAGAAACCTTTCGTATTCACAGTGTGTCCATTCTCTAGGTTTCCTGTACATGTTATAGCTGTAGTAATATTCCCTTGAACCTGGAGAGTTGGGACCCATGGAATGGGGGCCATGCATTATTGCTTGAAAGGGTCTGCATTTGCTCACCCAATCTCACCAATCCTCTCAGTCCCAAGTGTCCAGCCTTATGCCACATCCAGCTGTCATTGTAGATAGGGTCTTTCCAGGTTTCCTCAGACACCCTGAAGGAATTGTAAAGAATTTCCCTGTTTTTTGGTTTTGCTTTTGAAATTCCTTTTTATAGTGGGTTTGAGCTGATTCTCGCTGCCATGTTTATGCCACTCTAGACACACTTGATTCCCTTATGGAGTCATATCAATACATAGGTTTTAAGATTCTTACTAGTTAGATATATTCCTCTGCGGGAAATATGGGGTTTTGAGTCTCTTTCACTGAGGAAGGTGTAGGTCTTGTCTATTCCAAAGTTGGTTTTTGGAACGGTCCATGTGCTTATATCAAACTCTGGTTTTATGCATCACCCCACCTCTCCTTCCCCTTTATGCAGGCATAAGAGTGTTTTCTAAATGTGAGACTCTGTTCTATTTCCTAACTCAGTTCACGTGTAGCCATGTTTCCAGGATCTTCATAAGTGATATCTTATGATAAGTTCCTTTTTCTGTGTGACTTATTTCACTTAGAATCATCGTACCTGAATCCACTCACTTTGTTGCTACTGGTTTTATGACATTGATTTCATCGCTGAGGGATATTCCATCGTACGTAAGTACCACAATGTTTTGAACCATTTTTATATTTCCTGGGATATTTAAGGTGTACCCAAGTTGAGGTTCTTGTAGTCAGTGCAGCCCTAAATTTGGAGGTGGCTCTTTCTTATTGATTTTCAGTTTTCCCAAGGTATATTCCCTAGACTGGAAGTGGCCTTGGCTCTGTAGCTCTGTTGTTTACTTGTTTTAGGGAACACAATGCACTCCTCCAGTGAGGCAGTTGGCAATTTACATCCCGCCCATCAGCATAACAAGGCTCCCAGTTCTCCAGGGCCTGTCTTGCCTTTCTGGTTTTCACACATTTTGTGGATGTCCCTTTTGACCGGTGGGAAGTGATACTTCTTTGTAGTGCAGATTTGCATTGCCCACTTGCTTGCTTGGCCAAAAAGGGCATATGCGTTTTCTCCTGAATATATTCAGGAGAAAACGCATACGCCCTTTTTGGCCAAGTGCACCATTGTCCAAGTTGTGCCCCTCTTCCTGTGCTTTACAGGCGATTCCAAGGTACCTCTTGAAATCTGTTTCCTGCTATTTTGCCTCGCTTTCAAGTCCGCCTCGTTGACTTCCCTCAACAGATTTTTGGACGATAGTTGTCCTTTATCACTCTGCCAGTTTGTGAATTGCTGTGCCCCTGAGCTCCATTTCTCAACTCGTTTTTTGTGAGCTGAACGCAAGTCCAAAATTTTGGATCATGTCCTATACTGGTTCCCGGTGGGTGGCTGAGACTTTGGTTAATTCTTCTTCCTGCCGGGAAATTAGAGTGACATGTGCCCGTCCAAATGCCTAACAGCTACTCTCTCATGGGTTCTCCCTCGTCCCTTCCATCCTCTGCCAAATTGGGAACCTGTGCAAACCAGGAGGTTAAAGGGCCTGTCTCTCCAAGTTGGGAGATTGATAGTAAGGCAGTTGGAAAGTCAAACTAGAGCACCAGGAGAGGGACTATTCGTTGAGTTTTAGAAAACTTTCGTATTCACAGTGTGTCCATTCTCTAGGTTTCCTGTACATGTTATAGCTGTAGTAATATTCCCTTGAACCTGGAGAGTTGGGACCCATGGAATGGGGGCCATGCATTATTGCTTGAAAGGGTCTGCATTTGCTCACCCAATCTCACCAATCCTCTCAGTCCCAAGTGTCCAGCCTTATGCCACATCCAGCTGTCATTGTAGATAGGGTCTTTCCAGGTTTCCTCAGACACCCTGAAGGAATTGTAAAGAATTTCCCTGTTTTTTGGTTTTGCTTTTGAAATTCCTTTTTATAGTGGGTTTGAGCTGATTCTCGCTGCCATGTTTATGCCACTCTAGACACACTTGATTCCCTTATGGAGACATATCAATACATAGGTTTTAAGATTCTTACTAGTCAGATATATTCCTCTGTGGGAAATATGGGGTTTTGAGTCTCTTTCACTGAGGAAGGTGTAGGTCTTGTCTATTCCAAAGTTGGTTTTTGAAACGGTCCCTGTGCTTATATCAAACTCTGGTTTTATGCATCACCCCACCTCTCCTTCCCCTTTATGCAGGCATAAGAGTGTTTTCTAAATGTGAGACTCTGTTCTCTTTCCTAACTCAGTTCACGTGTAGCCATGTTTACAGGATCTTCATAAGTGATATCTTATGATAAGTTTCTTTTTCTGTGTGACTTATTTCACTTAGAATCATCGTACCTGAATCCACTCACTTTGCTGCTACTGGTCTTATGACATTGATTTCATGGCTGAGGGATATTCCATCGTACGTAAGTACCACAATGTTTTGAACCATTTTTATATTTCCTGGGATATTTAAGGTGTACCCAAGTTGAGGTTCTTGTAGTCAGTGCAGCCCTAAATTTGGAGGTGGCTCTTTCTTATTGATTTTCAGTTTTCCCAAGGTATATTCCCTAGACTGGAAGTGGCCTTGGCTCTGTAGCTCTGTTGTTTACTTGTTTTAGGGAACACAATGCACTCCTCCAGTGAGGCAGTTGGCAATTTACATCCCGCCCATCAGCATAACAAGGCTCCCAGTTCTCCAGGGCCTGTCTTGCCTTTCTGGTTTTTACACATTTTGTGGATGTCCCTTTTGACCGGTGGGAAGTGATACTTCTTTGTAGTGCAGATTTGCATTGCCCGCTTGCTTGCTTGGCCAAAATGGGCGTATGCATTTTCTCCTGAATATATTCAGGAGAAAACGCATACGCCCTTTTTGGCCAAGTGCACCATTGTCCAAGTTGTGCCCCTCTTCCTGTGCTTTACAGGCGATTCCAAGGTACCTCTTGAAATCTGTTTCCTGCTATTTTGCCTCGCTTTCAAGTCCGCCTCGTTGACTTCCCTGAACAGATTTTTGGACGATAGTTGTCCTTTATCACTCTGCCAGTTTGTGAATTGCTGTGCCCCTGAGCTCCATTTCTCAACTCGTTTTTTGTGAGCTGAACGCAAGTCCAAAATTTTGGATCATGTCCTATACTGGTTCCCGGTGGGTGGCTGAGACTTTGGTTAATTCTTCTTCCTGCCGGGAAATTAGAGTGACATGTGCCCGTCCAAATGCCTAACAGCTACTCTCTCATGGGTTCTCCCTCGTCCCTTCCATCCTCTGCCAAATTGGGAACCTGTGCAAACCAGGAGGTTAAAGGGCCTGTCTCTCCAAGTTGGGAGATTGATAGTAAGGCAGTTGGAAAGTCAAACTGGAGCACCAGGAGAGGGACTATTCGTTGAGTTTTAGAAACCTTTCGTATTCACAGTGTGTCCATTCTCTAGGTTTCCTGTACATGTTAGAGCTGTAGTAATATTCCCTTGAACCTGGAGAGTTGGGACCCATGGAATGGGGGCCATGCATTATTGCTTGAAAGGGTCTGCATTTGCTCACCCAATCTCACCAATCCTCTCAGTCCCAAGTGTCCAGCCTTATGCCATATCCAGCTGTCATTGTAGATAGGGTCTTTCCAGGTTTCCTCAGACACCCTGAAGGAATTGTAAAGAATTTCCCTGTTTTTTCGTTTTGCTTTTGAAATTCCTTTTTATAGTGGGTTTGAGCTGATTCTCGCTGCCATGTTTATGCCACTCTAGACACACTTGATTCCCTTATGGAGTCATATCAATACATAGGTTTTAAGATTCTTACTAGTCAGATATATTCCTCTGCGGGAAATATGGGGTTTTGAGTCTCTTTCACTGAGGAAGGTGTAGGTCTTGTCTATTCCAAAGTTGGTTTTTGGAACGGTCCCTGTGCTTATATCAAACTCTGGTTTTTTGCATCACCCCACCTCTCCATCCCCTTTATGCAGGCATAAGAGTGTTTTCTAAATGTGAGACTCTGTTCTCTTTCCTAACTCAGTTCACGTGTAGCCATGTTTACAGGATCTTCATAAGTGATATCTTATGATAAGTTCCTTTTTCTGTGTGACTTATTTCACTTAGAATCATCGTACCTGAATCCACTCACTTTGCTGCTACTGGTCTTATGACATTGATTTCATGGCTGAGGGATATTCCATCGTACGTAAGTACCACAATGTTTTGAACCATTTTTATATTTCCTGGGATATTTAAGGTTTACCCAAGTTGAGGTTCTTGTAGTCAGTGCAGCCCTAAATTTGGAGGTGGCTCTTTCTTATTGATTTTCAGTTTTCCCAAGGTATATTCCCTAGACTGGAAGTGGCCTTGGCTCTGTAGCTCTGTTGTTTACTTGTTTTAGGGAACACAATGCACTCCTCCAGTGAGGCAGTTGGCAATTTACATCCCGCCCATCAGCATAACAAGGCTCCCAGTTCTCCAGGGCCTGTCTTGCCTTTCTGGTTTTTACACATTTTGTGGATGTCCCTTTTGACCGGTGGGAAGTGATACTTCTTTGTAGTGCAGATTTGCATTGCCCGCTTGCTTGCTTGGCCAAAAAGGGCGTATGCGTTTTCTCCTGAATATATTCAGGAGAAAACGCATATGCCCTTTTTGGCCAAGTGCACCATTGTCCAAGTTGTGCCCCTCTTCCTGTGCTTTACAGGCGATTCCAACGTACCTCTTGAAATCTGTTTCCTGCTATTTTGCCTCGCTTTCAAGTCTGCCTCGTTGACTTCCCTCAACAGATTTTTGGACGATAGTTGTCCTTTATCACTCTGCCAGTTTGTGAATTGCTGTGCCCCTGAGCTCCATTTCTCAACTCGTTTTTTGTGAGCTGAACGCAAGTCCAAAATTTTGGATCATGTCCTATACTGGTTCCCGGTGGGTGGCTGAGACTTTGGTTAATTCTTCTTCCTGCCGGGAAATTAGAGTGACATGTGCCCGTCCAAATGCCTAACAGCTACTCTCTCATGGGTTCTCCCTCGTCCCTTCCATCCTCTGCCAAATTGGGAACCTGTGCAAACCAGGAGGTTAAAGGGCCTGTCTCTCCAAGTTGGGAGATTGATAGTAAGGCAGTTGGAAAGTCAAACTGGAGCACCAGGAGAGGGACTATTCGTTGAGTTTTAGAAACCTTTCGTATTCACAGTGTGTCCATTCTCTAGGTTTCCTGTACATGTTATAGCTGTAGTAATATTCCCTTGAACCTGGAGAGTTGGGACCCATGGAATGGGGGTCATGCATTATTGCTTGAAAGGGTCTGCATTTGCTCACCCAATCTCACCAATCCTCTCAGTCCCAAGTGTCCAGCCTTATGCCACATCCAGCTGTCATTGTAGATAGGGTCTTTCCAGGTTTCCTCAGACACCCTGAAGGAATTGTAAAGAATTTCCCTGTTTTTTCGTTTTGCTTTTGAAATTCCTTTTTATAGTGGGTTTGAGCTGATTCTCGCTGCCATGTTTATGCCACTCTAGACACACTTGATTCCCTTATGGAGACATATCAATACATAGGTTTTAAGATTCTTACTAGTCAGATATATTCCTCTGCGGGAAATATGGGGTTTTGAGTCTCTTTCACTGAGGAAGGTGTAGGTCTTGTCTATTCCAAAGTTGGTTTTTGGAACGGTCCCTGTGCTTATATCAAACTCTGGTTTTATGCATCACCCGACCTCTCCATACCCTTTATGCAGGCATAAGAGTGTTTTCTAAATGTGAGACTCTGTTCTCTTTCCTAACTCAGTTCACGTGTAGCCATGTTTACAGGATCTTCATAAGTGATATCTTATGATAAGTTTCTTTTTCTGTGTGACTTATTTCACTTAGAATCATCGTACCTGAATCCACTCACTTTGCTGCTACTGGTCTTATGACATTGATTTCATGGCTGAGGGATATTCCATCGTACGTAAGTACCACAATGTTTTGAACCATTTTTATATTTCCTGGGATATTTAAGGTTTACCCAAGTTGAGGTTCTTGTAGTCAGTGCAGCCCTAAATTTGGAGGTGGCTCTTTCTTATTGATTTTCAGTTTTCCCAAGGTATATTCCCTAGACTGGAAGTGGCCTTGGCTCTGTAGCTCTGTTGTTTACTTGTTTTAGGGAACACAATGCACTCCTCCAGTGAGGCAGTTGGCAATTTACATCCCGCCCATCAGCATAACAAGGCTCCCAGTTCTCCAGGGCCTGTCTTGCCTTTCTGGTTTTTACACATTTTGTGGATGTCCCTTTTGACCGGTGGGAAGTGATACTTCTTTGTAGTGCAGATTTGCATTGCCCGCTTGCTTGCTTGGCCAAAAAGGGCGTATGCGTTTTCTCCTGAATATATTCAGGAGAAAACGCATACGCCCTTTTTGGCCAAGTGCACCATTGTCCAAGTTGTGCCCCTCTTCCTGTGCTTTACAGGCGATTCCAACGTACCTCTTGAAATCTGTTTCCTGCTATTTTGCCTCACTTTCAAGTCCGCCTCGTTGACTTCCCTCAACAGATTTTTGGACGATAGTTGTCCTTTATCACTCTGCCAGTTTGTGAATTGCTGTGCCCCTGAGCTCCATTTCTCAACTCGTTTTTTGTGAGCTGAACGCAAGTCCAAAATTTTGGATCATGTCCTATACTGGTTCCCGGTGGGTGGCTGAGACTTTGGTTAATTCTTCTTCCTGCCGGGAAATTAGAGTGACATGTGCCCGTCCAAATGCCTAACAGCTACTCTCTCATGGGTTCTCCCTCGTCCCTTCCATCCTCTGCCAAATTGGGAACCTGTGCAAACCAGGAGGTTAAAGGGCCTGTCTCTCCAAGTTGGGAGATTGATAGTAAGGCAGTTGGAAAGTCAAACTGGAGCACCAGGAGAGGGACTATTCGTTGAGTTTTAGAAACCTTTCGTATTCACAGTGTGTCCATTCTCTAGGTTTCCTGTACATGTTATAGCTGTAGTAATATTCCCTTGAACCTGGAGAGTTGGGACCCATGGAATGGGGGCCATGCATTATTGCTTTAAAGGGTCTGCATTTGCTCACCCAATCTCACCAATCCACTCAGTCCCAAGTGTCCAGCCTTATGCCACATCCAGCTGTCATTGTAGATAGGGTCTTTCCAGGTTTCCTCAGACACCCTGAAGGAATTGTAAAGAATTTCCCTGTTTTTTGGTTTTGCTTTTGAAATTCCTTTTTATAGTGGGTTTGAGCTGATTCTCGCTGCCATGTTTATGCCACTCTAGACACACTTGATTCCCTTATGGAGACATATAAATACATAGGTTTTAAGATACTTACTAGTCAGATATATTCCTCTGTGGGAAATATGGGGTTTTGAGTCTCTTTCACTGAGGAAGGTGTAGGTCTTGTCTATTCCAAAGTTGGTTTTTGAAACGGTCCCTGTGCTTATATCAAACTCTGGTTTTATGCATCACCCCACCTCTCCTTCCCCTTTATGCAGGCATAAGAGTGTTTTCTAAATGTGAGACTCTGTTCTCTTTCCTAACTCAGTTCACGTGTAGCCATGTTTACAGGATCTTCATAAGTGATATCTTATGATAAGTTTCTTTTTCTGTGTGACTTATTTCACTTAGAATCATCGTACCTGAATCCACTCACTTTGCTGCTACTGGTCTTATGACATTGATTTCATGGCTGAGGGATATTCCATCGTACGTAAGTACCACAATGTTTTGAACCATTTTTATATTTCCTGGGATATTTAAGGTTTACCCAAGTTGAGGTTCTTGTAGTCAGTGCAGCCCTAAATTTGGAGGTGGCTCTTTCTTATTGATTTTCAGTTTTCCCAAGGTATATTCCCTAGACTGGAAGTGGCCTTGGCTCTGTAGCTCTGTTGTTTACTTGTTTTAGGGAACACAATGCACTCCTCCAGTGAGGCAGTTGGCAATTTACATCCCGCCCATCAGCATAACAAGGCTCCCAGTTCTCCAGGGCCTGTCTTGCCTTTCTGGTTTTTACACATTTTGTGGATGTCCCTTTTGACCGGTGGGAAGTGATACTTCTTTGTAGTGCAGATTTGCATTGCCCGGTTGCTTGCTTGGCCAAAAAGGGCGTATGCATTTCTCCTGAATATATTCAGGAGAAAACGCATACGCCCTTTTTGGCCAAGAGCACCATTGTCCAAATTGTGCCCCTCTTCCTGTGCTTTACAGGCGATTCCAAGGTACCTCTTGAAATCTGTTTCCTGCTATTTTGCCTCACTTTCAAGTCCGCCTCGTTGACTTCCCTCAACAGATTTTTGGACGATAGTTGTCCTTTATCACTCTGCCAGTTTGTGAATTGCTGTGCCCCTGAGCTCCATTTCTCAACTCGTTTTTTGTGAGCTGAACGCAAGTCCAAAATTTTGGATCATGTCCTATACTGGTTCCCGGTGGGTGGCTGAGACTTTGGTTAATTCTTCTTCCTGCCGGGAAATTAGAATGACATGTGCCCGTCCAAATGCCTAACAGCTACTCTCTCATGGGTTCTCCCTCGTCCCTTCCATCCTCTGCCAAATTGGGAACCTGTGCAAACCAGGAGGTTAAAGGGCCTGTCTCTCCAAGTTGGGAGATTGATAGTAAGGCAGTTGGAAAGTCAAACTGGAGCACCAGGAGAGGGACTATTCGTTGAGTTTTAGAAACCTTTCGTATTCACAGTGTGTCCATTCTCTAGGTTTCCTGTACATGTTATAGCTGTAGTAATATTCCCTTG
This sequence comes from Mesoplodon densirostris, assembly GCF_025265405.1. Taxonomy (NCBI): domain Eukaryota; kingdom Metazoa; phylum Chordata; class Mammalia; order Artiodactyla; family Ziphiidae; genus Mesoplodon; species Mesoplodon densirostris. The sequence continues at coordinate 247,928 of NW_026778223.1, read as the reverse complement.
AACCTGGAGAGTTGGGACCCATGGAATGGGGGCCATGCATTATTGCTTGAAAGGGTCTGCATTTGCTCACCCAATCTCACCAATCCTCTCAGTCCCAAGTGTCCAGCCTTATGCCACATCCAGCTGTCATGGTAGATAGGGTCTTTCCAGGTTTCCTCAGACACCCTGAAGGAATTGTAAAGAATTTCCTTGTTTTTTGGTTTTGCTTTTGAAATTCCTTTTTATAGTGGGTTTGAGCTGATTCTCGCTGCCATGTTTATGCCACTCTAGACACACTTGATTCCCTTATGGAGACATATCAATACATAGGTTTTAAGATTCTTACTAGTCAGATATATTCCTCTGTGGGAAATATGGGGTTTTGAGTCTCTTTCACTGAGGAAGGTGTAGGTCTTGTCTATTCCAAAGTTGGTTTTTGAAACGGTCCCTGTGCTTATATCAAACTCTGGTTTTATGCATCACCCCACCTCTCCTTCCCCTTTATGCAGGCATAAGAGTGTTTTCTAAATGTGAGACTCTGTTCTCTTTCCTAACTCAGTTCACGTGTAGCCATGTTTACAGGATCTTCATAAGTGATATCTTATGATAAGTTTCTTTTTCTGTGTGACTTATTTCACTTAGAATCATCGTACCTGAATCCACTCACTTTGCTGCTACTGGTCTTATGACATTGATTTCATGGCTGAGGGATATTCCATCGTACGTAAGTACCACAATGTTTTGAACCATTTTTATATTTCCTGGGACATTTAAGGTGTACCCAAGTTGAGGTTCTTGTAGTCAGTGCAGCCCTAAATTTGGAGGTGGCTCTTTCTTATTGATTTTCAGTTTTCCCAAGGTATATTCCCTAGACTGGAAGTGGCCTTGGCTCTGTAGCTCTGTTGTTTACTTGTTTTAGGGAACACAATGCACTCCTCCAGTGAGGCAGTTGGCAATTTACATCCCGCCCATCAGCATAACAAGGCTCCCTGTTCTCCAGGGCCTGTCTTGCCTTTCTGGTTTTTACACATTTTGTGGATGTCCCTTTTGACCGGGGGGAAGTGATACTTCTTTGTAGTGCAGATTTGCATTGCCCGCTTGCTTGCTTGGCCAAAAAGGGCGTATGCGTTTTCTCCTGAATATATTCAGGAGAAAACGCATACACCCTTTTTGGCCAAGTGCACCATTGTCCAAGTTGTGCCCCTCTTCCTGTGCTTTACAGGCGATTCCAAGGTACCTCTTGAAATCTGTTTCCTGCTATTTTGCCTCACTTTCAAGTCCGCCTCATTGACTTCCCTCAACAGATTTTTGGACGATAGTTGTCCTTTATCACTCTGCCAGTTTGTGAATTGCTGTGCCCCTGAGCTCCATTTCTCAACTCGTTTTTTGTGAGCTGAACGCAAGTCCAAAATTTTGGATCATGTCCTATACTGGTTCCCGGTGGGTGGCTGAGACTTTGGTTAATTCTTCTTCCTGCCGGGAAATTAGAGTGACATGTGCCCGTCCAAATGCCTAACAGCTACTCTCTCATGGGTTCTCCCTCGTCCCTTCCATCCTCTGCCAAATTGGGAACCTGTGCAAACCAGGAGGTTAAAGGGCCTGTCTCTCCAAGTTGGGAGATTGATAGTAAGGCAGTTGGAAAGTCAAACTGGAGCACCAGGAGAGGGACTATTCGTTGAGTTTTAGAAACCTTTCGTATTCACAGTGTGTCCATTCTCTAGGTTTCCTGTACATGTTATAGCTGTAGTAATATTCCCTTGAACCTGGAGAGTTGGGACCCATGGAATGGGGGCCATGCATTATTGCTTGAAAGGGTCTGCATTTGCTCACCCAATCTCACCAATCCTCTCAGTCCCAAGGGTCCAGCCTTATGCCACATCCAGCTGTCATTGTAGATAGGGTCTTTCCAGGTTTCCTCAGACACCCTGAAGGAATTGTAAAGAATTTCCCTGTTTTTTGGTTTTGCTTTTGAAATTCCTTTTTATAGTGGGTTTGAGCTGATTCTCGCTGCCATGTTTATGCCACTCTAGACACACTTGATTCCCTTATGGAGACATATCAATACATAGGTTTTAAGATTCTTACTAGTCAGATATATTCCTCTGCGGGAAATATGGGGTTTTGAGTCCCTTTCACTGAGGAAGGTGTAGGTCTTGTCTATTCCAAAGTTGGTTTTTGAAACGGTCCCTGTGCTTATATCAAACTCTGGTTTTATGCATCACCCCACCTCTCCATCTGCTTTATGCAGGCATAAGAGTGTTTTCTAAATGTGAGACTCTGTTCTCTTTCCTAACTCAGTTCACGTGTAGCCATGTTTACAGGATCTTCATAAGTGATATCTTATGATAAGTTCCTTTTTCTGTGTGACTTATTTCACTTAGAATCATCGTACCTGAATCCACTCACTTTGCTGCTACTGGTCTTATGACATTGATTTCATGGGTGAGGGATATTCCATCGTACGTAAGTACCACAATGTTTTGAACCATTTTTATGTTTCCTGGGATATTTAAGGTGTACCCAAGTTGAGGTTCTTGTAGCCAGTGCAGCCCTAAATTTGGAGGTGGCTGTTGCTTATTGATTTTCAGTTTTCCCAAGGTATATTCCCTAGACTGGAAGTGGCCTTGGCTCTGTAGCTCTGTTGTTTACTTGTTTTAGGGAACACAATGCACTCGTCCAGTGAGGCAGTTGGCAATTGACATCCCTCCCATCAGCATAACAAGGCTCCCTGTTCTCCAGGGCCTGTCTTGCCTTTCTGGTTTTTACACATTTTGTGGATGTCCCTTTTGACCGGGGGGAAGTGATACTTCTTTGTAGTGCAGATTTGCATTGCCCGCTTGCTTGCTTGGCCAAAAAGGGCGTATGCGTTTTCTCCTGAATATATTCAGGAGAAAACGCATACGCCGTTTTTGGCCAAGTGCATCATTGTCCAAGTTGTGCCCCTCTTCCTGTGCTTTACAGGCGATTCCAACGTACCTCTTGAAATCTGTTTCCTGCTATTTTGCCTCGCTTTCAAGTCCGCCTCGTTGACTTCCCTCAACAGATTTTTGGACGATAGTTGTCCTTTATCACTCTGCCAGTTTGTGAATTGCTGTGCCCCTGAGCTCCATTTCTCAACTCGTTTTTTGTGAGCTGAACGCAAGTCCAAAATTTTGGATCATGTCCTATACTGGTTCCCGGTGGGTGGCTGAGACTTTGATTAATTCTTCTTCCTGCCGGGAAATTAGAGTGACATGTGCCCGTCCAAATGCCTAACAGCTACTCTCTCATGGGTTCTCCCTCGTCCCTTCCATCCTCTGCCAAATTGGGAACCTGTGCAAACCAGGAGGTTAAAGGGCCTGTCTCTCCAAGTTGGGAGATTGATAGTAAGGCAGTTGGAAAGTAAAACTGGAGCACCAAGAGAGGGACTATTCGTTGAGTTTTAGAAACCTTTCGTATTCACAGTGTGTCCATTCTCTAGGTTTCCTGTACATGTTATAACTGTAGTAATATTCCCTTGAACCAGGAGAGTTGGGATCCATGGAATGGGGGCCATGCATTATTGCTTGAAAGGGTCTGCATTTGCTCACCCAATCTCACCAATCCTCTCAGTCCCAAGTGTCCAGCCTTATGCCACATCCAGCTGTCATTGTAGATAGGGTCTTTCCAGGTTTCCTCAGACACCCTGAAGGAATTGTAAAGAATTTCCCTGTTTTTTGGTTTTGCTTTTGAAATTACTTTTTATAGTGGGTTTGAGCTGATACTCGCTGCCATGTTTATGGCACTCTAGACACACTTGATTCCCTTATGGAGACATATCAATACATAGGTTTTAAGATTCTTACTAGTCAGATATATTCCTCTGTGGAAAATAAGGGGTTTTGAGTCTCTTTCACTGAGGAAGGTGTCGGTCTTGTCAGTTCCAAAGTTGGTTTTTGAAACGGTCCCTGTGCTTATATCAAACTCTGGTTTTATGCATCACCCCACCTCTCCTTCCCCTTTATGCAGGCATAAGAGTGTTTTCTAAATGTGAGACTCTGTTCTCTTTCCTAACTCAGTTCACGTGTAGCCATGTTTACAGGATCTTCATAAGTGATATCTTATGATAAGTTTCTTTTTCTGTGTGACTTATTTCACTTAGAATCATCGTACCTGAATCCACTCACTTTGCTGCTACTGGTCTTATGACATTGATTTCATCGCTGAGGGATATTCCATCATACGTAAGTACCACAATGTTTTGAACCATTTTTATATTTCCTGGGATATTTAAGGTGTACCCAAGTTGAGGTTCTTGTAGTCAGTGCAGCCCTAAATTTGGAGGTGGCACTTTCTTATTGATTTTCAATTTTCCCAAGGTATATTCCCTATACTGGAAGTGGCCTTGGCTCTGTAGCTCTGTTGTTTACTTGTTTTAGGGAACACAATGCACTCCTCCAGTGAGGCAGTTGTCAGTTTACATCCCGCCCATCAGCATAACAAGGCTCCCAGTTCTCCAGGGCCTGTCTTGCCTTTCTGGTTTTTACACATTTTGTGGATGTCCCTTTTGACCGGTGGGAAGTGATACTTCTTTGTAGTGCAGATTTGCATTGCCCGCTTGCTTGCTTGGCCAAAAAGGGCGTATGCGTTTTCTCCTGAATATATTCAGGAGAAAACGCATACGCCCTTTTTGGCCAAGTGCACCATTGTCCAAGTTGTGCCCCTCTTCCTGTGCTTTACAGGCGATTCCAAGGTACCTCTTGAAATCTGTTTCCTGCTATTTTGCCTCGCTTTCAAGTCCGCCTCGTTGACTTCCCTCAACAGATTTTTGGACGATAGTTGTCCTTTATCACTCTGCCAGTTTGTGAATTGCTGTGCCCCTGAGCTCCATTTCTCAACTCGTTTTTTGTGAGCTGAACGCAAGTCCAAAATTTTGGATCATGTCCTATACTGGTTCCCGGTGGGTGGCTGAGACTTTGGTTAATTCTTCTTCCTGCCGGGAAATTAGAGTGACATGTGCCCGTCCAAATGCCTAACAGCTACTCTCTCATGGGTTCTCCCTCGTCCCTTCCATCCTCTGCCAAATTGGGAACCTGTGCAAACCAGGAGGTTAAAGGGCCTGTCTCTCCAAGTTGGGAGATTGATAGTAAGGCAGTTGGAAAGTCAAACTGGAGCACCAGGAGAGGGACTATTCGTTGAGTTTTAGAAACCTTTCGTATTCACAGTGTGTCCATTCTCTAGGTTTCCTGTACATGTTATAGCTGTAGTAATATTCCCTTGAACCTGGAGAGTTGGGACCCATGGAATGGGGGCCATGCATTATTGCTTGAAAGGGTCTGCATTTGCTCACCCAATCTCACCAATCCTCTCAGTCCCAAGTGTCCAGCCTTATGCCACATCCAGCTGTCATTGTAGATAGGGTCTTTCCAGGTTTCCTCAGACACCCTGAAGGAATTGTAAAGAATTTCCCTGTTTTTTGGTTTTGCTTTTGAAATTCCTTTTTATAGTGGGTTTGAGCTGATTCTCGCTGCCATGTTTATGCCACTCTAGACACACTTGATTCCCTTATGGAGACATATCAATACATAGGTTTTAAGCTTCTTACTAGTCAGATATATTCCTCTGTGGGAAATATGGGGTTTTGAGTCTCTTTCACTGAGGAAGGTGTAGGTCTTGTCTATTCCAAAGTTGGTTTTTGAAACGGTCCCTGTGCTTATATCAAACTCTGGTTTTATGCATCACCCCACCTCTCCTTCCCCTTTATGCAGGCATAAGAGTGTTTTCTAAATGTGAGACTCTGTTCTCTTTCCTAACTCAGTTCACGTGTAGCCATGTTTACAGGATCTTCATAAGTGATATCTTATGATAAGTTTCTTTTTCTGTGTGACTTATTTCACTTAGAATCATCGTACCTGAATCCACTCACTTTGCTGCTACTGGTCTTATGACATTGATTTCATGGCTGAGGGATATTCCATCGTACGTAAGTACCACAATGTTTTGAACCATTTTTATATTTCCTGGGATATTTAAGGTGTACCCAAGTTGAGGTTCTTGTAGTCAGTGCAGCCCTAAATTTGGAGGTGGCTCTTTCTTATTGATTTTCAGTTTTCCCAAGGTATATTCCCTAGACTGGAAGTGGCCTTGGCTCTGTAGCTCTGTTGTTTACTTGTTTTAGGGAACACAATGCACTCCTCCAGTGAGGCAGTTGGCAATTTACATCCCGCCCATCAGCATAACAAGGCTCCCAGTTCTCCAGGGCCTGTCTTGCCTTTCTGGTTTTTACACATTTTGTGGATGTCCCTTTTGACCGGTGGGAAGTGATACTTCTTTGTAGTGCAGATTTGCATTGCCCGCTTGCTTGCTTGGCCAAAATGGGCGTATGCATTTTCTCCTGAATATATTCAGGAGAAAACGCATACGCCCTTTTTGGCCAAGTGCACCATTGTCCAAGTTGTGCCCCTCTTCCTGTGCTTTACAGGCGATTCCAAGGTACCTCTTGAAATCTGTTTCCTGCTATTTTGCCTCGCTTTCAAGTCCGCCTCGTTGACTTCCCTCAACAGATTTTTGGACGATAGTTGTCCTTTATCACTCTGCCAGTTTGTGAATTGCTGTGCCCCTGAGCTCCATTTCTCAACTCGTTTTTTGTGAGCTGAACGCAAGTCCAAAATTTTGGATCATGTCCTATACTGGTTCCCGGTGGGTGGCTGAGACTTTGGTTAATTCTTCTTCCTGCCGGGAAATTAGAGTGACATGTGCCCGTCCAAATGCCTAACAGCTACTCTCTCATGGGTTCTCCCTCGTCCCTTCCATCCTCTGCCAAATTGGGAACCTGTGCAAACCAGGAGGTTAAAGGGCCTGTCTCTCCAAGTTGGGAGATTGATAGTAAGGCAGTTGGAAAGTCAAACTGGAGCACCAGGAGAGGGACTATTCGTTGAGTTTTAGAAACCTTTCGTATTCACAGTGTGTCCATTCTCTAGGTTTCCTGTACATGTTATAGCTGTAGTAATATTCCCTTGAACCTGGAGAGTTGTGACCCATGGAATGGGGGCCATGCATTATTGCTTGAAAGGGTCTGCATTTGCTCACCCAATCTCACCAATCCTCTCAGTCCCAAGTGTCCAGCCTTATGCCACATCCAGCTGTCATTGTAGATAGGGTCTTTCCAGGTTTCCTCAGACACCCTGAAGGAATTGTAAAGAATTTCCCTGTTTTTTCGTTTTGCTTTTGAAATTCCTTTTTATAGTGGGTTTGAGCTGATTCTCGCTGCCATGTTTATGCCACTCTAGACACACCTGATTCCCTTATGGAGTCATATCAATACATAGGTTTTAAGATTCTTACTAGTCAGATATATTCCTCTGCGGGAAATATGGGGTTTTGAGTCTCTTTCACTGAGGAAGGTGTAGGTCTTGTCTATTCCAAAGTTGGTTTTTGGAACGGTCCCTGTGCTTATATCAAACTCTGGTTTTTTGCATCACCCCACCTCTCCATCCCCTTTATGCAGGCATAAGAGTGTTTTCTAAATGTGAGACTCTGTTCTCTTTCCTAACTCAGTTCACGTGTAGCCATGTTTACAGGATCTTCATAAGTGATATCTTATGATAAGTTCCTTTTTCTGTGTGACTTATTTCACTTAGAATCATCGTACCTGAATCCACTCACTTTGCTGCTACTGGTCTTATGACATTGATTTCATGGCTGAGGGATATTCCATCGTACGTAAGTACCACAATGTTTTGAACCATTTTTATGTTTCCTGGGATATTTAAGGTGTACCCAAGTTGAGGTTCTTGTAGCCAGTGCAGCCCTAAATTTGGAGGTGGCTCTTTCTTATTGATTTTCAGTTTTCCCAAGGTATATTCCCTAGACTGGAAGTGGCCTTGGCTCTGTAGCTCTGTTGTTTACTTGTTTTAGGGAACACAATGCACTCCTCCAGTGAGGCAGTTGGCAATTTACATCCCGCCCATCAGCATAACAAGGCTCCCAGTTCTCCAGGGCCTGTCTTGCCTTTCTGGTTTTTACACATTTTGTGGATGTCCCTTTTGACCGGTGGGAAGTGATACTTCTTTGTAGTGCAGATTTGCATTGCCCACTTGCTTGCTTGGCCAAAAAGGGCGTATGCGTTTTCTCCTGAATATATTCAGGAGAAAACGCATACGCCCTTTTTGGCCAAGTGCACCATTGTCCAAGTTGTGCCCCTCTTCCTGTGCTTTACAGGCGATTCCAACGTACCTCTTGAAATCTGTTTCCTGCTATTTTGCCTCGCTTTCAAGTCTGCCTCGTTGACTTCCCTCAACAGATTTTTGGACGATAGTTGTCCTTTATCACTCTGCCAGTTTGTGAATTGCTGTGCCCCTGAGCTCCATTTCTCAACTCGTTTTTTGTGAGCTGAACGCAAGTCCAAAATTTTGGATCATGTCCTATACTGGTTCCCGGTGGGTGGCTGAGACTTTGGTTAATTCTTCTTCCTGCCGGGAAATTAGAGTGACATGTGCCCGTCCAAATGCCTAACAGCTACTCTCTCATGGGTTCTCCCTCGTCCCTTCCATCCTCTGCCAAATTGGGAACCTGTGCAAACCAGGAGGTTAAAGGGCCTGTCTCTCCAAGTTGGGAGATTGATAGTAAGGCTGTTGGAAAGTCAAACTGGAGCACCAGGAGAGGGACTATTCGTTGAGTTTTAGAAACCTTTCGTATTCACAGTGTGTCCATTCTCTAGGTTTCCTGTACATGTTATAGCTGTAGTAATATTCCTTTGAACCTGGAGAGTTGGGACCCATGGAATGGGGGCCATGCATTATTGCTTGAAAGGGTCTGCATTTGCTCACCCAATCTCACCAATCCTCTCAGTCCCAAGTGTCCAGCCTTATGCCACATCCAGCTGTCATTGTAGATAGGGTCTTTCCAGGTTTCCTCAGACACCCTGAAGGAATTGTAAAGAATTTCCCTGTTTTTTGGTTTTGCTTTTGAAATTCCTTTTTATAGTGGGTTTGAGCTGATTCTCGCTGCCATGTTTATGCCACTCTAGACACACTTGATTCCCTTATGGAGACATATCAATACATAGGTTTTAAGATTCTTACTAGTCAGATATATTCCTCTGTGGGAAATATGGGGTTTTGAGTCTCTTTCACTGAGGAAGGTGTAGGTCTTGTCTATTCCAAAGTTGGTTTTTGAAACGGTCCCTGTGCTTATATCAAACTCTGGTTTTATGCATCACCCCACCTCTCCTTCCCCTTTATGCAGGCATAAGAGTGTTTTCTAAATGTGAGACTCTGTTCTCTTTCCTAACTCAGTTCACGTGTAGCCATGTTTACAGGATCTTCATAAGTGATATCTTATGATAAGTTTCTTTTTCTGTGTGACTTATTTCACTTAGAATCATCGTACCTGAATCCACTCACTTTGCTGCTACTGGTCTTATGACATTGATTTCATGGCTGAGGGATATTCCATCGTACGTAAGTACCACAATGTTTTGAACCATTTTTATATTTCCTGGGATATTTAAGGTGTACCCAAGTTGAGGTTCTTGTAGTCAGTGCAGCCCTAAATTTGGAGGTGGCTCTTTCTTATTGATTTTCAGTTTTCCCAAGGTATATTCCCTAGACTGGAAGTGGCCTTGGCTCTGTAGCTCTGTTGTTTACTTGTTTTAGGGAACACAATGCACTCCTCCAGTGAGGCAGTTGGCAATTTACATCCCGCCCATCAGCATAACAAGGCTCCCAGTTCTCCAGGGCCTGTCTTGCCTTTCTGGTTTTTACACATTTTGTGGATGTCCCTTTTGACCGGTGGGAAGTGATACTTCTTTGTAGTGCAGATTTGCATTGCCCGCTTGCTTGCTTGGACAAAATGGGCGTATGCATTTTCTCCTGAATATATTCAGGAGAAAACGCATACGCCCTTTTTGGCCAAGTGCACCATTGTCCAAGTTGTGCCCCTCTTCCTGTGCTTTACAGGCGATTCCAAGGTACCTCTTGAAATCTGTTTCCTGCTATTTTGCCTCGCTTTCAAGTCCGCCTCGTTGACTTCCCTCAACAGATTTTTGGACGATAGTTGTCCTTTATCACTCTGCCAGTTTGTGAATTGCTGTGCCCCTGAGCTCCATTTCTCAACTCGTTTTTTGTGAGCTGAACGCAAGTCCAAAATTTTGGATCATGTCCTATACTGGTTCCCGGTGGGTGGCTGAGACTTTGGTTAATTCTTCTTCCTGCCGGGAAATTAGAGTGACATGTGCCCGTCCAAATGCCTAACAGCTACTCTCTCATGGGTTCTCCCTCGTCCCTTCCATCCTCTGCCAAATTGGGAACCTGTGCAAACCAGGAGGTTAAAGGGCCTGTCTCTCCAAGTTGGGAGATTGATAGTAAGGCAGTTGGAAAGTCAAACTGGAGCACCAGGAGAGGGACTATTCGTTGAGTTTTAGAAACCTTTCGTATTCACAGTGTGTCCATTCTCTAGGTTTCCTGTACATGTTATAGCTGGAGTAATATTCCCTTGAACCTGGAGAGTTGGGACCCATGGAATGGGGGCCATGCATTATTGCTTGAAAGGGTCTGCATTTGCTCACCCAATCTCACCAATCCTCTCAGTCCCAAGTGTCCAGCCTTATGCCACATCCAGCTGTCATTGTAGATAGGGTCTTTCCAGGTTTCCTCAGACACCCTGAAGGAATTGTAAAGAATTTCCCTGTTTTTTCGTTTTGCTTTTGAAATTCCTTTTTATAGTGGGTTTGAGCTGATTCTCGCTGCCATGTTTATGCCACTCTAGACACACCTGATTCCCTTATGGAGACATATCAATACATAGGTTTTAAGATTCTTACTAGTCAGATATATTCCTCTGTGGGAAATATGGGGTTTTGAGTCTCTTTCACTGAGGAAGGTGTAGGTCTTGTCTATTCCAAAGTTGGTTTTTGAAACGGTCCCTGTGCTTATATCAAACTCTGGTTTTATGCATCACCCCACCTCTCCTTCCCCTTTATGCAGGCATAAGAGTGTTTTCTAAATGTGAGACTCTGTTCTCTTTCCTAACTCAGTTCACGTGTAGCCATGTTTACAGGATCTTCATAAGTGATATCTTATGATAAGTTTCTTTTTCTGTGTGACTTATTTCACTTAGAATCATCGTACCTGAATCCACTCACTTTGCTGCTACTGGTCTTATGACATTGATTTCATGGCTGAGGGATATTCCATCGTACGTAAGTACCACAATGTTTTGAACCATTTTTATATTTCCTGGGATATTTAAGGTGTACACAAGTTGAGGTTCTTGTAGTCAGTGCAGCCCTAAATTTGGAGGTGGCTCTTTCTTATTGATTTTCAGTTTTCCCAAGGTATATTCCCTAGACTGGAAGTGGCCTTGGCTCTGTAGCTCTGTTGTTTACTTGTTTTAGGGAACACAATGCACTCCTCCAGTGAGGCAGTTGGCAATTTACATCCCGCCCATCAGCATAACAAGGCTCCCAGTTCTCCAGGGCCTGTCTTGCCTTTCTGGTTTTTACACATTTTGTGGATGTCCCTTTTGACCGGTGGGAAGTGATACTTCTTTGTAGTGCAGATTTGCATTGCCCGCTTGCTTGCTTGGCCAAAATGGGTGTATGCATTTTCTCCTGAATATATTCAGGAGAAAACGCATACGCCCTTTTTGGCCAAGTGCACCATTGTCCAAGTTGTGCCCCTCTTCCTGTGCTTTACAGGCGATTCCAAGGTACCTCTTGAAATCTGTTTCCTGCTATTTTGCCTCGCTTTCAAGTCCGCCTCGTTGACTTCCCTCAACAGATTTTTGGACGATAGTTGTCCTTTATCACTCTGCCAGTTTGTGAATTGCTGTGCCCCTGAGCTCCATTTCTCAACTCGTTTTTTGTGAGCTGAACGCAAGTCCAAAATTTTGGATCATGTCCTATACTGGTTCCCGGTGGGTGGCTGAGACTTTGGTTAATTCTTCTTCCTGCCGGGAAATTAGAGTGACATGTGCCCGTCCAAATGCCTAACAGCTACTCTCTCATGGGTTCTCCCTCGTCCCTTCCATCCTCTGCCAAATTGGGAACCTGTGCAAACCAGGAGGTTAAAGGGCCTGTCTCTCCAAGTTGGGAGATTGATAGTAAGGCAGTTGGAAAGTCAAACTGGAGCACCAGGAGAGGGACTATTCGTTGAGTTTTAGAAACCTTTCGTATTCACAGTGTGTCCATTCTCTAGGTTTCCTGTACATGTTATAGCTGTAGTAATATTCCCTTGAACCTGGAGAGTTGGGACCCATGGAATGGGGGCCATGCATTATTGCTTGAAAGGGTCTGCATTTGCTCACCCAATCTCACCAATCCTCTCAGTCCCAAGTGTCCAGCCTTATGCCACATCCAGCTGTCATTGTAGATAGGGTCTTTCCAGGTTTCCTCAGACACCCTGAAGGAATTGTAAAGAATTTCCCTGTTTTTTCATTTTGCTTTTGAAATTCCTTTTTATAGTGGGTTTGAGCTGATTCTCGCTGCCATGTTTATGCCACTCTAGACACACCTGATTCCCTTATGGAGTCATATCAATACATAGGTTTTAAGATTCTTACTAGTCAGATATATTCCTCTGCGGGAAATATGGGGTTTTGAGTCTCTTTCACTGAGGAAGGTGTAGGTCTTGTATATTCCAAAGTTGGTTTTTGGAACGGTCCCTGTGCTTATATCAAACTCTGGTTTTTTGCATCACCCCACCTCTCCATCCCCTTTATGCAGGCATAAGAGTGTTTTCTAAATGTGAGACTCTGTTCTCTTTCCTAACTCAGTTCACGTGTAGCCAGGTTTACAGTATCTTCATAAGTGATATCTTATGATAAGTTCCTTTTTCTGTGTGACTTATTTCACTTAGAATCATCGTACCTGAATCCACTCACTTTGCTGCTACTGGTCTTATGACATTGATTTCATGGCTGAGGGATATTCCATCGTACGTAAGTACCACAATGTTTTGAACGATTTTTATGTTTCCTGGGATATTTAAGGTGTACCCAAGTTGAGGTTCTTGTAGCCAGTGCAGCCCTAAATTTGGAGGTGGCTCTTTCTTATTGATTTTCAGTTTTCCCAAGGTATATTCCCTAGACTGGAAGTGGCCTTGGCTCTGTAGCTCTGTTGTTTACTTGTTTTAGGGAACACAATGCACTCCTCCAGTGAGGCAGTTGGCAATTTACATCCCGCCCATCAGCATAACAAGGCTCCCAGTTCTCCAGGGCCTGTCTTGCCTTTCTGGTTTTTACACATTTTGTGGATGTCCCTTTTGACCGGTGGGAAGTGATACATCTTTGTAGTGCAGATTTGCATTGCCCGCTTGCTTGCTTGGCCAAAAACGGCGTATGCGTTTTCTCCTGAATATATTCAGGAGAAAACGCATACGCCCTTTTTGGCCAAGTGCACCATTGTCCAAGTTGTGCCCCTCTTCCTGTGCTTTACAGGCGATTCCAAGGTACCTCTTGAAATCTGTTTCCTGCTATTTTTCCTCGCTTTCAAGTCCGCCTCGTTGACTTCCCTCAACAGATTTTTGGACGATAGTTGTCCTTTATCACTCTGCCAGTTTGTGAATTGCTGTGCCCCTGAGCTCCATTTCTCAACTCGTTTTTTGTGAGCTGAACGCAAGTCCAAAATTTTGGATCATGTCCTATACTGGTTCCCGGTGGGTGGCTGAGACTTTGGTTAATTCTTCTTCCTGCCGGGAAATTAGAGTGACATGTGCCTGTCCAAATGCCTAACAGCTACTCTCTCATGGGTTCTCTCTCGTCCCTTCCATCCTCTGCCAAATTGAGAACCTGTGCAAACCAGGAGGTTAAAGGGCCTGTCTCTCCAAGTTGGGAGATTGATAATAAGGCAGTTGGAAAGTCAAACTGGAGCACCAGGAGAGGGACTATTCGTTGAGTTTTAGAAACCTTTCGTATTCACAGTGTGTCCATTCTCTAGGTTTCCTGTACATGTTATAGCTGTAGTAATATTCCCTTGAACATGGAGAGTTGGGACCCATGGAATGGGGGCCATGCATTATTGCTTGAAAGGGTCTGCATTCGCTCACCCAATCTCACCAATCCTCTCAGTCCCAAGTGTCCAGCCTTATGCCACATCCAGCTGTCATTGTAGATAGGGTCTTTCCAGGTTTCCTCAGACACCCTGAAGGAATTGTAAAGAATTTCCCTGTTTTTTGGTTTTGCTTTTGAAATTCCTTTTTATAGTGGGTTTGAGCTGATTCTCGCTGCCATGTTTATGCCACTCTAGACACACTTGATTCCCTTATGGAGTCATATCAATACATAGGTTTTAAGATTCTTACTAGTCAGATATATTCCTCTGTGGGAAATATGGGGTTTTGAGTCTCTTTCACTGAGGAAGGTGTCGGTCTTGTCAATTCCAAAGTTGGTTTTTGAAACGGTCCCTGTGCTTATATCAAACTCTGGTTTTATGCATCACCCCACCTCTCCTTCCCCTTTATGCAGGCATAAGAGTGTTTTCTAAATATGAGACTCTGTTCTCTTTCCTAACTCAGTTCACGTGTAGCCATGTTTACAGGATCTTCATAAGTGATATCTTATGATAAGTTTCTTTTTCTGTGTGACTTATTTCACTTAGAATCATCGTACCTGAATCCACTCACTTTGTTGCTACTGGTCTTATGACATTGATTTCATGGCTGAGGGATATTCCATCGTACGTAAGTACCACAATGTTTTGAACCATTTTTATATTTCCTGGGATATTTAAGGTGTACCCAAGTTGAGGTTCTTGTAGTCAGTGCAGCCCTAAATTTGGAGGTGGCTCTTTCTTATTGATTTTCAGTTTTCCCAAGGTATATTCCCTAGACTGGATGTGGCCTTGGCTCTGTAGCTCTGTTGTTTACTTGTTTTAGGGAACACAATGCACTCCTCCAGTGAGGCAGTTGGCAATTTACATCCCACCCATCAGCATAACAAGGCTCCCAGTTCCTCAGGGCCTGTCTTGCCTTTCTGGTTTTTACACATTTTGTGGATGTCCCTTTTGACCGGTGGGAAGTGATACTTCTTTGTAGTGCAGATTTGCATTGCCCGATTGCTTGCTTGGCCAAAAAGGGCGTATGCATTTTCTCCTGAATATATTCAGGAGAAAACGCATACGCCCTTTTTGGCCAAGTGCACCATTGTGCAAGTTGTGCCCCTCTTCCTGTGCTTTACAGGCGATTCCAAGGTACCTCTTGAAATCTGTTTCCTGCTATTTTGCCTCGCTTTCAATTCCGCCTGGTTGACTTCCCTCAACAGATTTATGGACGATAGTTGTCCTTTATCACTCTGCCAGTTTGTGAATTGCTGTGCCCCTGAGCTCCATTTCTCAACTCGTTTTTTGTGAGCTGAACGCAAGTCCAAAATTTTGGATCATGTCCTATACTGGTTCCCGGTGGGTGGCTGAGACTTT
Organism: Mesoplodon densirostris; assembly: GCF_025265405.1. Taxonomy (NCBI): domain Eukaryota; kingdom Metazoa; phylum Chordata; class Mammalia; order Artiodactyla; family Ziphiidae; genus Mesoplodon; species Mesoplodon densirostris. Next base: position 232,579 of record NW_026778223.1, on the reverse strand, counting down.
GGTTAATTCTTCTTCCTGCCGGGAAATTAGAGTGACATGTGCCCGTCCAAATGCCTAACAGCTACTCTCTCATGGGTTCTCCCTCGTCCCTTCCATCCTCTGCCAAATTGGGAACCTGTGCAAACCAGGAGGTTAAAGGGCCTGTCTCTCCAAGTTGGGAGATTGATAGTAAGGCAGTTGGAAAGTCAAACTGGAGCACCAGGAGAGGGACTATTCGTTGAGTTTTAGAAACCTTTCGTATTCACAGTGTGTCCATTCTCTAGGTTTCCTGTACATGTTATAGCTGTAGTAATATTCCCTTGAACCTGGAGAGTTGGGACCCATGGAATGGGGGCCATGCATTATTGCTTGAAAGGGTCTGCATTTGCTCACCCAATCTCACCAATCCTCTCAGTCCCAAGTGTCCAGCCTTATGCCACATCCAGCTGTCATTGTAGATAGGGTCTTTCCAGGTTTCCTCAGACACCCTGAAGGAATTGTAAAGAATTTCCCTGTTTTTTGGTTTTGCTTTTGAAATTCCTTTTTATAGTGGGTTTGAGCTGATTCTCGCTGCCATGTTTATGCCACTCTAGACACACTTGATTCCCTTATGGAGTCATATCAATACATAGGTTTTAAGATTCTTACTAGTCAGATATATACCTCTGCGGGAAATATGGGGTTTTGAGTCTCTTTCACTGAGGAAGGTGTAGGTCTTGTCTATTCCAAAGTTGGTTTTTGGAACGGTCCCTGTGCTTATATCAAACTCTGGTTTTATGCATCACCCCACCTCTCCTTCCCCTTTATGCAGGCATAAGAGTGTTTTCTAAATGTGAGACTCTGTTCTATTTCCTAACTCAGGTCACGTGTAGCCATGTTTACAGGATCTTCATAAGTGATATCTTATGATAAGTTTCTTTTTCTGTGTGACTTATTTCACTTAGAATCATCGTACCTGAATCCACTCACTTTGCTGCTACTGGTCTTATGACATTGATTTCATGGCTGAGGGATATTCCATCGTACGTAAGTACCACAAAGTTTTGAACCATTTTTATGTTTCCTGGGATATTTAAGGTGTACCCAAGTTGAGGTTCTTGTAGCCAGTGCAGCCCTAAATTTGGAGGTGGCTCTTTCTTATTGATTTTCAGTTTTCCCAAGGTATATTCCCTAGACTGGAAGTGGCCTTGGCTCTGTAGCTCTGTTGTTTACTTGTTTTAGGGAACACAATGCACTCCTCCAGTGAGGCAGTTGGCAATTTACATCCCGCCCATCAGCATAACAAGGCTCCCATTTCTCCAGGGCCTGTCTTGCCTTTCTGGTTTTTACACATTTTGTGGATGTCCCTTTTGACCGGTGGGAAGTGATACATCTTTGTAGTGCAGATTTGCATTGCCCGCTTGCTTGCTTGGCCAAAAAGGGCGTATGCGTTTTCTCCTGAATATATTCAGGAGAAAACGCATACGCCCTTTTTGGCCAAGTGCACCATTGTCCAAGTTGTGCCCCTCATCCTGTGCTTTACACGCGATTCCAACGTACCTCTTGAAATCTGTTTCCTGCTATTTTGCCTCACTTTCAAGTCCGCCTCGTTGACTTCCCTCAACAGATTTTTGGACGATAGTTGTCCTTTATCACTCTGCCAGTTTGTGAATTGCTGTGCCCCTGAGCTCCATTTCTCAACTCGTTTTTTGTGAGCTGAACGCAAGTCCAAAATTTTGGATCATGTCCTATACTGGTTCCCGGTGGGTGGCTGAGACTTTGGTTAATTCTTCTTCCTGCCGGGAAATTAGATTGACATGTGCCCGTCCAAATGCCTAACAGCTACTCTCTCATGGGTTCTCCCTCGTCCCTTCCATCCTCTGCCAAATTGGGAACCTGTGCAAACCAGGAGGTTAAAGGGCCTGTCTCTCCAAGTTGGGAGATTGATAGTAAGGCAGTTGGAAAGTCAAACTGGAGCACCAGGAGAGGGACTATTCGTTGAGTTTTAGAAACCTTTCGTATTCACAGTGTGTCCATTCTCTAGGTTTCCTGTACATGTTATAGCTGTAGTAATATTCCCTTGAACCTGGAGAGTTGGGACCCATGGAATGGGGGCCATGCATTATTGCTTGAAAGGGTCTGCATTTGCTCACCCAATCTCACCAATCCTCTCAGTCCCAAGTGTCCAGCCTTATGCCACATCCAGCTGTCATTGTAGATAGGGTCTTTCCAGGTTTCCTCAGACACCATGAAGGAATTGTAAAGAATTTCCCTGTTTTTTGGTTTTGCTTTTGAAATTCCTTTTTATAGTGGGTTTGAGCTGATTCTCGCTGCCATGTTTATGCCACTCTAGACACACTTGATTCCCTTATGGAGTCATATCAATACATAGGTTTTAAGATTCTTACTAGTCAGATATATCCTCTGCGGGAAATATGGGGTTTGGAGTCTCTTTCACTGAGGAAGGTGTAGGTCTTGTCTATTCCAAAGTTGGTTTTTGGAACGGTCCATGTGCTTATATCAAACTCTGGTTTTATGCATCACCCCACCTCTCCTTCCCCTTTATGCAGGCATAAGAGTGTTTTCTAAATGTGAGACTCTGTTCTATTTCCTAACTCAGTTCACGTGTAGCCATGTTTCCAGGATCTTCATAAGTGATATCTTATGATAAGTTCCTTTTTCTGTGTGACTTATTTCACTTAGAATCATCGTACCTGAATCCACTCACTTTGCTGCTACTGGTTTTATGACATTGATTTCATCGCTGAGGGATATTCCATCGTACGTAAGTACCACAATGTTTTGAACCATTTTTATATTTCCTGGGATATTTAAGGTGTACCCAAGTTGAGGTTCTTGTAGTCAGTGCAGCCCTAAATTTGGAGGTGGCTCTTTCTTATTGATTTTCAGTTTTCCCAAGGTATATTCCCTAGACTGGAAGTGGCCTTGGCTCTGTAGCTCTGTTGTTTACTTGTTTTAGGGAACACAATGCACTCCTCCAGTGAGGCAGTTGGCAATTTACATCCCGCCCATCAGCATAACAAGGCTCCCAGTTCTCCAGGGCCTGTCTTGCCTTTCTGGTTTTTACACATTTTGTGGATGTCCCTTTTGACCGGTGGGAAGTGATACTTCTTTGTAGTGCAGATTTGCATTGCCCACTTGCTTGCTTGGCCAAAAAGGGCGTATGCGTTTTCTCCTGAATATATTCAGGAGAAAACGCATACGCCCTTTTTGGCCAAGTGCACCATTGTGCAAGTTGTGCCCCTCTTCCTGTGCTTTACAGGCGATTCCAAGGTACCTCTTGAAATCTGTTTCCTGCTATTTTGCCTCGCTTTCAATTCCGCCTCGTTGACTTCCCTCAACAGATTTTTGGACGATAGTTGTCCTTTATCACTCTGCCAGTTTGTGAATTGCTGTGCCCCTGAGCTCCATTTCTCAACTCGTTTTTTGTGAGCTGAACGCAAGTCCAAAATTTTGGATCATGTCCTATACTGGTTCCCGGTGGGTGGCTGAGACTTTGGTTAATTCTTCTTCCTGCCGGGAAATTAGAGTGACATGTGCCCGTCCAAATGCCTAACAGCTACTCTCTCATGGGTTCTCCCTCGTCCCTTCCATCCTCTGCCAAATTGGGAACCTGTGCAAACCAGGAGGTTAAAGGGCCTCTCTCTCCAAGTTGGGAGATTGATAGTAAGGCAGTTGGAAAGTCAAACTGGAGCACCAGGAGAGGGACTATTCGTTGAGTTTTAGAAACCTTTCGTATTCACAGTGTGTCCATTCTCTAGGTTTCCTGTACATGTTATAGCTGTAGTAATATTCCCTTGAACCTGGAGAGTTGGGACCCATGGAATGGGGGCCATGCATTATTGCTTGAAAGGGTCTGCATTTGCTCACCCAATCTCACCAATCCTCTCAGTCCCAAGTGTCCAGCCTTATGCCACATCCAGCTGTCATTGTAGATAGGGTCTTTCCAGGTTTCCTCAGACACCCTGAAGGAATTGTAAAGAATTTCCCTGTTTTTTGGTTTTGCTTTTGAAATTCCTTTTTATAGTGGGTTTGAGCTGATTCTCGCTGCCATGTTTATGCCACTCTAGACACACTTGATTCCCTTATGGAGACATATCAATACATAGGTTTTAAGATTCTTACTAGTCAGATATATTCCTCTGTGGGAAATATGGGGTTTTGAGTCTCTTTCACTGAGGAAGGTGTAGGTCTTGTCTATTCCAAAGTTGGTTTTTGAAACGGTCCCTGTGCTTATATCAAACTCTGGTTTTATGCATCACCCCACCTCTCCTTCCCCTTTATGCAGGCATAAGAGTGTTTTCTAAATGTGAGACTCTGTTCTCTTTCCTAACTCAGTTCACGTGTAGCCATGTTTACAGGATCTTCATAAGTGATATCTTATGATAAGTTTCTTTTTCTGTGTGACTTATTTCACTTAGAATCATCGTACCTGAATCCACTCACTTTGCTGCTACTGGTCTTATGACATTGATTTCATGGCTGAGGGATATTCCATCGTACGTAAGTACCACAATGTTTTGAACCATTTTTATATTTCCTGGGATATTTAAGGTGTACCCAAGTTGAGGTTCTTGTAGTCAGTGCAGCCCTAAATTTGGAGGTGGCTCTTTCTTATTGATTTTCAGTTTTCCCAAGGTATATTCCCTAGACTGGAAGTGGCCTTGGCTCTGTAGCTCTGTTGTTTACTTGTTTTAGGGAACACAATGCACTCCTCCAGTGAGGCAGTTGGCAGTTTACATCCCTCCCATCAGCATAACAAGGCTCCCAGTTCTCCAGGGCCTGTCTTGCCTTTCTGGTTTTTACACATTTTGTGGATGTCCCTTTTGACCGGTGGGAAGTGATACTTCTTTGTAGTGCAGATTTGCATTGCCCGCTTGCTTGCTTGGCCAAAATGGGCGTATGCATTTTCTCCTGAATATATTCAGGAGAAAACGCATACGCCCTTTTTGGCCAAGTGCACCATTGTCCAAGTTGTGCCCCTCTTCCTGTGCTTTACAGGCGATTCCAAGGTACCTCTTGAAATCTGTTTCCTGCTATTTTGCCTCGCTTTCAAGTCCGCCTCGTTGACTTCCCTCAACAGATTTTTGGACGATAGTTGTCCTTTATCACTCTGCCAGTTTGTGAATTGCTGTGCCCCTGAGCTCCATTTCTCAACTCGTTTTTTGTGAGCTGAACGCAAGTCCAAAATTTTGGATCATGTCCTATACTGGTTCCCGGTGGGTGGCTGAGACTTTGGTTAATTCTTCTTCCTGCCGGGAAATTAGAGTGACATGTGCCCGTCCAAATGCCTAACAGCTACTCTCTCATAGGTTCTCCCTCGTCCCTTCCATCCTCTGCCAAATTGGGAACCTGTGCAAACCAGGAGGTTAAAGGTCCTGTCTCTCCAAGTTGGGAGATTGATAGTAAGGCAGTTGGAAAGTCAAACTGGAGCACCAGGAGAGGGACTATTCGTTGAGTTTTAGAAACCTTTCGTATTCACAGTGTGTCCATTCTCTAGGTTTCCTGTACATGTTATAGCTGTAGTAATATTCCCTTGAACCTGGAGAGTTGGGACCCATGGAATGGGGGCCATGCATTATTGCTTGAAAGGGTCTGCATTTGCTCACCCAATCTCACCAATCCTCTCAGTCCCAAGTGTCCAGCCTTATGCCACATCCAGCTGTCATTGTAGATATGGTCTTTCCAGGTTTCCTCAGACACCCTGAAGGAATTGTAAAGAATTTCCCTGTTTTTTGGTTTTGCTTTTGAAATTCCTTTTTATAGTGGGTTTGAGCTGATTCTCGCTGCCATGTTTATGCCACTCTAGACACACCTGATTCCCTTATGGAGTCATATCAATACATAGGTTTTAAGATTCTTACTAGTCAGATATATTCCTCTGCGGGAAATATGGGGTTTTGAGTCTCTTTCACTGAGGAAGGTGTAGGTCTTGTCTATTCCAAAGTTGGTTTTTGGAACGGTCCCTGTGCTTATATCAAACTCTGGTTTTTTGCATCACCCCACCTCTCCATCCCCTTTATGCAGGCATAAGAGTGTTTTCTAAATGTGAGACTCTGTTCTCTTTCCTAACTCAGTTCACGTGTAGCCATGTTTACAGGATCTTCATAAGTGATATCTTATGATAAGTTCCTTTTTCTGTGTGACTTATTTCACTTAGAATCATCGTACCTGAATCCACTCACTTTGCTGCTACTGGTCTTATGACATTGATTTCATGGCTGAGGGATATTCCATCGTACGTAAGTACCACAATGTTTTGAACCATTTTTATGTTTCCTGGGATATTTAAGGTGTACCCAAGTTGAGGTTCTTGTAGCCAGTGCAGCCCTAAATTTGGAGGTGGCTCTTTCTTATTGATTTTCAGTTTTCCCAAGGTATATTCCCTAGACTGGAAGTGGCCTTGGCTCTGTAGCTCTGTTCTTTACTTGTTTTAGGGAACACAATGCACTCCTCCAGTGAGGCAGTTGGCAATTTACATCCCGCCCATCAGCATAACAAGGCTCCCAGTTCTCCAGGGCCTGTCTTGCCTTTCTGGTTTTTACACATTTTGTGGATGTCCCTTTTGACCGGTGGGAAGTGATACTTCTTTGTAGTGCAGATTTGCATTGCCCACTTGCTTGCTTGGCCAAAAAGGGCGTATGCGTTTTCTCCTGAATATATTCAGGAGAAAACGCATACGCCGTTTTTGGCCAAGTGCATCATTGTCCAAGTTGTGCCCCTCATCCTGTGCTTTACAGGCGATTCCAAGGTACCTCTTGAAATCTGTTTCCTGCTATTTTGCCTCGCTTTCAATTCCGCCTCGTTGACTTCCCTCAACAGATTTTTGGACGATAGTTGTCCTTTATCACTCTGCCAGTTTGTGAATTGCTGTGCCCCTGAGCTCCATTTCTCAACTCGTTTTTTGTGAGCTGAACGCAAGTCCAAAATTTTGGATCATGTCCTATACTGGTTCCCGGTGGGTGGCTGAGACTTTGGTTAATTCTTCTTCCTGCCAGGAAATTAGAGTGACATGTGCCCGTCCAAATGCCTAACAGCTACTCTCTCATGGGTTCTCCCTCGTCCCTTCCATCCTCTGCCAAATTGGGAACCTGTGCAAACCAGGAGGTTAAAGGGCCTGTCTCTCCAAGTTGGGAGATTGATAGTAAGGCAGTTGGAAAGTCAAACTGGAGCACCAGGAGAGGGACTATTCGTTGAGTTTTAGAAACCTTTCGTATTCACAGTGTCTCTATTCTCTAGGTTTCCTGTACATGTTATAGCTGTAGTAATATTCCCTTGAACCTGGAGAGTTGGGACCCATGGAATGGGGGCCATGCATTATTGCTTGAAAGGGTCTGCATTTGCTCACCCAATCTCACCAATCCTCTCAGTCCCAAGTGTCCAGCCTTATGCCACATCCAGCTGTCATTGTAGATAGGGTCTTTCCAGGTTTCCTCAGACACCATGAAGGAATTGTAAAGAATTTCCCTGTTTTTTGGTTTTGCTTTTGAAATTCCTTTTTATTGTGGGTTTGAGCTGATTCTCGCTGCCATGTTTATGCCACTCTAGACACACTTGATTCCCTTATGGAGACATATCAATACATAGGTTTAAAGATTCTTACTAGTCAGATATATTCCTCTGTGGGAAATATGGGGTTTTGAGTCTCTTTCACTGAGGAAGGTGTAGGTCTTGTCAATTCCAAAGTTGGTTTTTGAAACGGTCCCTGTGCTTATATCAAACTCTGGTTTTATGCATCACCCCACCTCTCCTTCCCCTTTATGCAGGCATAAGTGTGTTTTCTAAATGTGAGACTCTGTTCTCTTTCCTAACTCAGTTCACGTGTAGCCATGTTTACAGGATCTTCATAAGTGATATCTTATGATAAGTTTCTTTTTCTGTGTGACTTATTTCACTTAGAATCATCGTACCTGAATCCACTCACTTTGCTGCTACTGGTCTTATGACATTGATTTCATGGCTGAGGGATATTCCATCGTACGTAAGTACCACAATGTTTTGAACCATTTTTATATTTCCTGGGATATTTAAGGTGTACCCAAGTTGAGGTTCTTGTAGTCAGTGCAGCCCTAAATTTGGAGGTGGCTCTTTCTTATTGATTTTCAGTTTTCCCAAGGTATATTCCCTAGACTGGAAGTGGCCTTGGCTCTGTAGCTCTGTTGTTTACTTGTTTTAGGGAACACAATGCACTCCTCCAGTGAGGCAGTTGGCAATTTACATCCCGCCCATCAGCATAACAAGGCTCCCAGTTCTCCAGGGCCTGTCTGCCTTTCTGGTTTTTACACATTTTGTGGATGTCCCTTTTGACCGGTGGGAAGTGATACTTCTTTGTAGTGCAGATTTGCATTGCCCGCTTGCTTGCTTGGCCAAAAAGGGCGTATGCGTTTTCTCCTGAATATATTCAGGAGAAAACGCATACGCCCTTTTTGGCCAAGTGCACCATTGTCCAAGTTGTGCCCCTCTTCCTGTGCTTTACAGGCGATTCCAAGGTACCTCTTGAAATCTGTTTCCTGCTATTTTGCCTCGCTTTCAAGTCCGCCTCGTTGACTTCCCTCAACAGATTTTTGGACGATAGTTGTCCTTTATCACTCTGCCAGTTTGTGAATTGCTGTGCCCCTGAGCTCCATTTCTCAACTCGTTTTTTGTGAGCTGAACACAAGACCAAAATTTTGGATCATGTTCTATACTGGTTCCCGGTGGGTGGCTGAGACTTTGGTTAATTCTTCTTCCTGCCAGGAAATTAGAGTGACATGTGCCCGTCCAAATGCCTAACAGCTACTCTCTCATGGGTTCTCCCTCGTCCCTTCCATCCTCTGGCAAATTAGGAACCTGTGCAAACCAGGAGGTTAAAGGGCCTGTCTCTCCAAGTTGGGAGATTGATAGTAAGGCAGTTGGAAAGTCAAACTGGAGCACCAGGAGAGGGACTATTCATTGAGTTTTAGAAACCTTTCGTATTCACAGTGTGTCCATTCTCTAGGATTCCTGTACATGTTATAGCTGTAGTAATATTCCCTTGAACCTGGAGAGTTGGGACCCATGGAATGGGGGCCATGCATTATTGCTTGAAAGGGTCTGCATTTGCTCACCCAATCTCACCAATCCTCTCAGTCCCAAGTGTCCAGCCTTATGCCACATCCAGCTGTCATTGTAGATAGGGTCTTTCCAGGTTTCCACAGACACCCTGGAGGAATTGTAAAGAATTTCCCTGTTTTTTGGTTTTGCTTTTGAAATTCCTTTTTATAGTGGGTTTGAGCTGATTCTCGCTGCCATGTTTATGCCACTCTAGACACACTTGATTCCCTTATGGAGACATATCAATACATAGGTTTTAAGATTCTTACTAGTCAGATATATTCCTCTGTGGGAAATATGGGGTTTTGAGTCTCTTTCACTGAGGAAGGTGTAGGTCTTGTCTATTCCAAAGTTGGTTTTTGAAACGGTCCCTGTGCTTATATCAAACTCTGGTTTTATGCATCACCCCACCTCTCCTTCCCCTTTATGCAGGCATAAGAGTGTTTTCTAAATGTGAGACTCTGTTCTCTTTCCTAACTCAGTTCACGTGTAGCCATGTTTACAGGATCTTCATAAGTGATATCTTATGATAAGTTTCTTTTTCTGTGTGACTTATTTCACTTAGAATCATCGTACCTGAATCCACTCACTTTGCTGCTACTGGTCTTATGACATTGATTTCATGGCTGAGGGATATTCCATTGTACGTAAGTACCACAATGTTTTGAACCATTTTTATATTTCCTGGGATATTTAAGGTGTACCCAAGTTGAGGTTCTTGTAGTCAGTGCAGCCCTAAATTTGGAGGTGGCTCTTATTGATTTTCAGTTTTCCCAAGGTATATTCCCTAGACTGGAAGTGGCCTTGGCTCTGTAGCTCTGTTGTTTACTTGTTTTAGGGAACACAATGCACTCCTCCAGTGAGGCAGTTGGCAATTTACATCCCGCCCATCAGCATAACAAGGCTCCCAGTTCTCCAGGGCCTGTCTTGCCTTTCTGGTTTTTACACATTTTGTGGATGTCCCTTTTGACCGGTGGGAAGTGATACTTCTTTGTAGTGCAGATTTGCATTGCCCGCTTGCTTGCTTGGCCAAAAAGGGCGTATGCGTTTTCTCCTGAATATATTCAGGAGAAAACGCATACGCCCTTTTTGGCCAAGTGCACCATTGTCCAAGTTGTGCCCCTCTTCCTGTGCTTTACAGGCGATTCCAAGGTACCTCTTGAAATCTGTTTCCTGCTATTTTGCCTCGCTTTCAAGTCCGCCTCGTTGACTTCCCTCAACAGATTTTTGGACGATAGTTGTCCTTTATCACTCTGCCAGTTTGTGAATTGCTGTGCCCCTGAGCTCCATTTCTCAACTCGTTTTTTGTGAGGTGAACACAAGACCAAAATTTTGGATCATGTTCTATACTGGTTCCCGGTGGGTGGCTGAGACTTTGGTTAATTCTTCTTCCTGCCGGGAAATTAGAGTGACATGTGCCCGTCCAAATGCCTAACAGCTACTCTCTCATGGGTTCTCCCTCGTCCCTTCCATCCTCTGGCAAATTAGGAACCTGTGCAAATCAGGAGGTTAAAGGGCCTGTCTCTCCAAGTTGGGAGATTGATAGTAAGGCAGTTGGAAAGTCAAACTGGAGCACCAGGAGAGGGACTATTCATTGAGTTTTAGAAACCTTTCGTATTCACAGTGTGTCCATTCTCTAGGTTTCCTGTACATGTTATAGCTGTAGTAATATTCCCTTGAACCTGGAGAGTTGGGACCCATGGAATGGGGGCCATGCATTATTGCTTGAAAGGGTCTGCATTTGCTCACTCAATCTCACCAATCCTCTCAGTCCCAAGTGTCCAGCCTTATGCCACATACAGCTGTCATTGTAGATAGGGTCTTTCCAGGTTTCCTCAGACACCCTGGAGGAATTGTAAAGAATTTCCCTGTTTTTTGGTTTTGCTTTTGAAATTCCTTTTTATAGTGGGTTTGAGCTGATTCTCGCTGCCATGTTTATGCCACTCTAGACACACTTGATTCCCTTATGGAGACATATCAATACATAGGTTTTAAGATTCTTACTAGTCAGATATATTCCTCTGTGGGAAATATGGGGTTTTGAGTCTCTTTCACTGAGGAAGGTGTAGGTCTTGTCTATTACAAAGTTGGTTTTTGAAACGGTCCCTGTGCTTATATCAAACTCTGGTTTTATGCATCACCCCACCTCTCCTTCCCCTTTATGCAGGCATAAGAGTGTTTTCTAAATGTGATACTCTGTTCTCTTTCCTAACTCAGTTCACGTGTAGCCATGTTTACAGGATCTTCATAAGTGATATCTTATGATAAGTTTCTTTTTCTGTGTGACTTATTTCACTTAGAATCATCGTACCTGAATCCACTCACTTTGCTGCTACTGGTCTTATGACATTGATTTCATGGCTGAGGGATATTCCATCGTACGTAAGTACCACAATGTTTTGAACCATTTTTATATTTCCTGGGATATTTAAGGTGTACCCAAGTTGAGGTTCTTGTAGTCAGTGCAGCCCTAAATTTGGAGGTGGCTCTTTCTTATTGATTTTCAGTTTTCCCAAGGTATATTCCCTAGACTGCAAGTGGCCTTGGCTCTGTAGCTCTGTTGTTTACTTGTTTTAGGGAACACAATGCACTCCTCCAGTGAGGCAATTGGCAATTTACATCCCGCCCATCAGCAAAAAAGGCTCCCAGTTCTCCAGGGCCTGTCTTGCCTTTCTGGTTTTTACACATTTTGTGGATGTCCCTTTTGACCGGAGGGAAGTGATACTTCTTTGTAGTGCAGATTTGCATTGCCCGCTTGCTTGCTTGGCCAAAAAGGGCGTATGCGTTTTCTCCTGAATATATTCAGGAGAAAACGCATACGCCCTTTTTGGCCAAGTGCACCATTGTCCAAGTTGTGCCCCTCTTCCTGTACTTTACAGGCGATTCCAACGTACCTCTTGAAATCTGTTTCCTGCTATTTTGCCTCGCTTTCAAGTCCGCCTCGTTGACTTCCCTCAACAGATTTTTGGACGATAGTTGTCCTTTATCACTCTGCCAGTTTGTGAATTGCTGTGCCCCTGAGCTCCATTTCTCAACTCGTTTTTTGTGAGCTGAACGCAAGTCCAAAATTTTGGATCATGTCCTATACTGGTTCCCGGTGGGTGGCTGAGACTTTGGTTAATTCTTCTTCCTGCCGGGAAATTAGATTGACATGTGCCCGTCCAAATGCCTAACAGCTACTCTCTCATGGGTTCTCCCTCGTCCCTTCCATCCTCTGCCAAATTGGGAACCTGTGCAAACCAGGAGGTTAAAGGGCCTGTCTCTCCAAGTTGGGAGATTGATAGTAAGGCAGTTGGAAAGTCAAACTGGAGCACCAGGAGAGGGACTATTCGTTGACTTTTATTAACCTTTCGTATTCACAGTGTGTCCATTCTCTAGGGTTCCTGTACATGTTATAGCTGTAGTAATATTCCCTTGAACATGGAGAGTTGGGACCCATGGAATGGGGGCCATGCATTATTGCTTGAAAGGGTCTGCATTTGCTCACCCAATCTCACCAATCCTCTCAGTCCCAAGTGTCCAGCCTTATGCCACATCCAGCTGTCATTGTAGATAGGGTCTTTCCAGGTTTCCTCAGACACCCTGAAGGAATTGTAAAGAATTTCCCTGTTTTTTGGTTTTGCTTTTGAAATTCCTTTTTATAGTGGGTTTGAGCTGATTCTCGCTGCCATGTTTATGCCACTCTAGACACACTTGATTCCCTTATGGAGTTATATCAATACATAGGTTTTAAGATTCTTACTAGTCAGATATATTCCTCTGCGGGAAATATGGGGTTTTGAGTCTCTTTCACTGAGGAAGGTGTAGGTCTTGTCTATTCCAAAGTTGGTTTTTGGAACGGTCCATGTGCTTATATCAAACTCTGGTTTTATGCATCACCCCACCTCTCCTTCCCCTTTATGCAGGCATAAGAGTGTTTTCTAAATGTGAGACTCTGTTCTCTTTCCTAACTCAGTTCACGTGTAGCCATGTTTACAGGATCTTCATAAGTGATATCTCATGATAAGTTTCTTTTTCTGTGTGACTTATTTCACTTAGAATCATCGTACCTGAATCCACTCACTTTGCTGCTACTGGTCTTATGACATTGATTTCATGGCTGAGGGATATTCCATCGTACGTAAGTACCACAATGTTTTGAACCATTTTTATATTTCCTGGGATATTTAAGGTGTACCCAAGTTGAGGTTCTTGTAGTCAGTGCAGCCCTAAATTTGGAGGTGGCTCTTATTGATTTTCAGTTTTCCCAAGGTATATTCCCTAAACTGGAAGTGGCCTTGGCTCTGTAGCTCTGTTGTTTACTTGTTTTAGGGAACACAATGCACTCCTCCAGTGAGGCAGTTGGCAATTTACATCCCGCCCATCAGCATAACAAGGCTCCCAGTTCCCCAGGGCCTGTCTTGCCTTTCTGGTTTTTACACATTTTGTGGATGTCCCTTTTGACCAGTGGGAAGTGATACTTCTTTGTAGTGCAGATTTGCATTGCCCGCTTGCTTGCTTGGCCAAAAAGGGCGTATGCGTTTTCTCCTGAATATATTCAGGAGAAAACGCATACGCCCTTTTTGGCCAAGTGCACCATTGTCCAAGTTGTGCCCCTCTTCCTGTGCTTTACAGGCGATTCCAAGGTACCTCTTGAAATCTGTTTCCTGCTATTTTGCCTCGCTTTCAAGTCCGCCTCGTTGACTTCCCTCAACAGATTTTTGGACGATAGTTGTCCTTTATCACTCTGCCAGTTTGTGAATTGCTGTGCCCCTGAGCTCCATTTCTCAACTCGTTTTTTGTGAGCTGAACACAAGTCCAAAATTTTGGATCATGTCCTATACTGGTTCCCGGTGGGTGGCTGAGACTTTGGTTAATTCTTCTTCTTGCCGGGAAATTAGAGTGACATGTGCCCGTCCAAATGCCTAACAGCTACTCTCTCATGGGTTCTCCCTCGTCCCTTCCATCCTCTGGCAAATTGGGAACCTGTGCAAACCAGGAGGTTAAAGGGCCTGTCTCTCCAAGTTGGGAGATTGATAGTAAGGCAGTTGGAAAGTCAAACTGGAGCACCAGGAGAGGGACTATTCATTGAGTTTTAGAAACCTTTCGTATTCACAGTGTGTCCATTCTCTAGGTTTCCTGTACATGTTATAGCTGTAGTAATATTCCCTTGAACCTGGAGAGTTGGGACCCATGGAATGGGGGCCATGCATTATTGCTTGAAAGGGTCTGCATTTGCTCACCCAATCTCACCAATCCTCTCAGTCTCAAGTGTCCAGCCTTATGCCACATACAGCTGTCATTGTAGATAGGGTCTTTCCAGGTTTCCTCAGACACCCTGAAGGAATTGTAAAGAATTTCCATGTTTTTTGGTTTTGCTTTTGAAATTCCTTTTTATAGTGTGTTTGAGCTGATTCTCGCTGCCATGTTTATGCCACTCTAGACACACTTGATTCCCTTATGGAGACATATCAATACATAGGTTTTAAGATTCTTACTAGTCAGATATATTCCTCTGTGGGAAATATGGGGTTTTGAGTCTCTTTCACTGAGGAAGGTGTAGGTCTTGTCTATTCCAAAGTTGGTTTTTGAAACGGTCCCTGTGCTTATATCAAACTCTGGTTTTATGCATCACCCCACCTCTCCTTCCCCTTTATGCAGGCATAAGAGTGTTTTCTAAATGTGAGACTCTGTTCTCTTTCCTAACTCAGTTCACGTGTAGCCATGTTTACAGGATCTTCATAAGTGATATCTCATGATAAGTTTCTTTTTCTGTGTGACTTATTTCACTTAGAATCATCATACCTGAATCCACTCACTTTGCTGCTACTGGTCTTATGACATTGATTTCATCGCTGAGGGATATTCCATCATACGTAAGTACCACAATGTTTTGAACCATTTTTATATTTCCTGGGATATTTAAGGTGTACCCAAGTTGAGGTTCTTGTAGTCAGTGCAGCCCTAAATATGGAGGTGGCTCTTTCTTATTGATTTTCAGTTTTCCCAAGGTATATTCCCTAGACTGGAAGTGGCCTTGGCTCTGTAGCTCTGTTGTTTACTTGTTTTAGGGAACACAATGCACTCCTCCAGTGAGGCAGTTGACAGTTTACATCCCGCCCATCAGCATAACAAGGCTCCCAGTTCTCCAGGGCCTGTCTTGCCTTTCTGGTTTTTACACATTTTGTGGATGTCCCTTTTGACCGGAGGGAAGTGATACTTCTTTGTAGTGCAGATTTGCATTGCCCGCTTGCTTGCTTGGCCAAAAAGGGCGTAAGCGTTTTCTCCTGAATATATTCAGGAGAAAACGCTTACGCCCTTTTTGGCCAAGTGCACCATTGTCCAAGTTGTGCCCCTCTTCCTGTGCTTTACAGGCGATTCCAACGTACCTCTTGAAATCTGTTTCCTGCTATTTTGCCTCGCTTTCAAGTCCGCCTCGTTGACTTCCCTCAACAGATTTTTGGACGATAGTTGTCCTTTATCACTCTGCCAGTTTGTGAATTGCTGTGCCCCTGAGCTCCATTTCTCAACTCGTTTTTTGTGAGCTGAACGCAAGTCCAAAATTTTGGATCATGTCCTATACTGGTTCCCGGTGGGTGGCTGAGACTTTGGTTAATTCTTCTTCCTGCCGGGAAATTAGATTGACATGTGCCCGTCCAAATGCCTAACAGCTACTCTCTCATGGGTTCTCCCTCGTCCCTTCCATCCTCTGCCAAATTGGGAACCTGTGCAAACCAGGAGGTTAAAGGGCCTGTCTCTCCAAGTTGGGAGATTGATAGTAAGGCAGTTGGAAAGTCAAACTGGAGCACCAGGAGAGGGACTATTCGTTGACTTTTATTAACCTTTCGTATTCACAGTGTGTCCATTCTCTAGGTTTCCTGTACATGTTATAGCTGTAGTAATATTCCCTTGAACATGGAGAGTTGGGACCCATGGAATGGGGGCCATGCATTATTGCTTGAAAGGGTCTGCATTTGCTCACCCAATCTCACCAATCCTCTCAGTCCCAAGTGTCCAGCCTTATGCCACATCCAGCTGTCATTGTAGATAGGGTCTTTCCAGGTTTCCTCAGACACCCTGAAGGAATTGTAAAGAATTTCCCTGTTTTTTGGTTTTGCTTTTGAAATTCCTTTTTATAGTGGGTTTGAGCTGATTCTCGCTGCCATGTTTATGCCACTCTAGACACACTTGATTCCCTTATGGAGTCATATCAATACATAGGTTTTAAGATTCTTACTAGTCAGATATATTCCTCTGCGGGAAATATGGGGTTTTGAGTCTCTTTCACTGAGGAAGGTGTAGGTCTTGTCTATTCCAAAGTTGGTTTTTGGAACGGTCCATGTGCTTATATCAAACTCTGGTATTATGCATCACCCCACCTCTCCTTCCCCTTTATGCAGGCATAAGAGTGTTTTCTAAATGTGAGACTCTGTTCTCTTTCCTAACTCAGTTCACGTGTAGCCATGTTTACAGGATCTTCATAAGTGATATCTTATGATAAGTTTCTTTTTCTGTGTGACTTATTTCACTTAGAATCATCGTACCTGAATCCACTCACTTTGCTGCTACTGGTCTTATGACATTGATTTCATGGCTGAGGGATATTCCATCGTACGTAAGTACCACAATGTTTTGAACCATTTTTATATTTCCTGGGATATTTAAGGTGTACCCAAGTTGAGGTTCTTGTAGTCAGTGCAGCCCTAAATTTGGAGGTGGCTCTTATTGATTTTCAGTTTTCCCAAGGTATATTCCCTAAACTGGAAGTGGCCTTGGCTCTGTAGCTCTGTTGTTTACTTGTTTTAGGGAACACAATGCACTCCTCCAGTGAGGCAGTTGGCAATTTACATCCCGCCCATCAGCATAACAAGGCTCCCAGTTCCCCAGGGCCTGTCTTGCCTTTCTGGTTTTTACACATTTTGTGGATGTCCCTTTTGACCGGTGGGAAGTGATACTTCTTTGTAGTGCAGATTTGCATTGCCCGCTTGCTTGCTTGGCCAAAAAGGGCGTATGCGTTTTCTCCTGAATATATTCAGGAGAAAACGCATACGCCCTTTTTGGCCAAGTGCACCATTGTCCAAGTTGTGCCCCTCTTCCTGTGCTTTACAGGCGATTCCAACGTACCTCTTGAAATCTGTTTCCTGCTATTTTGCCTCGCTTTCAAGTCCGCCTCGTTGACTTCCCTCAACAGATTTTTGGACGATAGTTGTCCTTTATCACTCTGCCAGTTTGTGAATTGCTGTGCCCCTGAGCTCCATTTCTCAACTCGTTTTTTGTGAGCTGAACACAAGTCCAAAATTTTGGATCATGTCCTATACTGGTTCCCGGTGGGTGGCTGAGACTTTGGTTAATTCTTCTTCCTGCCGGGAAATTAGAGTGACATGTGCCCGTCCAAATGCCTAACAGCTAC
This sequence comes from Mesoplodon densirostris, assembly GCF_025265405.1. NCBI lineage: Eukaryota > Metazoa > Chordata > Mammalia > Artiodactyla > Ziphiidae > Mesoplodon > Mesoplodon densirostris. The sequence continues at coordinate 215,139 of NW_026778223.1, read as the reverse complement.
TCTCTCATGGGTTCTCCCTCGTCCCTTCCATCCTCTGCCAAATTGGGAACCTGTGCAAACCAGGAGGTTAAAGGGCCTGTCTCTCCAAGTTGGGAGATTGATAGTAAGGCAGTTGGAAAGTCAAACTGGAGCACCAGGAGAGGGACTATTCGTTGAGTTTTAGAAACCTTTCGTATTCACAGTGTGTCCATTCTCTAGGTTTCCTGTACATGTTATAGCTGTAGTAATATTCCCTTGAACCTGGAGAGTTGGGACGCATGGAATGGGGGCCATGCATTATTGCTTGAAAGGGTCTGCATTTGCTCACCCAATCTCACCAATCCTCTCAGTCTCAAGTGTCCAGCCTTATGCCACATACAGCTGTCATTGTAGATAGGGTCTTTCCAGGTTTCCTCAGACACCCTGAAGGAATTGTAAAGAATTTCCATGTTTTTTGGTTTTGCTTTTGAAATTCCTTTTTATAGTGTGTTTGAGCTGATTCTCGCTGCCATGTTTATGCCACTCTAGACACACTTGATTCCCTTATGGAGACATATCAATACATAGGTTTTAAGATTCTTACTAGTCAGATATATTCCTCTGTGGGAAATATGGGGTTTTGAGTCTCTTTCACTGAGGAAGGTGTAGGTCTTGTCTATTCCAAAGTTGGTTTTTGAAACGGTCCCTGTGCTTATATCAAACTCTGGTTTTATGCATCACCCCACCTCTCCTTCCCCTTTATGCAGGCATAAGAGTGTTTTCTAAATGTGAGACTCTGTTCTCTTTCCTAACTCAGTTCACGTGTAGCCATGTTTACAGGATCTTCATAAGTGATATCTCATGATAAGTTTCTTTTTCTGTTTGACTTATTTCACTTAGAATCATCATACCTGAATCCACTCACTTTGCTGCTACTGGTCTTATGACATTGATTTCATCGCTGAGGGATATTCCATCATACGTAAGTACCACAATGTTTTGAACCATTTTTATATTTCCTGGGATATTTAAGGTGTACCCAAGTTGAGGTTCTTGTAGTCAGTGCAGCCCTAAATATGGAGGTGGCTCTTTCTTATTGATTTTCAGTTTTCCCAAGGTATATTCCCTAGACTGGAAGTGGCCTTGGCTCTGTAGCTCTGTTGTTTACTTGTTTTAGGGAACACAATGCACTCCTCCAGTGAGGCAGTTGGCAGTTTACATCCCGCCCATCAGCATAACAAGGCTCCCAGTTCTCCAGGGCCTGTCTTGCCTTTCTGGTTTTTACACATTTTGTGGATGTCCCTTTTGACCGGTGGGAAGTGATACGTCTTTGTAGTGCAGATTTGCATTGCCCGCTTGCTTGCTTGGCCAAAAAGGGCGTATGTGTTTTCTCCTGAATATATTCAGGAGAAAACGCATACGCCCTTTTTGGCCAAGTGCACCATTGTCCAAGTTGTGCCCCTCTTCCTGTGCTTTACAGGCGATTCCAACGTACCTCTTGAAATCTGTTTCCTGCTATTTTGCCTCACTTTCAAGTCCGCCTCGTTGACTTCCCTCAACAGATTTTTGGACAATAGTTGTCCTTTATCACTCTGCCAGTTTGTGAATTGCTGTGCCCCTGAGCTCCATTTCTCAACTCGTTTTTTGTGAGCTGAACGCAAGTCCAAAATTTTGGATCATGTCCTATACTGGTTCCCAGTGGGTGGCTGAGACTTTGGTTAATTCTTCTTCCTGCCGGGAAATTAGATTGACATGTGCCCGTCCAAATGCATAACAGCTACTCTCTCATGGGTTCTCCCTCGTCCCTTCCATCCTCTGCCAAATTGGGAACCTGTGCAAACCAGGAGGTTAAAGGGCCTGTCTCTCCAAGTTGGGAGATTGATAGTAAGGCAGTTGGAAAGTCAAACTGGAGCACCAGGAGAGGGACTATTCGTTGAGTTTTAGAAACCTTTCGTATTCACAGTGTGTCCATTCTCTAGGTTTCCTGTACATGTTATAGCTGTAGTAATATTCCCTTGAACATGGAGAGTTGGGACCCATGGAATGGGGGCCATGCATTATTGCTTGAAAGGGTCTGCATTTGCTCACCCAATCTCACCAATCCTCTCAGTCCCAAGTGTCCAGCCTTATGCCACATCCAGCTGTCATTGTAGATAGGGTCTTTCCAGGTTTCCTCAGACACCCTGAAGGAATTGTAAAGAATTTCCCTGTTTTTTGGTTTTGCTTTTGAAATTCCTTTTTATAGTGGGTTTGAGCTGATTCTCGCTGCCATGTTTATGCCACTCTAGACACACTTGATTCCCTTATGGAGTCATATCAATACATAGGTTTTAAGATTCTTACTAGTCAGATATATTCCTCTGCGGGAAATATGGGGTTTGAGTCTCTTTCACTGAGGAAGGTGTAGGTCTTGTCTATTCCAAAGTTGGTTTTTGGAACGGTCCATGTGCTTATATCAAACTCTGGTTTTATGCATCACCCCACCTCTCCTTCCCCTTTATGCAGGCATAAGAGTGTTTTCTAAATGTGAGACTCTGTTCTCTTTCCTAACTCAGTTCACGTGTAGCCATGTTTACAGGATCTTCATAAGTGATATCTTATGATAAGTTTCTTTTTCTGTGTGACTTATTTCACTTAGAATCATCGTACCTGAATCCACTCACTTTGCTGCTACTGGTCTTATGACATTGATTTCATGGCTGAGGGATATTCCATCGTACGTAAGTACCACAATGTTTTGAACCATTTTTATATTTCCTGGGATATTTAAGGTGTACCCAAGTTGAGGTTCTTGTAGTCAGTGCACCCTAAATTTGGAGGTGGCTCTTATTGATTTTCAGTTTTCCCAAGGTATATTCCCTAGACTGGAAGTGGCCTTGGCTCTGTAGCTCTGTTGTTTACTTCTTTTAGGGAACACAATGCACTCCTCCAGTGAGGCAGTTGGCAATTTACATCCCGCCCATCAGCATAACAAGGCTCCCAGTTCTCCAGGGCCTGTCTTGCCTTTCTGGTTTTTACACATTTTGTGGATGTCCCTTTTGACCGGTGGGAAGTGATACTTCTTTGTAGTGCAGATTTGCATTGCCCGCTTGCTTGCTTGGCCAAAAAGGGCGTATGCGTTTTCTCCTGAATATATTCAGGAGAAAACGCATACGCCCTTTTTGGCCAAGTGCACCATTGTCCAAGTTGTGCCCCTCTTCCTGTGCTTTACAGGCGATTCCAAGGTACCTCTTGAAATCTGTTTCCTGCTATTTTGCCTCGCTTTCAAGTCCGCCTCGTTGACTTCCCTCAACAGATTTTTGGACGATAGTTGTCCTTTATCACTCTGCCAGTTTGTGAATTGCTGTGCCCCTGAGCTCCATTTCTCAACTCGTTTTTTGTGAGCTGAACGCAAGTCCAAAATTTTGGATCATGTCCTATACTGGTTCCCGGTGGGTGGCTGAGACTTTGGTTAATTCTTCTTCCTGCCGGGAAATTAGAGTGACATGTGCCCGTCCAAATGCCTAACAGCTACTCTCTCATGGGTTCTCCCTCGTCCCTTCCATCCTCTGCCAAATTGGGAACCTGTGCAAACCAGGAGGTTAAAGGGCCTGTCTCTCCAAGTTGGGAGATTGATAGTAAGGCAGTTGGAAAGTCAAACTGGAGCACCAGGAGAGGGACTATTCGTTGAGTTTTAGAAACCTTTCGTATTCACAGTGTGTCCATTCTCTAGGTTTCCTGTACATGTTATAGCTGTAGTAATATTCCCTTGAACCTGGAGAGTTGGGACCCATGGAATGGGGGCCATGCATTATTGCTTGAAAGGGTCTGCATTTGCTCACCCAATCTCACCAATCCTCTCAGTCCCAAGTGTCCAGCCTTATGCCACATCCAGCTGTCATTGTAGATAGGGTCTTTCCAGGTTTCCTCAGACACCCTGAAGGAATTGTAAAGAATTTCCCTGTTTTTTGGTTTTGCTTTTGAAATTCCTTTTTATAGTGGGTTTGAGCTGATTCTCGCTGCCATGTTTATGCCTCTCTAGACACACTTGATTCCCTTATGGAGACATATCAATACATAGGTTTTAAGATTCTTACTAGTCAGATATATTCCTCTGTGGGAAATATGGGGTTTTGAGTCTCTTTCACTGAGGAAGGTGTAGGTCTTGTCTATTCCAAAGTTGGTTTTTGAAACGGTCCCTGTGCTTATATCAAACTCTGGTTTTATGCATCACCCCACCTCTCCTTCCCCTTTATGCAGGCATAAGAGTGTTTTCTAAATGTGAGACTCTGTTCTCTTTCCTAACTCAGTTCACGTGTAGCCATGTTTACAGGATCTTCATAAGTGATATCTTATGATAAGTTTCTTTTTCTGTGTGACTTATTTCACTTAGAATCATCGTACCTGAATCCACTCACTTTGCTGCTACTGGTCTTATGACATTGATTTCATGGGTGAGGGATATTCCATCGTACGTAAGTACCACAATGTTTTGAACCATTTTTATATTTCCTGGGATATTTAAGGTGTACCCAAGTTGAGGTTCTTGTAGCCAGTGCAGCCCTAAATTTGGAGGTGGCTCTTTCTTATTGATTTTCAGTTTTCCCCAGGTATATTCCCTAGACTGGAAGTGGCCTTGGCTCTGTAGCTCTGTTGTTTACTTGTTTTAGGGAACACAATGCACTCCTCCAGTGAGGCAGTTGGCAATTTACATCCCGCCCATCAGCATAACAAGGCTCCCTGTTCTCCAGGGCCTGTCATGCCTTTCTGGTTTTTACAAATTTTGTGGATGTCCCTTTTGACCGGTGGGAAGTGATACTTCTTTGTAGTGCAGATTTGCATTGCCCGCTTGCTTGCTTGGCCAAAAAGGGCGTATGCGTTTTCTCCTGAATATATTCAGGAGAAAACGCATACGCCCTTTTTGGCCAAGTGCACCACTGTCCAAGTTGTGCCCCTCTTCCTGTGCTTTACAGGCGATTCCAACGTACCTCTTGAAATCTGTTTCCTGCTATTTTGCCTCGCTTTCAAGTCCGCCTCGTTGACTTCCCTCAACAGATTTTTGGACGATAGTTGTCCTTTATCACTCTGCCAGTTTGTGAATTGCTGTGCCCCTGAGCTCCATTTCTCAACTCGTTTTTTGTGAGCTGAACGCAAGTCCAAAATTTTGGATCATGTCCTATACTGCTTCCCGGTGGGTGGCTGAGACTTTGGTTAATTCTTCTTCCTGCCGGGAAATTAGATTGACATGGGCCCGTCCAAATGCCTAACAGCTACTCTCTCATGGGTTCTCCCTCGTCCCTTCCATCCTCTGCCAAATTGGGAACCTGTGCAAACCAGGAGGTTAAAGGGCCTGTCTCTCCAAGTTGGGAGATTGATAGTAAGGCAGTTGGAAAGTCAAACTGGAGCACCAGGAGAGGGACTATTCGTTGAGTTTTATTAACCTTTCGTATTCACAGTGTGTACATTCTCTAGGTTTCCTGTACATGTTATAGCTGTAGTAATATTCCCTTGAACATGGAGAGTTGGGACCCATGGAATGGGGGCCATGCATTATTGCTTGAAAGGGTCTGCATTTGCTCACCCAATCTCACCAATCCTCTCAGTCCCAAGTGTCCAGCCTTATGCCACATCCAGCTGTCATTGTAGATAGGGTCTTTCCAGGTTTCCTCAGACACCCTGAAGGAATTGTAAAGAATTTCCCTGTTTTTTGGTTTTGCTTTTGAAATTCCTTTTTATAGTGGGTTTGAGCTGATTCTCGCTGCCATGTTTATGCCACTCTAGACACACTTGATTCCCTTATGGAGTCATATCAATACATAGGTTTTAAGATTCTTACTAGTCAGATATATTCCTCTGCGGGAAATATGGGGTTTTGAGTCTCTTTCACTGAGGAAGGTGTAGGTCTTGTCTATTCCAAAGTTGGTTTTTGGAACGGTCCATGTGCTTATATCAAACTCTGGTTTTATGCATCACCCCACCTCTCCTTCCCCTTTATGCAGGCATAAGAGTGTTTTCTAAATGTGAGACTCTGTTCTCTTTCCTAACTCAGTTCACGTGTAGCCATGTTTACAGGATCTTCATAAGTGATATCTTATGATAAGTTTCTTTTTCTGTGTGACTTATTTCACTTAGAATCATCGTACCTGAATCCACTCACTTTGCTGCTACTGGTCTTATGACATTGATTTCATGGCTGAGGGATATTCCATCGTACGTAAGTACCACAATGTTTTGAACCATTTTTATATTTCCTGGGATATTTAAGGTGTACCCAAGTTGAGGTTCTTGTAGTCAGTGCAGCCCTAAATTTGGAGGTGGCTCTTATTGATTTTCAGTTTTCCCAAGGTATATTCCCTAGACTGGAAGTGGCCTTGGCTCTGTAGCTCTGTTGTTTACTTGTTTTAGGGAACACAATGCACTCCTCCAGTGAGGCAGTTGGCAATTTACATCCCGCCCATCAGCATAACAAGGCTCCCAGTTCTCCAGGGCCTGTCTTGCCTTTCTGGTTTTTACACATTTTGTGGATGTCCCTTTTGACCGGTGGGAAGTGATACTTCTTTGTAGTGCAGATTTGCATTGCCCGCTTGCTTGCTTGGCCAAAAAGGGCGTATGCGTTTTCTCCTGAATATATTCAGGAGAAAACGCATACGCCCTTTTTGGCCAAGTGCACCATTGTCCAAGTTGTGCCCCTCTTCCTGTGCTTTACAGGCGATTCCAAGGTACCTCTTGAAATCTGTTTCCTGCTATTTTGCCTCGCTTTCAAGTCCGCCTCGTTGACTTCCCTCAACAGATTTTTGGACGATAGTTGTCCTTTATTACTCTGCCAGTTTGTGAATTGCTGTGCCCCTGAGCTCCATTTCTCAACTCGTTTTTTGTGAGCTGAACACAAGTCCAAAATTTTGGATCATGTCCTATACTGGTTCCCGGTGGGTGGCTGAGACTTTGGTTAATTCTTCTTCCTGCCAGGAAATTAGAGTGACATGTGCCCGTCCAAATGCCTAACAGCTACTCTCTCATGGGTTCTCCCTCGTCCCTTCCATCCTCTGGCAAATTGGGAACCTGTGCAAACCAGGAGGTTAAAGGGCCTGTCTCTCCAAGTTGGGAGATTGATAGTAAGGCAGTTGGAAAGTCAAACTGGAGCACCAGGAGAGGGACTATTCATTGAGTTTTAGAAACCTTTCGTATTCACAGTGTGTCCATTCTCTAGGTTTCCTGTACATGTTATAGCTGTAGTAATATTCCCTTGAACCTGGAGAGTTGGGACCCATGGAATGGGGGCCATGCATTATTGCTTGAAAGGGTCTGCATTTGCTCACCCAATCTCACCAATCCTCTCAGTCCCAAGTGTCCAGCCTTATGCCACATACAGCTGTCATTGTAGATAGGGTCTTTCCAGGTTTCCTCAGACACCCTGAAGGAATTGTAAAGAATTTCCATGTTTTTTGGTTTTGCTTTTGAAATTCCTTTTTATAGTGTGTTTGAGCTGATTCTCGCTGCCATGTTTATGCCACTCTAGACACACTTGATTCCCTTATGGAGACATATCAATACATAGGTTTTAAGATTCTTACTAGTCAGATATATTCCTCTGTGGGAAATATGGGGTTTTGAGTCTCTTTCACTGAGGAAGGTGTAGGTCTTGTCTATTCCAAAGTTGGTTTTTGAAACGGTCCCTGTGCTTATATCAAACTCTGGTTTTATGCATCACCCCACCTCTCCTTCCCCTTTATGCAGGCATAAGAGTGTTTTCTAAATGTGAGACTCTGTTCTCTTTCCTAACTCAGTTCACGTGTAGCCATGTTTACAGGATCTTCATAAGTGATATCTTATGATAAGTTTCTTTTTCTGTGTGACTTATTTCACTTAGAATCATCGTACCTGAATCCACTCACTTTGCTGCTACTGGTCTTATGACATTGATTTCATCGCTGAGGGATATTCCATCATACGTAAGTACCACAATGTTTTGAACCATTTTTATATTTCCTGGGATATTTAAGGTGTACCCAAGTTGAGGTTCTTGTAGTCAGTGCAGCCCTAAATTTGGAGGTGGCTCTTTCTTATTGATTTTCAGTTTTCCCAAGGTATATTCCCTAGACTGGAAGTGGCCTTGGCTCTGTAGCTCTGTTGTTTACTTGTTTTAGGGAACACAATGCACTCCTCCAGTGAGGCAGTTGGCAGTTTACATCCCGCCCATCAGCATAACAAGGCTCCCAGTTCTCCAGGGCCTGTCTTGCCTTTCTGGTTTTTACACATTTTGTGGATGTCCCTTTTGACCGGTGGGAAGTGATACTTCTTTGTAGTGCAGATTTGCATTGCCCGCTTGCTTGCTTGGCCAAAAAGGGCATATGCGTTTTCTCCTGAATATATTCAGGAGAAAACGCATACGCCCTTTTTGGCCAAGTGCACCATTGTCCAAGTTGTGCCCCTCTTCCTGTGCTTTACAGGCGATTCCAAGGTACCTCTTGAAATCTGTTTCCTGCTATTTTGCCTCGCTTTCAAGTCCGCCTCGTTGACTTCCCTCAACAGATTTTTGGACGATAGTTGTCCTTTATCACTCTGCCAGTTTGTGAATTGCTGTGCCCCTGAGCTCCATTTCTCAACTCGTTTTTTGTGAGCTGAACGCAAGTCCAAAATTTTGGATCATGTCCTATACTGGTTCCCGGTGGGTGGCTGAGACTTTGGTTAATTCTTCTTCCTGCCGGGAAATTAGAGTGACATGTGCCCGTCCAAATGCATAACAGCTACTCTCTCATGGGTTCTCCCTCGTCCCTTCCATCCTCTGCCAAATTGGGAACCTGTGCAAACCAGGAGGTTAAAGGGCCTGTCTCTCCAAGTTGGGAGATTGATAGTAAGGCAGTTGGAAAGTCAAACTGGAGCACCAGGAGAGGGACTATTCGTTGAGTTTTAGAAACCTTTCGTATTCACAGTGTGTCCATTCTCTAGGTTTCCTGTACATGTTATAGCTGTAGTAATATTCCCTTGAACATGGAGAGTTGGGACCCATGGAATGGGGGCCATGCATTATTGCTTGAAAGGGTCTGCATTTGCTCACCCAATCTCACCAATCCTCTCAGTCCCAAGTGTCCAGCCTTATGCCACATCCAGCTGTCATTGTAGATAGGGTCTTTCCAGGTTTCCTCAGACACCCTGAAGGAATTGTAAAGAATTTCCCTGTTTTTTGGTTTTGCTTTTGAAATTCCTTTTTATAGTGGGTTTGAGCTGATTCTCGCTGCCATGTTTATGCCACTCTAGACACACTTGATTCCCTTATGGAGTCATATCAATACATAGGTTTTAAGATTCTTACTAGTCAGATATATTCCTCTGCGGGAAATATGGGGTTTTGAGTCTCTTTCACTGAGGAAGGTGTAGGTCTTGTCTATTCCAAAGTTGGTTTTTGGAACGGTCCATGTGCTTATATCAAACTCTGGTTTTATGCATCACCCCACCTCTCCTTCCCCTTTATGCAGGCATAAGAGTGTTTTCTAAATGTGAGACTCTGTTCTCTTTCCTAACTCAGTTCACGTGTAGCCATGTTTACAGGATCTTCATAAGTGATATCTTATGATAAGTTTCTTTTTCTGTGTGACTTATTTCACTTAGAATCATCGTACCTGAATCCACTCACTTTGCTGCTACTGGTCTTATGACATTGATTTCATGGCTGAGGGATATTCCATCGTACGTAAGTACCACAATGTTTTGAACCATTTTTATATTTCCTGGGATATTTAAGGTGTACCCAAGTTGAGGTTCTTGTAGTCAGTGCAGCCCTAAATTTGGAGGTGGCTCTTATTGATTTTCAGTTTTCCCAAGGTATATTCCCTAGACTGGAAGTGGCCTTGGCTCTGTAGCTCTGTTGTTTACTTGTTTTAGGGAACACAATGCACTCCTCCAGTGAGGCAGTTGGCAATTTACATCCCGCCCATCAGCATAACAAGGCTCCCAGTTCTCCAGGGCCTGTCTTGCCTTTCTGGTTTTTACACATTTTGTGGATGTCCCTTTTGACCGGTGGGAAGTGATACTTCTTTGTAGTGCAGATTTGCATTGCCCGCTTGCTTGCTTGGCCAAAAAGGGCGTATGCGTTTTCTCCTGAATATATTCAGGAGAAAACGCATACGCCCTTTTTGGCCAAGTGCACCATTGTCCAAGTTGTGCCCCTCTTCCTGTGCTTTACAGGCGATTCCAAGGTACCTCTTGAAATCTGTTTCCTGCTATTTTGCCTCGCTTTCAAGTCCGCCTCGTTGACTTCCCTCAACAGATTTTTGGACGATAGTTGTCCTTTATCACTCTGCCAGTTTGTGAATTGCTGTGCCCCTGAGCTCCATTTCTCAACTCGTTTTTTGTGAGCTGAACGCAAGTCCAAAATTTTGGATCATGTCCTATACTGGTTCCCGGTGGGTGGCTGAGACTTTGGTTAATTCTTCTTCCTGCCGGGAAATTAGAGTGACATGTGCCCGTCCAAATGCCTAACAGCTACTCTCTCATGGGTTCTCCCTCGTCCCTTCCATCCTCTGCCAAATTGGGAACCTGTGCAAACCAGGAGGTTAAAGGGCCTGTCTCTCCAAGTTGGGAGATTGATAGTAAGGCAGTTGGAAAGTCAAACTGGAGCACCAGGAGAGGGACTATTCGTTGAGTTTTAGAAACCTTTCGTATTCACAGTGTGTCCATTCTCTAGGTTTCCTGTACATGTTATAGCTGTAGTAATATTCCCTTGAACCTGGAGAGTTGGGACCCATGGAATGGGGGCCATGCATTATTGCTTGAAAGGGTCTGCATTTGCTCACCCAATCTCACCAATCCTCTCAGTCCCAAGTGTCCAGCCTTATGCCACATACAGCTGTCATTGTAGATAGGGTCTTTCCAGGTTTCCTCAGACACTCTAAAGGAATTGTAAAGAATTTCCATGTTTTTTGGTTTTGCTTTTGAAATTCCTTTTTATAGTGTGTTTGAGCTGATTCTCGCTGCCATGTTTATGCCACTCTAGACACACTTGATTCCCTTATGGAGACATATCAATACATAGGTTTTAAGATTCTTAATAGTCAGATATATTCCTCTGCGGGAAATATGGGGTTTTGAGTCTCTTTCACTGAGGAAGGTGTAGGTCTTGCCTATTCCAAAGTTGGTTTTTAGAACGGTCCATGTGCTTATATCAAACTCTGGTTTTATGCATCACCCCACCTCTCCTTCCCCTTTATGCAGGCATAAGAGTGTTTTCTAAATGTGAGACTCTGTTCTCTTTCCTAACTCAGTTCACGTGTAGCCATGTTTACAGGATCTTCATAAGTGATATCTTATGATAAGTTCCTTTTTCTGTGTGACTTATTTCACTTAGAATCATCGTACCTGAATCCACTCACTTTGCTGCTACTGGTCTTATGACATTGATTTCATCGCTGAGGGATATTCCATCGTACGTAAGTACCACAATGTTTTGAACCATTTTTATATTTCCTGGGATATTTAAGGTGTACCCAAGTTGAGGTTCTTGTAGTCAGTGCAGCCCTAAATTTGGAGGTGGCTCTTTCTTATTGATTTCCAGTTTTCCCAAGGTATATTCCCTAGACTGGAAGTGGCCTTGGCTCTGTAGCTCTGTTGTTTACTTGTTTTAGGGAACACAATGCACTCCTCCAGTGAGGCAGTTGGCAATTTACATCCCGCCCATCAGCATAACAAGGCTCCCAGTTCTCCAGGGCCTGTCTTGCCTTTCTGGTTTTTACACATTTTGTGGATGTCCCTTTTGACCGGTGGGAAGTGATACTTCTTTGTAGTGCAGATTTGCATTGCCCGCTTGCTTGCTTGGCCAAAAAGGGCGTATGCGTTTTCTCCTGAATATATTCAGGAGAAAACGCATACGCCCTTTTTGGCCAAGTGCACCATTGTCCAAGTTGTGCCCCTCTTCCTGTGCTTTACAGGCGATTCCAACGTACCTCTTGAAATCTGTTTCCTGCTATTTTTCCTCGCTTTCAAGTCCGCCTCGTTGACTTCCCTCAACAGATTTTTGGACGATAGTTGTCCTTTATCACTCTGCCAGTTTGTGAATTGCTGTGCCCCTGAGCTCCATTTCTCAACTCGTTTTTTGTGAGCTGAACACAAGTCCAAAATTTTGGATCATGTCCTATACTGGTTCCCGGTGGGTGGCTGAGACTTTGGTTAATTCTTCTTCCTGCCGGGAAATTAGAGTGACATGTGCCCGTCCAAATGCCTAACAGCTACTCTCTCATGGGTTCTCCCTCGTCCCTTCCATCCTCTGCCAAATTGGGAACCTGTGCAAACCAGGAGGTTAAAGGGCCTGTCTCTCCAAGTTGGGAGATTGATAGTAAGGCAGTTGGAAAGTCAAACTGGAGCACCAGGAGAGGGACTATTCATTGAGTTTTAGAAACCTTTCGTATTCACAGTGTGTCCATTCTCTAGGTTTCCTGTACATGTTATAGCTGTAGTAATATTCCCTTGAACCTGGAGAGTTGGGACCCATGGAATGGGGGCCATGCATTATTGCTTGAAAGGGTCTGCATTTGCTCACCCAATCTCACCAATCCTCTCAGTCCCAAGTGTCCAGCCTTATGCCACATCCAGCTGTCATTGTAGATAGGGTCTTTCCAGGTTTCCTCAGACACCCTGAAGGAATTGTAAAGAATTTCCCTGTTTTTTGGTTTTGCTTTTGAAATTCCTTTTTATAGTGGTTTTGAGCTGATTCTCGCTGCCATGTTTATCCCACTCTAGACACACTTGATTCCCTTATGGAGTCATATCAATACATAGGTTTTAAGATTCTTACTAGTCAGATATATTCCTCTGCGGGAAATATGGGGTTTTGAGTCTCTTTCACTGAGGAAGGTGTAGGTCTTGTCTATTCCAAAGTTGGTTTTTGGAACGGTCCCTGTGCTTATATCAAACTCTGGTTTTATGCATCACCCCACCTCTCCACCCCCTTTATGCAGGCATAAGAGTGTTTTCTAAATGTGAGACTCTGTTCTCTTTCCTAACTCAGTTCACGTGTAGCCATGTTTACAGGATCTTCATAAGTGATATCTTATGATAAGTTTCTTTTTCTGTGTGACTTATTTCACTTAGAATCATCGTACCTGAATCCACTCACTTTGCTGCTACTGGTCTTATGACATTGATTTCATCGCTGAGGGATATTCCATCATACGTAAGTACCACAATGTTTTGAACCATTTTTATATTTCCTGGGATATTTAAGGTGTACCCAAGTTGAGGTTCTTGTAGTCAGTGCAGCCCTAAATTTGGAGGTGGCTCTTTCTTATTGATTTTCAGTTTTCCCAAGGTATATTCCCTAGACTGGAAGTGGCCTTGGCTCTGTAGCTCTGTTGTTTACTTGTTTTAGGGAACACAATACACTCCTCCAGTGAGGCAGTTGGCAATTTACATCCCGCCCATCAGCATAACAAGGCTCCCAGTTCTCCAGGGCCTGTCTTGCCTTTCTGGTTTTTACACATTTTGTGTATGTCCCTTTTGACTGGTGGGAAGTGATACTTCTTTGTAGTGCAGATTTGCATTGACCGCTTGCTTGCTTGGCCAAAAAGGGCGTATGCGTTTTCTCCTGAATATATTCAGGAGAAAACGCATACGCCCTTTTTGGCCAAGTGCACCATTGTCCAAGTTGTGCCCCTCTTCCTGTGCTTTACAGGCGATTCCAACGTACCTCTTGAAATCTGTTTCCTGCTATTTTGCCTCGCTTTCAAGTCCGCCTCGTTGACTTCCCTCAACAGATTTTTGGACGATAGTTGTCCTTTATCACTCTGCCAGTTTGTGAATTGCTGTGCCCCTGAGCTCCATTTCTCAACTCGTTTTTTGTGAGCTGAACACAAGTCCAAAATTTTGGATCATGTCCTATACTGGTTCCCGGTGGGTGGCTGAGACTTTGGTTAATTCTTCTTCCTGCCGGGAAATTAGAGTGACATGTGCCCGTCCAAATGCCTAACAGCTACTCTCTCATGGGTTCTCCCTCGTCCCTTCCATCCTCTGGCAAATTGGGAACCTGTGCAAACCAGGAGGTTAAAGGGCCTGTCTCTCCAAGTTGGGAGATTGATAGTAAGGCAGTTGGAAAGTCAAACTGGAGCACCAGGAGAGGGACTATTCGTTGAGTTTTACAAACCTTTCATATTCACAGTGTGTCCATTCTCTAGGTTTCCTGTACATGTTATAGCTGTAGTAATATTCCCTTGAACCTGGAGAGTTGGGACCCATGGAATGGGGGCCATGCATTATTGCTTGAAAGGGTCTGCATTTGCTCACCCAATCTCACCAATCCTCTCAGTCCCAAGTGTCCAGCCTTATGCCACATCCAGCTGTCATTGTAGATAGGGTCTTTCCAGGTTTCCTCAGACACCCTGAAGGAATTGTAAAGAATTTCCCTGTTTTTTGGTTTTGCTTTTGAAATTCCTTTTTATAGTGGGTTTGAGATGATTCTCGCTGCCATGTTTATGCCACTCTAGACACACTTGATTCCCTTATGGAGTCATATCAATACATAGGTTTTAAGATTCTTACTAGTCAGATATATTCCTCTGCGGGAAATATGGGGTTTTGAGTCTCTTTCACTGAGGAAGGTGTAGGTCTTGTCTATTCCAAAGTTGGTTTTTGGAACGGTCCCTGTGCTTATATCAAACTCTGGTTTTATGCATCACCCGACCTCTCCACCCCCTTTATGCAGGCATAAGAGTGTTTTCTAAATGTGAGACTCTGTTCTCTTTCCTAACTCAGTTCACGTGTAGCCATGTTTACAGGATCTTCATAAGTGATATCTTATGATAAGTTTCTTTTTCTGTGTGACTTATTTCACTTAGAATCATCGTACCTGAATCCACTCACTTTGCTGCTACTGGTCTTATGACATTGATTTCATCGCTGAGGGATATTCCATCATACGTAAGTACCACAATGTTTTGAACCATTTTTATATTTCCTGGGATATTTAAGGTGTACCCAAGTTGAGGTTCTTGTAGTCAGTGCAGCCCTAAATTTGGAGGTGGCTCTTTCTTATTGATTTCCAGTTTTCCCAAGGTATATTCCCTAGACTGGAAGTGGCCTTGGCTCTGTAGCTCTGTTGTTTACTTGTTTTAGGGAACACAATGCACTCCTCCAGTGAGGCAGTTGGCAGTTTACATCCCGCCCATCAGCATAACAAGGCTCCCGGTTCTCGAGGGCCTGTCTTGCCTTTCTGGTTTTTACACTTTTTGTGGATGTCCCTTTTGACCGGTGGGAAGTGATACTTCTTTTTAGTGCAGATTTGCATTGCCCGCTTGCTTGCTTGGCCAAAAAGGGCGTATGCGTTTTCTCCTGAATATATTCAGGAGAAAACGCATACGCCCTTTTTGGCCAAGTGCACCATTGTCCAAGTTGTGCCCCTCTTCCTGTGCTTTACAGGCGATTCCAACGTACCTCTTGAAATCTGTTTCCTGCTATTTTGCCTCACTTTCAAGTCCGCCTCCTTGACTTCCCTCAACAGATTTTTGGACGATAGTTGTCCTTTATCACTCTGCCAGTTTGTGAATTGCTGTGCCCCTGAGCTCCATTTCTGAACTCGTTTTTTGTGAGCTGAATGCAAGTCCAAAATTTTGGATCATGTCCTATACTGGTTCCCGGTGGGTGGCTGAGACTTTGGTTAATTCTTCTTCCTGCCGGGAAATTAGAGTGACATGTGCCCGTCCAAATGCCTAACAGCTACTCTCTCATGGGTTCTCCCTCGTCCCTTCCATCCTCTGCCAAATTGGGAACCTGTGCAAACCAGGAGGTTAAAGGGCCTGTCTCTCCAAGTTGGGAGATTGATAGTAAGGCAGTTGGAAAGTCAAACTGGGGCACCAGGAGAGGGACTATTCGTTGAGTTTTAGAAACCTTTCGTATTCACAGTGTGTCCATTCTCTAGGTTTCCTGTACATGTTATAGCTGTAGTAATATTCCCTTGAACATGGAGAATTGGGACCCATGGAATGGGGGCCATGCATTATTGCTTGAAAGGGTCTGCATTTGCTCACCCAATCTCACCAATCCTCTCAGTCCCAAGTGTCCAGCCTTATGCCACATCCAGCTGTCATTGTAGATAGGGTCTTTCCAGGTTTCCTCAGACACCCTGAAGGAATTGTAAAGAATTTCCCTGTTTTTTGGTTTTGCTTTTGAAATTCCTTTTTATAGTGGGTTTGAGATGATTCTCGCTGCCATGTTTATGCCACTCTAGACACACTTGATTCCCTTATGGAGTCATATCAATACATAGGTTTTAAGATTCTTACTAGTCAGATATATTCCTCTGCGGGAAATATGGGGTTTTGAGTCTCTTTCACTGAGGAAGGTGTAGGTCTTGTCTATTCCAAAGTTGGTTTTTGGAACGGTCCCTGTGCTTATATCAAACTCTGGTTTTATGCATCACCCGACCTCTCCACCCCCTTTATGCAGGCATAAGAGTGTTTTCTAAATGTGAGACTCTGTTCTCTTTCCTAACTCAGTTCACGTGTAGCCATGTTTACAGGATCTTCATAAGTGATATCTTATGATAAGTTTCTTTTTCTGTGTGACTTATTTCACTTAGAATCATCGTACCTGAATCCACTCACTTTGCTGCTACTGGTCTTATGACATTGATTTCATCGCTGAGGGATATTCCATCATACGTAAGTACCACAATGTTTTGAACCATTTTTATATTTCCTGGGATATTTAAGGTGTACCCAAGTTGAGGTTCTTGTAGTCAGTGCAGCCCTAAATTTGGAGGTGGCTCTTTCTTATTGATTTCCAGTTTTCCCAAGGTATATTCCCTAGACTGGAAGTGGCCTTGGCTCTGTAGCTCTGTTGTTTACTTGTTTTAGGGAACACAATGCACTCCTCCAGTGAGGCAGTTGGCAGTTTACATCCCGCCCATCAGCATAACAAGGCTCCCGGTTCTCGAGGGCCTGTCTTGCCTTTCTGGTTTTTACACTTTTTGTGGATGTCCCTTTTGACCGGTGGGAAGTGATACTTCTTTGTAGTGCAGATTTGCATTGCCCGCTTGCTTGCTTGGCCAAAAAGGGCGTATGCGTTTTCTCCTGAATATATTCAGGAGAAAACGCATACGCCCTTTTTGGCCAAGTGCACCATTGTCCAAGTTGTGCCCCTCTTCCTGTGCTTTACAGGCGATTCCAACGTACCTCTTGAAATCTGTTTCCTGCTATTTTGCCTCACTTTCAAGTCCGCCTCCTTGACTTCCCTCAACAGATTTTTGGACGATAGTTGTCCTTTATCACTCTGCCAGTTTGTGAATTGCTGTGCCCCTGAGCTCCATTTCTCAACTCTTTTTTTGTGAGCTGAATGCAAGTCCAAAATTTTGGATCATGTCCTATACTGGTTCCCGGTGGGTGGCTGAGACTTTGGTTAATTCTTCTTCCTGCCGGGAAATTAGAGTGACATGTGCCCGTCCAAATGCCTAACAGCTACTCTCTCATGGGTTCTCCCTCGTCCCTTCCATCCTCTGCCAAATTGGGAACCTGTGCAAACCAGGAGGTTAAAGGGCCTGTCTCTCCAAGTTGGGAGATTGATAGTAAGGCAGTTGGAAAGTCAAACTGGGGCACCAGGAGAGGGACTATTCGTTGAGTTTTAGAAACCTTTCGTATTCACAGTGTGTCCATTCTCTAGGTTTCCTGTACATGTTATAGCTGTAGTAATATTCCCTTGAACATGGAGAGTTGGGACCCATGGAATGGGGGCCATGCATTATTGCTTGAAAGGGTCTGCATTTGCTCACCCAATCTCACCAATCCTCTCAGTCCCAAGTGTCCAGCCTTATGCCACATCCAGCTGTCATTGTAGATAGGGTCTTTCCAGGTTTCCTCAGACACCCTGAAGGAATTGTAAAGAATTTCCCTGTTTTTTGGTTTTGCTTTTGAAATTCCTTTTTATAGTGGGTTTGAGATAATTCTCGCTGCCATGTTTATGCCACTCTAGACACACTTGATTCCCTTATGGAGTCATATCAATACATAGGTTTTAAGATTCTTACTAGTCAGATATATTCCTCTGTGGGAAATATGGGGTTTTGAGTCTCTTTCACTGAGGAAGGTGTAGGTCTTGTCTATTCCAAAGTTGGTTTTTGAAACGGTCCCTGTGCTTATATCAAACTCTGGTTTTATGCATCACCACACCTCTCCTTCCCCTTTATGCACGCATAAGAGTGTTTTCTAAATGTGAGACTCTGTTCTCTTTCCTAACTCAGTTCACGTGTAGCCATGTTTACAGGATCTTCATAAGTGATATCTTATGATAAGTTTCTTTTTCTGTGTGACTTATTTCACTTAGAATCATCGTACCTGAATCCACTCACTTTGCTGCTACTGGTCTTATGACATTGATTTCATCGCTGAGGGATATTCCATCGTACGTAAGTACCACAATGTTTTGAACCATTTTTATATTTCCTGGGGTATTTAAGGTGTACCCAAGTTGAGGTTCTTGTAGTCAGTGCAGCCCTAAATTTGGAGGTGGCTCTTTCTTATTGATTTCCAGTTTTCCCAAGGTATATTCCCTAGACTGGAAGTGGCCTTGGCTCTGTAGCTCTGTTGTTTACTTGTTTTAGGGAACACAATGCACTCCTCCAGTGAGGCAGTTGGCAATTTACATCCCGCCCATCAGCATAACAAGGCTCCCAGTTCTCCAGGGCCTGTCTTGCCTTTCTGGTTTTTACACATTTTGTGGATGTCCCTTTTGACCGGTGGGAAGTGATTCTTCTTTGTAGTGCAGATTTGCATTGCCCGCTTGCTTGCTTGGCCAAAAAGGGCGTATGCGTTTTCTCCTGAATATATTCAGGAGAAAACGCATACGCCCTTTTTGGCCAAGTGCACCATTGTCCAAGTTGTGCCCCTCTTCCTGTGCTTTACAGGCGATTCCAAGGTACCTCTTGAAATCTGTTTCCTGCTATTTTGCCTCGCTTTCAAGTCCGCCTCGTTGACTTCCCTCAACAGATTTTTGGACGATAGTTGTCCTTTATCACTCTGCCAGTTTGTGAATTGCTGTGCCCCTGAGCTCCATTTCTCAACTCGTTTTTTGTGAGCTGAACACAAGTCCAAAATTTTGGATCATGTCCTATACTGGTTCCCGGTGGGTGGCTGAGACTTTGGTTAATTCTTCTTCCTGCCGGGAAATTAGAGTGACATGTGCCCGTCCAAATGCCTAACAGCTACTCTCTCATGGGTTCTCCCTCGTCCCTTCCATCCTCTGGCAAATTGGGAACCTGTGCAAACCAGGAGGTTAAAGGGCCTGTCTCTCCAAGTTGGGAGATTGATAGTAAGGCAGTTGGAAAGTCAAACTGGAGCACCAGGAGAGGGACTATTCCTTGAGTTTTAGAAACCTTTCGTATTCACAGTGTGTCCATTCTCTAGGTTTCCTGTACATGTTATAGCTGTAGTAATATTCCCTTGAACCTGGAGAGTTGGGACCCATGGAATGGGGGCCATGCATTATTGCTTGAAAGGGTCTGCATTTGCTCACCCAATCTCACCAATCCTCTCAGTCCCAAGTGTCCAGCCTTATGCCACATCCAGCTGTCATTGTAGATAGG
This sequence comes from Mesoplodon densirostris, assembly GCF_025265405.1. Lineage (NCBI taxonomy): Eukaryota > Metazoa > Chordata > Mammalia > Artiodactyla > Ziphiidae > Mesoplodon > Mesoplodon densirostris. Next base: position 195,647 of record NW_026778223.1, on the reverse strand, counting down.
GTCTTTCCAGGTTTCCTCAGACACCCTGAAGGAATTGTAAAGAATTTCCCTGTTTTTTGGTTTTGCTTTTGAAATTCCTTTTTATAGTGGGTTTGAGATGATTCTCGCTGCCATGTTTATGCCACTCTAGACACACTTGATTCCCTTATGGAGTCATATCAATACATAGGTTTTAAGATTCTTACTAGTCAGATATATTCCTCTGCGGGAAATATGGGGTTTTGAGTCTCTTTCACTGAGGAAGGTGTAGGTCTTGTCTATTCCAAAGTTGGTTTTGAAACGGTCCCTGTGCTTATATCAAACTCTGGTTTTATGCATCACCCCACCTCTCCTTCCCCTTTATGCACGCATAAGAGTGTTTTCTAAATGTGAGACTCTGTTCTCTTTCCTAACTCAGTTCACGTGTAGCCATGTTTACAGGATCTTCATAAGTGATATCTTATGATAAGTTTCTTTTTCTGTGTGACTTATTTCACTTAGAATCATCGTACCTGAATCCACTCACTTTGCTGCTACTGGTCTTATGACATTGATTTCATGGCTGAGGGATATTCCATCGTACGTAAGTACCACAATGTTTTGAACCATTTTTATATTTCCTGGGGTATTTAAGGTGTACCCAAGTTGAGGTTCTTGTAGTCAGTGCAGCCCTAAATTTGGAGGTGGCTCTTTCTTATTGATTTTCAGTTTTCCCAAGGTATATTCCCTAGACTGGAAGTGGCCTTGGCTCTGTAGCTCTGTTGTTTACTTGTTTTAGGGAACACAATGCACTCCTCCAGTGAGGCAGTTGGCAATTTACATCCCGCCCATCAGCATAACAAGGCTCCCAGTTCTCCAGGGCCTGTCTTGCCTTTCTGGTTTTTACACATTTTGTGGATGTCCCTTTTGACCGGTGGGAAGTGATTCTTCTTTGTAGTGCAGATTTGCATTGCCCGCTTGCTTGCTTGGCCAAAAAGGGCGTATGCGTTTTCTCCTGAATATATTCAGGAGAAAACGCATACGCCCTTTTTGGCCAAGTGCACCATTGTCCAAGTTGTGCCCCTCTTCCTGTGCTTTACAGGCGATTCCAAGGTACCTCTTGAAATCTGTTTCCTGCTATTTTGCCTCGCTTTCAAGTCCGCCTCGTTGACTTCCCTCAACAGATTTTTGGACGATAGTTGTCCTTTATCACTCTGCCAGTTTGTGAATTGCTGTGCCCCTGAGCTCCATTTCTCAACTCGTTTTTTGTGAGCTGAACACAAGTCCAAAATTTTGGATCATGTCCTATACTGGTTCCCGGTGGGTGGCTGAGACTTTGGTTAATTCTTCTTCCTGCCGGGAAATTAGAGTGACATGTGCCCGTCCAAATGCCTAACAGCTACTCTCTCATGGGTTCTCCCTCGTCCCTTCCATCCTCTGGCAAATTGGGAACCTGTGCAAACCAGGAGGTTAAAGGGCCTCTCTCTCCAAGTTGGGAGATTGATAGTAAGGCAGTTGGAAAGTCAAACTGGAGCACCAGGAGAGGGACTATTCCTTGAGTTTTAGAAACCTTTCGTATTCACAGTGTGTCCATTCTCTAGGTTTCCTGTACATGTTATAGCTGTAGTAATATTCCCTTGAACCTGGAGAGTTGGGACCCATGGAATGGGGGCCATGCATTATTGCTTGAAAGGGTCTGCATTTGCTCACCCAATCTCACCAATCCTCTCAGTCCCAAGTGTCCAGCCTTATGCCACATCCAGCTGTCATTGTAGATAGGGTCTTTCCAGGTTTCCTCAGACACCCTGAAGGAATTGTAAAGAATTTCCCTGTTTTTTGGTTTTGCTTTTGAAATTCCTTTTTATAGTGGGTTTGAGATGATTCTCGCTGCCATGTTTATGCCACTCTAGACACACTTGATTCCCTTATGGAGTCATATCAATACATAGGTTTTAAGATTCTTACTAGTCAGATATATTCCTCTGCGGGAAATATGGGGTTTTGAGTCTCTTTCACTGAGGAAGGTGTAGGTCTTGTCTATTCCAAAGTTGGTTTTTGGAACGGTCCCTGTGCTTATATCAAACTCTGGTTTTATGCATCACCCGACCTCTCCACCCCCTTTATGCAGGCATAAGAGTGTTTTCTAAATGTGAGACTCTGTTCTCTTTCCTAACTCAGTTCACGTGTAGCCATGTTTACAGGATCTTCATAAGTGATATCTTATGATAAGTTTCTTTTTCTGTGTGACTTATTTCACTTAGAATCATCGTACCTGAATCCACTCACTTTGCTGCTACTGGTCTTATGACATTGATTTCATCGCTGAGGGATATTCCATCATACGTAAGTACCACAATGTTGTGAACCATTTTTATATTTCCTGGGATATTTAAGGTGTACCCAAGTTGAGGTTCTTGTAGTCAGTGCAGCCCTAAATTTGGAGGTGGCTCTTTCTTATTGATTTTCAGTTTTCCCAAGGTATATTCCCTAGACTGGAAGTGGCCTTGGCTCTGTAGCTCTGTTGTTTACTTGTTTTAGGGAACACAATGCACTCCTCCAGTGAGGCAGTTGGCAATTTACATCCCGCCCATCAGCATAACAAGGCTCCCAGTTCTCCAGCGCCTGTCTTGCCTTTCTGGTTTTTACACATTTTGTGTATGTCCCTTTTGACTGGTGGGAAGTGATACTTCATTGTAGTGCAGATTTGCATTGCCCGCTTGCTTGCTTGGCCAAAATGGGTGTATGCGTTTTCTCCTGAATATATTCAGGAGAAAACGCATACGCCCATTTTGGCCAAGTGCACCATTGTCCAAGTTGTGCCCCTCTTCCTGTGCTTTACAGGCGATTCCAAGGTACCTCTTGAAATCTGTTTCCTGCTATTTTACCTCGCTTTCAAGTCCGCCTCGTTGACTTCCCTCAACAGATTTTTGGACGATAGTTGTCCTTTATCACTCTGCCAGTTTGTGAATTGCTGTGCCCCTGAGCTCCATTTCTCAACTCGTTTTTTGTGAGCTGAACACAAGTCCAAAATTTTGGATCATGTCCTATACTGGTTCCCGGTGGGTGGCTGAGACTTTGGTTAATTCTTCTTCCTGCCGGGAAATTAGAGTGACATATGCCCGTCCAAATGCCTAACAGCTACTCTCTCATGGGTTCTCCCTCGTCCCTTCCATCCTCTGGCAAATTGGGAACCTGTGCAAACCAGGAGGTTAAAGGGCCTGTCTCTCCAAATTGGGAGATTGATAGTAAGGCAGTTGGAAAGTCAAACTGGAGCACCAGGAGAGGGACTATTCGTTGAGTTTTAGAAACCTTTCGTATTCACAGTGTGTCCATTCTCTAGGTTTCCTGTACATGTTATAGCTGTAGTAATATTCCCTTGAACCTGGAGAGTTGGGACCCATGGAATGGGGGCCATGCATTATTGCTTGAAAGGGTCTGCATTTGCTCACCCAATCTCACCAATCCTCTCAGTCCCAAGTGTCCAGCCTTATGCCACATACAGCTGTCATTGTAGATAGGGTCTTTCCAGGTTTCCTCAGACACCCTGAAGGAATTGTAAAGAATTTCCCTGTTTTTTGGTTTTGCTTTTGAAATTCCTTTTTATAGTGGGTTTGAGCTGATTCTCGCTGCCATGTTTATGCCACTCTAGACACACTTGATTCCCTTATGGAGTCATATCAATACATAGGTTTTAAGATTCTTACTAGTCAGATATATTCCTCTGCGGGAAATATGGGGTTTTGAGTCTCTTTCACTGAGGAAGGTGTAGGTCTTGTCTATTCCAAAGTTGGTTTTTGGAACGGTCCCTGTGCTTATATCAAACTCTGGTTTTATGCATCACCCGACCTCTCCACCCCCTTTATGCAGGCATAAGAGTGTTTTCTAAATGTGAGACTCTGTTCTCTTTCCTAACTCAGTTCACGTGTAGCCATGTTTACAGGATCTTCATAAGTGATATCTTATGATAAGTTTCTTTTTCTGTGTGACTTATTTCACTTAGAATCATCGTACCTGAATCCACTCACTTTGCTGCTACTGGTCTTATGACATTGATTTCATGGCTGAGGGATATTCCATCGTACGTAAGTACCACAATGTTTTGAACCATTTTTATATTTCCTGGGATATTTAAGGTGTACCCAAGTTGAGGTTCTTGTAGTCAGTGCAGCCCTAAATTTGGAGGTGGATCTTTCTTATTGATTTCCAGTTTTCCCAAGGTATATTCCCTAGACTGGAAGTGGCCTTGGCTCTGTAGCTCTGTTGTTTACTTGTTTTAGGGAACACAATGCACTCCTCCAGTGAGGCAGTTGGCAATTTACATCCCGCCCATCAGCATAACAAGGCTCCCAGTTCTCCAGGGCCTGTCTTGCCTTTCTGGTTTTTACACATTTTGTGGATGTCCCTTTTGACCGGTGGGAAGTGATACTTCTTTGTAGTGCAGATTTGCATTGCCCGCTTGCTTGCTTGGCCAAAAAGGGCGTATGTGTTTTCTCCTGAATATATTCAGGAGAAAACGCATACGCCCTTTTTGGCCAAGTGCACCATTGTCCAAGTTGTGCCCCTCTTCCTGTGCTTTACAGGCGATTCCAAGGTACCTCTTGAAATCTGTTTCCTGCTATTTTGCCTCGCTTTCAAGTCCGCCTCGTTGACTTCCCTCAACAGATTTTTGGACGATAGTTGTCCTTTATCACTCTGCCAGTTTGTGAATTGCTGTGCCCCTGAGCTCCATTTCTCAACTCGTTTTTTGTGAGCTGAACACAAGTCCAAAATTTTGGATCATGTCCTATACTGGTTCCCGGTGGGTGGCTGAGACTTTGGTTAATTCTTCTTCCTGCCGGGAAATTAGAGTGACATGTGCCCGTCCAAATGCCTAACAGCTACTCTCTCATGGGTTCTCCCTCGTCCCTTCCATCCTCTGCCAAATTGGGAACCTGTGCAAACCAGGAGGTTAAAGGGCCTGTCTCTCCAAGTTGGGAGATTGATAGTAAGGCAGTTGGAAAGTCAAACTGGAGCACCAGGAGAGGGACTATTCATTGAGTTTTAGAAACTTTTCGTATTCACAGTGTGTCCATTCTCTATGTTTCCTGTACATGTTATAGCTGTAGTAATATTCCCTTGAACCTGGAGAGTTGGGACCCATGGAATGGGGGCCATGCATTATTGCTTGAAAGGGTCTGCATTTGCTCACCCAATCTCACCAATCCTCTCAGTCCCAAGTGTCCAGCCTTATGCCACATCCAGCTGTCATTGTAGATAGGGTCTTTCCAGGTTTCCTCAGACACCCTGAAGGAATTGTAAAGAATTTCCCTGTTTTTTGGTTTTGCTTTTGGAATTCCTTTTTATAGTGGGTTTGAGCTGATTCTCGCTGCCATGTTTATGCCACTCTAGACACACTTGATTCCCTTATGGAGACATATCAATACATAGGTTTTAAGATTCTTACTAGTCAGATATATTCCTCTGTGGGAAATATGGGGTTTTGAGTCTCTTTCACTGAGGAAGGTGTAGGTCTTGTCTATTCCAAAGTTGGTTTTTGGAACGGTCCCTGTGCTTATATCAAACTCTGGTTTTATGCATCACCCGACCTCTCCACCCCCTTTATGCAGGCATAAGAGTGTTTTCTAAATGTGAGACTCTGTTCTCTTTCCTAACTCAGTTCACGTGTAGCCATGTTTACAGGATCTTCATAAGTGATATCTTATGATAAGTTTCTTTTTCTTTGTGACTTATTTCACTTAGAATCATCGTACCTGAATCCACTCACTTTGCTGCTACTGGTCTTATGACATTGATTTCATCGCTGAGGGATATTCCATCATACGTAAGTACCACAATGTTTTGAACCATTTTTATATTTCCTGGGATATTTAAGGTGTACCCAAGTTGAGGTTCTTGTAGTCAGTGCAGCCCTAAATTTGGAGGTGGCTCTTTCTTATTGATTTTCAGTTTTCCCAAGGTATATTCCCTAGACTGGAAGTGGCCTTGGCTCTGTAGCTCTGTTGTTTACTTGTTTTAGGGAACACAATGCACTCCTCCAGTGAGGCAGTTGGCAATTTACATCCCGCCCATCAGCATAACAAGGCTCCCAGTTCTCCAGGGCCTGTCTTGCCTTTCTGGTTTTTACACATTTTGTGGATGTCCCTTTTGACCAGTGGGAAGTGATACTTCTTTGTAGTGCAGATTTGCATTGCCCGCTTGCTTGCTTGGCCAAAAAGGGCGTATGCGTTTTCTCCTGAATATATTCAGGAGAAAACGCATACGCCCTTTTTGGCCAAGTGCACCATTGTCCAAGTTGTGCCCCACTTCCTGTGCTTTACAGGCGATTCCAAGGTACCTCTTGAAATCTGTTTCCTGCTATTTTGCCTCGCTTTCAAGTCCGCCTCGTTGACTTCCCTCAACAGATTTTTGGACGATAGTTGTCCTTTATCACTCTGCCAGTTTGTGAATTGCTGTGCCCCTGAGCTCCATTTATCAACTCGTTTTTTGTGAGCTGAACACAAGTCCAAAATTTTGGATCATGTACTATACTGGTTCCCGGTGGGTGGCTGAGACTTTGGTTAATTCTTCTTCCTGCCGGGAAATTAGAGTGACATGTGCCCGTCCAAATGCCTAACAGCTACTCTCTCATGGGTTCTCCCTCGTCCGTTCCATCCTCTGGCAAATTGGGAACCTGTGCAACCCAGGAGGTTAAAGGGCCTGTCTCTCCAAGTTGGGAGATTGATAGTAAGGCAGTTGGAAAGTCAAACTGGAGCACCAGGAGAGGGACTATTCATTGAGTTTTAGAAACCTTTCGTATTCACAGTGTGTCCATTCTCTAGGTTTCCTGTACATGTTATAGCTGTAGTAATATTCCCTTGAACCTGGAGAGTTGGGACCCATGGAATGGGGGCCATGCATTATTGCTTGAAAGGGTCTGCATTTGCTCACCCAATCTCACCAATCCTCTCAGTCCCAAGTGTCCAGCCTTATGCCACATCCAGCTGTCATTGTAGATAGGGTTTTTCCAGGTTTCCTCAGACACCCTGAAGGAATTGTAAAGAATTTCCCTGTTTTTTGGTTTTGCTTTTGAAATTCCTTTTTATAGTGGGTTTGAGCTGATTCTCGCTGCCATGTTTATGCCACTCTAGACACACTTGATTCCCTTATGGAGACATATCAATACATAGGTTTTAAGATTCTTACTAGTCAGATATATTCCTCTGTGGGAAATATGGGGTTTTGAGTCTCTTACACTGAGGAAGGTGTAGGTCTTGTCTATTCCAAAGTTGGTTTTTGAAACGGTCCCTGTGCTTATATCAAACTCTGGTTTTATGCATCACCCCACCTCTCCTTCCCCTTTATGCAGGCATAAGAGTGTTTTCTAAATGTGAGACTCTGTTCTCTTTCCTAACTCAGTTCACGTGTAGCCATGTTTACAGGATCTTCATAAGTGATATCTTATGATAAGTTTCATTTTCTGTGTGACTTATTTCACTTAGAATCATCGTACCTGAATCCACTCACTTTGCTTCTACTGGTCTTATGACATTGATTTCATGGCTGAGGGATATTCCATCGTACGTAAGTACCACAATGATTTGAACCATTTTTATATTTCCTGGGATATTTAAGGTGTACCCAAGTTGAGGTTCTTGTAGTCAGTGCAGCCCTAAATTTGGAGGTGGCTCTTTCTTATTGATTTTCAGTTTTCCCAAGGTATATTCCCTAGACTGGAAGTGGCTTTGGCTCTGTAGCTCTGTTGTTTACTTGTTTTAGGGAACACAATGCACTCCTCCAGTGAGGCAGTTGGCAATTTACATCCCGCCCATCAGCATAACAAGGCTCCCATTTATCCAGGGCCTGTCTTGCCTTTCTGGTTTTTACACATTTTGTGGATGTCCCTTTTGACCGGTGGGAAGTGATACTTCTTTGTAGTGCAGATTTGCATTGCCCGCTTGCTTGCTTGGCCAAAAAGGGCGTATGCGTTTTCTCCTGAATATATTCAGGAGAAAACGCATACGCCCTTTTTGGCCAAGTGCACCATTGTCCAAGTTGTGCCCCTCTTCCTGTGCTTTACAGGCGATTCCAAGGTACCTCTTGAAATCTGTTTCCTGCTATTTTGCCTCGCTTTCAAGTCCGCCTCTTTGACTTCCCTCAACAGATTTTTGGACGATAGTTGTCCTTTATCACTCTGCCAGTTTGTGAATTGCTGTGCCCCTGAGCTCCATTTCTCAACTCGTTTTTTGTGAGCTGAACACAAGTCCAAAATTTTGGATCATGTCCTATACTGGTTCCCGGTGGGTGGCTGAGACTTTGGTTAATTCTTCTTCCTGCCGGGAAATTAGAGTGACATGTGCCCATCCAAATGCCTAACAGCTACTCTCTCATGGGTTCTCCCTCGTCCCTTCCATCCTCTGCCAAATTGGGAACCTGTGCAAACCAGGAGGTTAAAGGTCCTGTCTCTCCAAGTTGGGAGATTGATAGTAAGGCAGTTGGAAAGTCAAACTGGAGCACCAGGAGAGGGACTATTCGTTGAGTTTTAGAAACCTTTCGTATTCACAGTGTGTCCATTCTCTAGGTTTCCTGTACATGTTATAGCTGTAGTAATATTCCCTTGAACCTGGAGAGTTGGGACCCATGGAATGGGGGCCATGCATTATTGCTTGAAAGGGTCTGCATTTGCTCACCCAATCTCACCAATCCTCTCAGTCCCAAGTGTCCAGCCTTATGCCACATCCAGCTGTCATTGTAGATAGGGTCTTTCCAGGTTTCCTCAGACACCCTGAAGGAATTGTAAAGAATTTCCCTGTTTTTTGGTTTTGCTTTTGAAATTCCTTTTTATAGTGTGTTTGAGCTGATTCTCGCTGCCATGTTTATGCCACTCTAGACACACTTGATTCCATTATGGAGACATATCAATACATAGGTTTTAAGATTCTTACTAGTCAGATATATTCCTCTGTGGGAAATATGGGGTTTTGAGTCTCTTTCACTGAGGAAGGTGTAGGTCTTGTCTATTCCAAAGTTGGTTTTTGGAACGGTCCCTGTGCTTATATCAAACTCTGGTTTTATGCATCACCCCACCTCTCCTTCCCCTTTATGCAGGCATAAGAGTGTTTTCTAAATGTGAGACTCTGTTCTCTTTCCTAACTCAGTTCACGTGTAGCCATGTTTACAGGATCTTCATAAGTGATATCTTATGATAAGTTTCTTTTTCTGTGTGACGTATTTCACTTAGAATCATCGTACCTGAATCCACTCACTTTGCTTCTACTGGTCTTATGACATTGATTTCATGGCTGAGGGATATTCCATCGTACGTAAGTACCACAATGTTTTGAACCATTTTTATATTTCCTGGGATATTTAAGGTGTACCCAAGTTGAGGTTCTTGTAGTCAGTGCAGCCCTAAATTTGGAGGTGGCTCTTTCTTATTGATTTTCAGTTTTCCCAAGGTATATTCCCTAGACTGGAATTGGCCTTGGCTCTGTAGCTCTGTTGTTTACTTGTTTTAGGGAACACAATGCACTCCTCCAGTGAGGCAGTTGGCAGTTTACATCCCGCCCATCAGCATAACAAGGCTCCCAGTTCTCCAGGGCCTGTCTTGCCTTTCTGATTTTTACACATTTTGTGGATGTCCCTTTTGACCGGTGGGAAGTGATACTTCTTTGTAGTGCAGATTTGCATTGCCCGCTTGCTTGCTTGGCCAAAAAGGGCGTATGCGTTTTCTCCTGAATATATTCAGGAGAAAACGCATACGCCATTTTTTGCCAAGTTCACCATTGTCCAAGTTGTGCCCCTGTTCCTGTGCTTTACAGGCGATTCCAAGGTACCTCTTGAAATCTGTTTCCTGCTATTTTGCCTCACTTTCAAGTCCGCCTCGTTGACTTCCCTCAACAGATTTTTGGACGATAGTTGTCCTTTATCACTCTGCCAGTTTGTGAATTGCTGTGCCGCTGAACTCCATTTCTCAACTCGTTTTTTGTGAGCTGAACACAAGTCCAAAATTTTGGATCATGTCCTCTACTGGTTCCCGGTGGGTGGCTGAGGCTTTGGTTAATTCTTCTTCCTGCCGGGAAATTAGAGTGACATGTGCCCGTCCAAATGCCTAACAGCTACTCTCTCATGGGTTCTCCCTCGTCCCTTCCATCCTCTGGCAAATTTGGAACCTGTGCAAACCAGGAGGTTAAAGGGCCTGTCTCTCCAAGTTGGGAGATTGATAGTAAGGCAGTTGGAAAGTCAAACTGGAACACCAGGAGAGGGACTATTCATTGAGTTTTAGAAACCTTTCGTATTCACAGTGTGTACATTCTCTAGGTTTCCTGTACATGTTATAGCTGTAGTAATATTCCCTTGAACCTGGAGAGTTGGGACCCATGGAATGGGGGCCATGCATTATTGCTTGAAAGGGTCTGCATTTGCTCATCCAATCTCACCAATCCTCTCAGTCCCAAGTGTCCAGCCTTATGCCACATCCAGCTGTCATTGTAGATAGGGTCTTTCCAGGTTTCCTCAGACACCCTGAAGGAATTGTAAAGAATTTCCCTGTTTTTTGGTTTTGCTTTTGAAATTCCTTTTTATAGTGGATTTGAGCTGATTCTCGCTGCCATGTTTATGCCACTCTAGACACACTTGATTCCCTTATGGAGTCATATCAATACATAGGTTTTAAGATTCTTACTAGTCAGATATATTCCTCTGCGGGAAATATGGGGTTTTGAGTCTCTTTCACTGAGGAAGGTGTAGGTCTTGTCTATTCCAAAGTTGGTTTTTGGAAAGGTCCCTGTGCTTATATCAAACTCTGGTTTTATGCATCACCCCACCTCTCCATCCCCTTTATGCAGGCATAAGAGTGTTTTCTAAATGTGAGACTCTGTTCTCTTTCCTAACTCAGTTCACGTGTAGCCATGTTTACAGGATCTTCATAAGTGATATCTTATGATAAGTTTCTTTTTCTGTGTGACTTATTTCACTTAGAATCATCGTACCTGAATCCACTCCCTTTGCTTCTACTGGTCTTATGACATTGATTTCATGGCTGAGGGATATTCCATCGTACGTAAGTACCACAATGTTTTGAACCATTTTTATATTTCCTGGGATATTTAAGGTGTACCCAAGTTGAGGTTCTTGTAGTCAGTGCAGCCCTAAATTTGGAGGTGGCTCTTTCTTATTGATTTTCAGTTTTCCCAAGGTATATTCCCTAGACTGGAAGTGGCCTTGGCTCTGTAGCTCTGTTGTTTACTTGTTTTAGGGAACACAATGCACTCCTCCAGTGAGGCAGTTGGCAGTTTACATCCCGCCCATCAGCATAACAAGGCTCCCAGTTCTCCAGGGCCTGTCTTGCCTTTCTGGTTTTTACACATTTTGTGGATGTCCCTTTTGACCGGTGGGAAGTGATACTTCTTTGTAGTGCAGATTTGCATTGCCCGCTTGCTTGCTTGGCCAAAAAGGGCGTATGCGTTTTCTCCTGAATATATTCAGGATAAAACGCATACGCCCTTTTTGGCCAAGTGCACCATTGTCCAAGTTGTGCCCCTCTTCCTGTGCTTTACAGGCGATTCCAAGGTACCTCTTGAAATCTGTTTCCTGCTATTTTGCCTCACTTTCAAGTCCGCCTCGTTGACTTCCCTCAACAGGCTTTTGGACGATAGTTGTCCTTTATCACTCTGCCAGTTTGTGAATTGCTGTGCCCCTGAGCTCCATTTCTCAACTCGTTTTTTGTGAGCTGAACGCAAGTCCAAAATTTTGGATCATGTCCTCTACTGGTTCCCGGTGGGTGGCTGAGATTTGGTTAATTCTTCTTCCTGCCGGGAAATTAGAGTGACATGTGCCCGTCCAAATGCCTAACAGCTACTCTCTCATGGGTTCTCCCTCGTCCCTTCCATCCTCTGCCAAATTGGGAACCTGTGCAAACCAGGAGGTTAAAGGGCCTGTCTCTCCAAGTTGGGAGATTGATAGTAAGGCAGTTGGAAAGTCAAACTGGAGCATCAGGAGAGGGACTATTCGTTGAGTTTTAGAAACCTTTGGTATTCACAGTGTGTCCATTCTCTAGGTTTCCTGTACATGTTATAGCTGTAGTAATATTCCCTTGAACCTGGAGAGTTGGGATCCATGGAATGGGGGCCATGCATTATTGCTTGAAAGGGTCTGCATTTGCTCACCCAATCTCACCAATCCTCTCAGTCCCAAGTGTCCAGCCTTATGCCACATCCAGCTGTCATTGTAGATAGGGTCTTTCCAGGTTTCCTCAGACACCCTGAAGGAATTGTAAAGAATTTCCCTGTTTTTTGGTTTTGCTTTTGAAATTCCTTTTTATAGTGGGTTTGAGCTGATTCTCGCTGTCATGTTTATGCCACTCTAGACACACTTGATTTCCTTATGGAGTCATATCAATACATAGGTTTTAAGACTCTTACTAGTCAGATATATTCCTCTGCGGGAAATATGGGGTTTTGAGTCTCTTTCACTGAGGAAGGTGTAGGTCTTGTCTATTCCAAAGTTGGTTTTTGGAACGGTCCCTGTGCTTATATCAAACTCTGGTTTTATGCATCACCCCACCTCTCCATCCCCTTTATGCAGGCATAAGAGTGTTTTCTAAATGTGAGACTCTGTTCTCTTTCCTAACTCAGTTCACGTGTAGCCATGTTTACAGGATCTTCATAAGTGATATCTTATGATAAGTTTCTTTTTCTGTGTGACTTATTTCACTTAGAATCATCGTACCTGAATCCACTCCCTTTGCTTCTACTGGTCTTATGACATTGATTTCATGGCTGAGGGATATTCCATCGTACGTAAGTACCACAATGTTTTGAAACATTTTTATATTTCCTGGGATATTTAAGGTGTACCCAAGTTGAGGTTCTTGTAGTCAGTGCAGCCCTAAATTTGGAGGTGGCTCTTTCTTATTGATTTTCAGTTTTCCCAAGGTATATTCCCTAGACTGGAAGTGGCCTTGGCTCTGTAGCTCTGTTGTTTACTTGTTTTAGGGAACACAATGCACTCCTCCAGTGAGGCAGTTGGCAGTTTACATCCCGCCCATCAGCATAACAAGGCTCCCAGTTCTCCAGGGCCTGTCTTGCCTTTCTGGTTTTTACACATTTTGTGGATGTCCCTTTTGACCGGTGGGAAGTGATACTTCTTTGTAGTGCAGATTTGCATTGCCCGCTTGCTTGCTTGGCCTAAAAGGGCGTATGCGTTTTCTCCTGAATATATTCAGGAGAAAACACATACGACCTTTTTGGCCAAGTGCACCATTGTCCAAGTTGTGCCCCTCTTCCTGTGCTTTACAGGCGATTCCAACGTACCTCTTGAAATCTGTTTCCTGCTATTTTGCCTCACTTTCAAGTCCGCCTCGTTGACTTCCCTCAACAGACTTTTGGACGATAGTTGTCCTTTATCACTCTGCCAGTTTGTGAATTGCTGTGCCCCTGAGCTCCATTTCTCAACTCGTTTTTTGTGAGCTGAACGCAAGTCCAAAATTTTGGATCATGTCCTCTACTGGTTCCCGGTGGGTGGCTGAGATTTGGTTAATTCTTCTTCCTGCCGGGAAATTAGAGTGACATGTGCCCGTCCAAATGCCTAACAGCTACTCTCTCATGGGTTCTCCCTCGTCCCTTCCATCCTCTGCCAAATTGGGAACCTGTGCAAACCAGGAGGTTAAAGGGCCTGTCTCTCCAAGTTGGGAGATTGATAGTAAGGCAGTTGGAAAGTCAAACTGGAGCACCAGGAGAGGGACTATTCGTTGAGTTTTAGAAACCTTTTGTATTCACAGTGTGTCCATTCTCTAGGTTTCCTGTACATGTTATAGCTGTAGTAATATTCCCTTGAACCTGGAGAGTTGGGATCCATGGAATGGGGGCCATGCATTATTGCTTGAAAGGGTCTGCATTTGCTCACCCAATCTCACCAATCCTCTCAGTCCCAAGTGTCCAGCCTTATGCCACATCCAGCTGTCATTGTAGATAGGGTCTTTCCAGGTTTCCTCAGACACCCTGAAGGAATTGTAAAGAATTTCCCTGTTTTTTGGTTTTGCTTTTGAAATTCCTTTCTATAGTGGGTTTGAGCTGATTCTCGCTGTCATGTTTATGCCACTCTAGACACACTTGATTCCCTTATGGAGACATATCAATACATAGGTTTTAAGATTCTTACTAGTCAGATATATTCCTCTGTGGGAAATATGGGGTTTTGAGTCTCTTTCACTAAGGAAGGTGTCGGTCTTGTCAATTCCAAAGTTGGTTTTTGAAACGGTCCCTGTGCTTATATCAAACTCTGGTTTTATGCATCACCCCACCTCTCCTTCCCCTTTATGCAGGCATAAGAGTGTTTTCTAAATGTGAGACTCTGTTCTCTTTCCTAACTCAGTTCACGAGTAGCCATGTTTACAGGATCTTCATAAGTGATATCTTATGATAAGTTTCTTTTTCTGTGTGACTTATTTCACTTAGAATCATCGTACCTGAATCCACTCACTTTGCTGCTACTGGTCTTATGACATTGATTTCATGGCTGAGGGATATTCCATCGTACGTAAGTACCACAATGTTTTGAACCATTTTTATATTTCCTGGGATATTTAAGGTGTACCCAAGTTGAGGTTCTTGTAGTCAGTGCAGCCCTAAATTTGGAGGTGGCTCTTTCTTATTGATTTTCAGTTTTCCCAAGGTATATTCCCTAGACTGGAAGTGGCCTTGGCTCTGTAGCTCTGTTGTTTACTTGTTTTAGGGAACACAATGCACTCCTCCAGTGAGGCAGTTGGCAATTTACATCCCGCCCATCCGCATAACAAGGCTCACAGTTCTCCAGGGCCTGTCTTGCCTTTCTGGTTTTTACACATTTTGTGGATGTCCCTTTTGACCGGTGGGAAGTGATACTTCTTTGTAGTGCAGATTTGCATTGCCCGCTTGCTTGCTTGGCCAAAAAGGGCGTATGCGTTTTCTCCTGAATATATTCAGGAGAAAACGCATACGCCCTTTTTGGCCAAGTGCACCATTGTCCAAGTTGTGCCCCTCTTCCTGTGCTTTACAGGCGATTCCAAGGTACCTCTTGAAATCTGTTTCCTGCTATTTTGCCTCGCTTTCAAGTCCGCCTCGTTGACTTCCCTCAACAGATTTTTGGACCATAGTTGTCCTTTATCACTCTGCCAGTTTGTGAATTGCTGTGCCCCTGAGCTCCATTTCTCAACTCGTTTTTTGTGAGCTGAACGCAAGTC
Source organism: Mesoplodon densirostris (assembly GCF_025265405.1). Taxonomy (NCBI): domain Eukaryota; kingdom Metazoa; phylum Chordata; class Mammalia; order Artiodactyla; family Ziphiidae; genus Mesoplodon; species Mesoplodon densirostris. The sequence goes on along the minus strand of NW_026778223.1, from coordinate 180,493 downwards.
CAAAATTTTGGATCATGTCCTATACTGGTTCCCGGTGGGTGGCTGAGACTTTGGTTAATTCTTCTTCCTGCCGGGAAATTAGAGTGACATGTGCCCGTCCAAATGCCTAACAGCTACTCTCTCATGGGTTCTCCCTCGTCCCTTCCATCCTCTGCCAAATTGGGAACCTGTGCAAACCAGGAGGTTAAAGGGCCTGTCTCTCCAAGTTGGGAGATTGATAGTAAGGCAGTTGGAAAGTCAAACTGGAGAACCAGGAGAGGGACTATTCGTTGAGTTTTAGAAGCCTTTCGTATTCACAGTGTGTACATCCTCTTGGTCTCCTGTACATGTTATAGCTGTAGTAATATTCCCTTGAACCTGGAGAGTTGGGACCCATGGAATGGGGGCCATGCATTATTGCTTGAAAGGGTCTGCATTTGCTCACCCAATCTCACCAATCCTCTCAGTCCCAAGTGTCCAGCCTTATGCCACATCCAGCTGTCATTGTAGATAGGGTCTTTCCAGGTTTCCTCAGACACCCTGAAGGAATTGTAAAGAATTTCCCTGTTTTTTGGTTTTGCTTTTGAAATTCCTTTTTATAGTGGGTTTGAGCTGATTCTCGCTGCCATGTTTATGCCACTCTAGACACACTTGATTCCCTTATGGAGACATATCAATACATAGGTTTTAAGATTCTTACTAGTCAGATATATTCCTCTGCGGGAAATATGGGGTTTTGAGTGTCTTTCACTGAGGAAGGTGTCGGTCTTGTCTATTCCAAAGTTGGTTTTTGGAACGATCCCTGTGCTTATATCAAACTCTGGTTTTATGCATCACCCCACCTCTCCTTCCCCTTTATGCAGGCATAAGAGTGTTTTCTAAATGTGAGACTCTGTTCTCTTTCCTAACTCAGTTCATGTGTAGCCATGTTTACAGGATCTTCATAAGTGATATCTTATTATAAGTATCTTTTTCTGTGTGACTTATTTGACTTAGAATCATCGTACCTGAATCCACTCATTTTGCTGCTACTGGTCTTATGACATTCATTTCATGGCTGAGGGATATTCCATCGTATGTAAGTACCACAATTTTTTGAACCATTTTTATATTTCCTGGGATATTTAAGGTGTATCCAAGTTGAGGTTCTTGTAAGCAATTCAACCCTAAATTTTGGCGTATCTCTGTCTTATTGATTTTCAGTTTTCCCAAGGTATATTCCCTAGACTGGAGGCGCCCTTGGCTCTGTAGCTCTGTTGTTTACTTGTTTTAGGGAACGCAATGCACTCCTCCAGTGAGGCAGTTGGCAATTTACATCCTGCCCATCAGCATAACAAGGCTCCCTGTTCTCCAGGGCCTGTCTTGCCTTTCTGGTTTTTACACATTTTGTGGATGTCCCTTTTGACCAGTGGGAAGTGATACTTCTTTGTAGTGCAGATTTGCATTGCCCGCTTGCTTGCTTGGCCAAAAAGGGTGTATGCGTTTTCTCCTGAATATATTCAGGAGAATACGCATACGGCCTTTTTGGCAAAGTGCATCAGTGTCAAAGTTGTGCACCTCTTCCTGTGCTTTCAATGTGATTGCAACGTACCTCTTGAAATCTGTTTCCTGCTATTCAGCCTCGCTTTCAAGTCCGCCTCGTTGCCTTCCCTAAACAGATTTTTGGACGATAGTTGTCCTTTATTACTCTGCCAGTTTGTGAATTGCTGTGCCCCTGAGCTCCATTTTTCCACTCGTTTTTTGTGAGCTGAACGCAAGTCCAAAATTTTGGTTCAGGACCTATACTGGTTCCCAGTGGGTGGCTTAGACTTTGGTAAATTCTTCTTCCTGCCAGGATATTAGAGTGACATGTGCTAGTCCAAATGCCTAAGAGCTACTCTCTCATTGGTACTCCCTCTTCCCTTTCATCCTCTGCCAAATTGGCAACCTGTGTGAACCAGGAGGTTAAGGGGCTGTCTCTCCAAGTTCGGGGATTGATAGTAAAGCAGTTGGAAATTCAAAACGGAGCACCAGGTGAGGGACTATTCATTGAGGTTTAGAAACCTTTCGTATTCTCCCTGTGTCCATTCTCTAGGTTTTTCGTACATGTTATAGCTGTTGTAATATTCCCTTCAACCTGGAGAGTTGGGACCCAAGGAATGGGTGCCATGCCTTATTGCTTTAAAGGGTCTGCATTTGCTCACCCAATCTCACCAATCCTCTCAGTCCCAAGTGTCCAGCCTTATGCCACATCCAGCTGTCATTGTCGATAGGGTCATTCCACATTTCATCAGAGACCCTGAAGGATTTGTAAAGAATTTCCCTGTTTTTTTGTATTGTTTTTGAAATTCCTTTTTATAGTGGGTTTGAGCTGATTCTCGCTGCCATGTTTATGCCAGTCTAGACACACTTGATTCCCTTACACAGACATATCAATACATAGGTTTTAAGATTCTTACTAGTGAGATATATTCCTCTGCGGTAAATATGGGGTTTTGAGTCCCTTTCACTGAGGAAGTTGTAGGTCTTGTCTGTTCCATAGTTGGTTTCTGGAACGTTATTTGTACTTATATCAAACTCTGGTTTTATGCATCACCCCACCTCTCCTTCCCCCTTAAGCAGTCATAAGAGTTTTTACTAAATGAGAGACTCTGTTCTCTTTCCTAACTCAGTTCATGTGTAGCCATGTTTACAGGATCTTCATAAGTGATATCTTATGATAAGATTATTTTTCTGTGTGACTAATTTCCCTTAGATTCATCATACCTAAATCCACTCCTTATGCTGCTACTGGCCTTATATACATTGATTTCATGTCTGAGTGATATTCCATTGTGCAAAATTACCACAAGTTCTTTATGCATTTCTCTTTTTCCTGGCATATTTTAGGTGTACCAAAGTTGAGGTCCTTGTATGCAGAGCAGCCCTAAATTTTGGGGTGCCTGTGTCTTATTGATATTTAATCTTCCCAAGTTATATACCCATGAGTTGAAGTCCCCTTTGCTCGGGGGCTTTGTATTTTAGATGTTTTAGGAAACAGCATACACTTCTTCAGAATGGCTCTTGGATATTTATACCCCACCCATCAGCGTGACTAGGCTCCCTGTTTTCCATGGCCTCTCCTGCATTTCTGGTTTGCACACATTTTTTGGATGGCCTTTCTGAGCAGTGGAAATTGAGACTTCTTTGTTGTGTGGATTTGCATTTCCCTCTTGTTTGGTTGGCCAAAATCTCTGTATGTGTTTTTTTCCTGAAGATATTCACGAAAAAAACGCATACACCCTTTTGCCCAACTGCATCATTTTAGAAATTCTGCTGCTTTTCATATGCTTTAAATGTGAGTAGAATCTACCTTTTGAAATCTGTTTCCTGCAATTCTGCCTCTCATTCAGATCCTCTTCGTTGCCTTACCTGAATATATTTTTGGACGTTGGTTATCATTTATATCTTTGCAGGTCTTTGAATTGTCTGCTCCTGAGCTCCATTTTGCAACTCGCTTTTTTTGTGAGCTGGCCGCCAAACCATTGGATTGCTTCCGGCCCTATTCTGGTTCTGGGGAGGCAGGCTGAGCCTTTGGTTAATTCTTCTTCCTAATGGGAAATTAGAGTGACATATGCCTGTCAAAACTCCTACAGCTAATCTCTCATTGGTTCCCCCTCTTCCCATTTATCCTCTGCACAAATTGAAAACTGTGTAAAACAGGAGGTTAAAGGTGCTGATTCTCCAAGTGGGGAGATTGTTAGTAATGTAGCTGGAATGGCGAACCCCAGCACCAGGAGATCAAAAATGAGGTGCATTTTAGACACCTTTCCTGAGCACACGGTGTACATTCATCTCGGTTTCCCAGGCATGTATTCACTGTCAGAAGATTCCCTTGAACCTGCAGATTTGGGACCCATGGAATGGGTACCAGGCAGTATTACTTTAAAAGGTCTGCATTTCCTCACCCAGCCTCTCTAACATCTCTTAGCGTGCATAGCTTCCAGCCTTATATATCATCCTGCTGTGGGTCTACATGTGTTCAATCCATATTACATCATAGCCCTTCAACAAAAGTTGTAAGAATTTTTGTCTGTCTCACTGTTTTTATAAATATTTTTAAATTTATTTTTATATTGGTTACAGCTGATTTTCAAAGCTCTGTGTTTTGCTGCTGTACATCCACTTGATTCATGTACTGTGAGACAACAATAAATTCTTTTTCAGATGCTTACCAGTCTTATGTATTATTTTCCAGTGACTTGAGTGGGCTGAGTGCAGTTCTTTGAGGTACCGTGTAGGCCTTGTCAGTTATTCAATGTGGTACTTGGAATGGTATCTTTGCTAATTTCAACCTCCTCGATAATACCTCACCATTCCCCACCTTTCCCATTTAGCAGCCTTATGTCTATTTTCTACATATTTGAGTATGTTTCTGTTTTGTAATTTATTTCATGTGTAGCCATTTTTGATTCCACCTTTAAGTGACATCTTATGATATGTGTCTTTTTCTTTCTGACATATGTCACTTAGAATGATCGTAGGTAACTCCTCCAGAGTTGTTCCAACTGGCCTTATTTCATTGATTTCTGGATGAGTAATATTCCACTCTACATAAGTACCCCATCTCTTTTATCCATTTTATCCTTCCAGGGACATTTAGGTTATATCCAAGTGGAGGCCCTTTTTAACAGAGAGGTGGTAAACGTTGGGGTGCCTGTTTTCTTTTGATTTTTGTTTTTCCCAAGGTATATGCGCATGAGTGCAAGTGCCCTATGCTCTGTAGATCATTTTTTAGATGTTTTAGCAAACACAATACACTTCTCCAGAGTGGCCATTGGCAAATTACATTTCCACTATCAGCCTCACAGGGCTCCCTTTTCTCCTCGCCCTGTCCTGCATTTCTGGTGTTTACACTTTATGTGGATGGCCCTTCTGACTGATGTGAAGTGATATATTTTGTAGTATTGATTTCCAGTGTCCACCTGTTTGGTTGGATAAAAAGTGTGTATGGCCTTTACTTGAATATATTCAGAAAAAATGCATACGCCCTTTTTGGCCAACTGCATCATTGGCGACGTTCAGCCCCTTTTCTTGTGCTTTAATGGGGAGTCCTTTCTACCTCTTCAAATATGTTTCCTGCCACTCTCCCTTGCTTACAAGTCTTTTTCTGTGGCTTACCTCAAGACATTTTTCGACGATAGATATTTTCAACTCTGCAGTTTCATGAATTTTAGTGCCCCTGAGTTCCATTTTTCAACTTGTGTTTTTGGAAACTGGACACAAAACAGCGGGATTTCCTCTAGCCCTATTCTGTTTCCGTGGGCAATTCTAGCCTTTGATGAATTTTTCTTCCGGATTGGAAATTAGAGTGACATGTGCCTGTCCGCACACCTAAGACTGGTCTCTAAATTTTTCTCATCCTTCCGCTTCATGCTCTGGACAAATTCCAAACTCTGTGCAACAGGATGTTGACGGTGTTGATATCCCCAAGTGAGGAGATTGTTAGGAAAGATGCTGGCGGGGTGAACCCGAGCACCAGGCGATGAGGAGATGAGGTGCCTTTTCCAAACTCTTTCCGATCAAATGGTGTACCATCCTCTAGGTGTGACAGGCATGTTTTAGCTGTAGGAAGGGTCATGTGCATGTAAGGAGAACACCAGGGATTTTTCCAAATCAGTGCCTCCCCGAACCCCAAACTGGGGAATTTTTAAGCTACGGCTACACGTATGTCCATTAAGATCCTTGGGAAATAGGCAGAGCCCAAACTTTAGATGATTGAAATCTTCAGGGTCAGAAGCGCTCACCATCGGCCTTGCTTAGGTTACATTTTATCTGTCATTGATAGATGATCTCAATAAAAATATCGATTCTTCTTCAGATTATTTCCCCTTATAGGTTATTGCAAAATATTCAGTGTAGTTCCCTGGGCTATACAGTAGTTCCTTGTTGATGATCTATTTTATACATAGCAGTGTGTATGTGTTAATCCCAAACTGTTAATTTATCCCTTCTCCTACCTTTCCCCTTTGGTAATAATAAATTATAAGATATTATACTTCTCAGAAATGGGGGAGCTGAAAGAGAGGTATCCTTTTCAATGGAAAAGCATTCAAAACAAGATTGAAGCTTCAGCCAAGAGTATTCGATCTACATCCATGGAAATAAATCACTTCATTTATCTAATGTTGACCTGACAAATAAGACAGACGTCTTCACTGAACTTGCTTATAGGAAAGTGATGGAAATATCAAATGTAAGTCTTAAAAACATCTTATTTTACCCGAGCATTATACACTGCTCTATGTTAACTACAGTTTGGCTCACACACCTGTTCATTGAAGTTACAATGTTCTCAATTTCTGTTACTGATCCTCCAGAGTGGACCCCAACAGGAGTCCCCGTGCCCAGTGTCATTGGAGCCAACAGATCAAGACTGAGTTTGGTTCAGAAGCAAAGGAAACATTATTTTGAAAACAGAATGGAGAGGTGAGAACGTGCACTGCCCCACGGGCTGTGGGCTGGGCTGCTGTGTAGGGATCCCGGCAGCGTCAGTGGGAGGGAGGGGATGGAGCTCTCGAGGGCTGGGTTGGCTGCAGCTCGGGCTCTATGCCGCAGAGTTTGCATGGGACCCTGCTAGCTGAGGTGTCGACCCAGCCATTCTGCACTAGGAAATCGGGTCTGAAGTGACGGGTGTGGGACCTCTGCATGCGGAACCCTAGGAACACGTGAAATTAGACAAAGCACAAAGGAAAAACAGGTTAGACTTTATTTTATTGCCCAGATTCTCTTTTTATCTCCCAGGAATTTTTAATGAACGTTGCCGGAGATGAACACCTCCTCTGCTTTTTGTTCCATTCCTCATCCTTGGGGTGTTGAGGGTGCAGACCCCTCTTTTGTAACTGCTTCATGCTGTGGTGGGAGCCCTGATACATGGGGGGAGGGGCAAAATGTCTCCCCACCAGCCTCCAGGTGAGGTTGATTGTCCCAAGGCCTCCTGCCTCACTTCTCGTCCGCCTGAGCACCAGCATTGGAAGTGTTATAGATTCTAATGACCTTTAAGGTCCGGGAAAGAGATGCGCAGAGATGCTGCGGTGGCAGGTTTCACCCCACCCCACATTTGTTCGGCGACCTTAGGCTGACGGATTTTGCCAGCCTAGATGCTCTGACCAGTAGTCTGTGCTTTCTTTAATTAGGTCCCTGAATTAATGTACAAACAGCACCATGTGTGAGAGCCCTGCCTGCACAACTCCCAGACAGTCCAGGGCCAGTGGTGATCCAGGGCCATGAGGTCCACTGAGTCAACGGCCTTTAGAAGTAGCCAGCAGTCCAGCCGGTCATATTGGCCACCATCACCGTGGTGTCTGTAGGGTTTTCTATGGTGAAAGCATGATATACATTTCCCCCGCCAAGCTTATTAGCTCCCCTCTGGGTGCAGTAAGTCCTGCAAGCAGTAGTCTGCTCTTTCGGGGCACAGTCTTGTTGTTTTCTGAGAGAAACTCCAGGTCAAGTGATGGTCACACGAGTCATCTTGGTGGCCCGTTGCCCCCTTTTGTCTCTCTGGAGGTTGGCGTTGGAGGGCCTCCTCACTCGAGGTCAGTGTGTCCACAGAGTGACCCCTGCAACTTCAGGGCATGATGCGTGGTTAGGATCACCACGTGGGGTCCTTTTCCCTTAGGAGGGAGCTGGCCTTGTGGGCTGCTGATTTCCATCTTTTTAGATACCCCAGTATCCTGGCCTGATGTGTCGGTGGGCAAAGCCCTTGGTGACCATAGTTTATCATACCTGAAGGGCATTCTTGTGTTGCTCCATTTCAAGTGATCCCAGTTTTTGCACTAAGGCTCCAAGGGCAATTAACCTTTGACCGGGTATGTAAAGGTCAAAGGGTTTAGCTAAATTAGGGAGTTCCTGGGCAAGGGTCTGAATTGACTGCTCTTTCCATTCTTGAGAGGCTGCTTCTGGATTCTATTCAAAAGGATCATCATCTTTTCATGTCAGTGTTTCATGTAGAGGCCCAGCTATTAGACTGTAGTTAGGGATCCAGATGCAGAAAACCTTGGCCTCCACAGGAACCCCTAAGCTGTCCTCTAGGTTTAGAAGAGATAAGGCTGCAAATGGCTTCTTCCCTATCCTGGGATGCGTTTCTCCAAATATCTGTGAGAATGAAGCTCAGGCATGTCACCTTAGCCTGGGATATTTGAGCCTTTTTCTTGGACACCTTCTATCCTTTCTTGGCTAGGTAGTTCAGAGGCGTCTTTAGTAGGCCTGGCAATCAGAATGTCCGCTGCATATTGAAGGAGGGTTCCCTTTCACAGAGGTAGAACTTTTAGGTCTTTAGAGGACATTTCCCCAATGATGGTGTGGGGATTTTTGAACCATTGGGGCAGGACGGCCCAGCATTATTGCTTTGGTTGCATGTTGTGTCCTGCCACTCACAAGCCAAAAATTCTTGTGACTCTGAGATGAATGGAATACAGAAGAAGGCATCATTGAAGTCTAATACAGAATGCCATGACCTGGTGGATGGTAGAATGACCAGCAGGGTGTAGGAAATAGGAGCTACTGGATGTATATCCTCGGTGGCTTCACTGACTGTCCTGATATCCTTTACCAGGTTTCCAGCAGCCCATGGGGCTCTCATGGTCAGGCCAATCCCAGGATATGGAGCTCACCTGGGCTGCACCCCCACCCCACAGCCCACGGGGCTCTCGTGGTCAAGTCCCTCCCAGGGTATGGAGCTCACCTGTGCAGCTACCCAGCAGCCCATGGGGCTCTCATAGTCAGGCCCTTCCCAGGATACGGAGCTCCCCTGGGCAGGTACCCCAGCAGGGCTGGAAACACAGGAACTGTGCACATAGCCCACCATGCAGAGAACCCCCAGCTCACCTGTCGCTCACAGCTGACACAGAACACCACAGAGCAGGACTTGAACTAACAAACAGCAGCTCTGACAGGTCTGTGACCCTGGCTATCACTCTGTGCAGCCTCTCTCTGCCTGGTCTTCCAGACACTTGCACTGCAGCCAGGCACCAGACCTCTGTCTCCACCCACCATCACTCCTCTCCCTGACTCCTGGGTTCCTCTCATTAGTATAGGGTCTTCTTGAAGTTGTTTTCCACTCATGGACCAGATAAAATGAGAAGAAAACAAGCCGCAGCTGCAGCCCCTTGTCTATCCTGACTCTCAAGAGCCCACACCTGTTCCTTGGGCGTGGCCCGTTTAGCAAGGTTCATTTTCTGCAACTGTGAGTCCCTGAGGGGAGAGGATTGGCTGATTTGGGCAGCCTGACGCTGCCTGCCAGCCCTCCCCACGTGTGCCTGGTTGAGGTCAATATAAACACCTCTCCAGTCAGCAAGAGCCCCTGTAGCTGTACCTGACGCCATATTCTCGGCCCCGTCAGCAGTGTCGGGGCTGGGGTGGTGGGAGGGAGTGAGGGGCCGTGGCTTTGTGGGTGGCCCATTGTGAGTGGGGCTCTGCTGGACTTTCTGCAGGAGTTGCCAGGCTGCCACCTGCTAAAGAAGAGGATGTGTCACCCATACCTGCCACTGGAATGTCTCCCCAGGCAGAGGTGAGGAAGTAAAAAAGCAGTGGGGGCCGTGGCAGGAGGGGTATCACAGGTAGGGAAATGGAAAGCTTCCAGAAGAGCATCTGAGGCCAGGACCATCCTGGCTGGCCTGCAGGCACCAAGTCGGCCTGCGTGCTGTCGCTGGTGTGGCTCCACAGCCCTTCCTCTAGGCTTGCAAGTTCTTGTGCATATTCATGTGTTTTACCTGGAAAGGGTGGGAAGAGTTCAGCTGCAGCAGGACTGGGGCTCAGCTCACATTGACTCACAGACGCCTCGACACAGTCCCCCAGCTTTGCAATGAGGTTGCTCCTTGTGGGGCTGACTGCATGGGAGAAGATTTCCCACCTCTGACCAACTTAAGAATCTTTTACCACTGGAGCAAGTGCCCTGATACGATTTTCCTCTGTATAACTGGTAGGTTCTGTTTTTTTCTTTTTTCTTTTTTTTATTTTTGGTTCAAGGTAGATTTTATTTATTCCTCTTTTTTTAATTTGGAGATATAAACATGGAAATAATGCATTAAGATAAAGACGTCTATGTGAAGGGAAAAACTATTTTTGGTTTATTTTATTAAATGTTATTTATTTATTTTTAATTTTTTTAAAATTTATTTATTTCTTTTATACAGCAGGTTCTTATTGGATATCTATTTTATACATATAAGTGTGCACATGTGAATCCCAGTCTCCCAATTCATCCCACCACCACCCTCACATAGCATTACCCCCTTGGTGTCCATATGTTTGTTCTCTACATCTGTGTCTCTATCTCTGCCCTGCAAACCGGTTCATCTGTACCATTTTTCTAGGTTCCACATATATGCATTAACATACAATATTTGTTTTTCTCTTTCTGACTTACTTCACTCTGTATGACAGTCTCTAGATCCATCAAGGTGTCTACAAATGACCCAATTTCATTCCTATGTATGGCTGAGTAATATTCCATTGTATATGTGTACCACATCTTTATCCATTCATCTGTCTGTGGGCACTTAGGTTGCTTTCATTACCTGGCTCTTGTAAATAGTGCTGCAATGAACATTGTGGTGAATGTGTCTTTTTGATTTATGGTTTTCTCTGGGTATATGCCCAGTAGTGGGATTGCTGGATTATATGGTAATTCTATTTTTAGTTTTTTAAGGAACCTCCATACTGTTCTCCATAGAGACTATATCAATTTACATTCCCAACAATAGTGGAAGAAGGTTCCTTTTCTCCACAGCGTCTCCAGCATTTGTTGTTTGTAGATTTTCTGATGATGCCCATTCTAACAGGTGTGACGTGATACCTCATTGTAGTTTCGATTTCCATTTCTCTAATAATTAGTGATGTTGAGCAGATTTTCATGTGCGTACTGGCCATCTCTATGTCTTCTTGGAAGAAATGTCTATTTAGATCTTCTTCCATTTTTGTATTGGGTTGTTTGTTTTATTAATATTGAGCTGCATGAGCTGTTTATATATATATATATTGGAGATTAATTATTTGTCCATTGATTCATTTGCAAATATTTTCTGCCATTCTGAGGGTTGTCTTTTCGTCTTGTTTGTAGTTTCCTTTGCTTTGTAAAAGCTTTTACATTTCATTAGGTCCCATCTGTTTAGTTTTCTTTTTTATTTCATTACTACAGGAGGTGGATCAAAAAAGATCTTGCTGTGATTTACGTCAGAGTATCCTTCGTAAGTTTTCCTCTCAGAGTTTTATACTGTTCCGTCTTACATTAAGGTCTCTAATCCATTTTGAATATATTTTTATGTATGGTGTTGGGGAGTGTTCTAATTTCATTCTTTTACATGTAGCTGTCCATATTTCCCAGCACCAATGATTGAAGAGACTGTCTTATCTCCATTATATAGTCTTGCCTCCTTTGTCATAGATTAGTTGACCATAGGTGTGTAGGTTTATCCCTGGGCATTCTTTTTTTTTTTTTTTCCTTTTACACGTTTATTGGAGTATAATTGTTTTACAATGGAGTGTTAGTTTCTGCTGTATAACAAAGTGAATCAGCTATACATATACAAATATCACCAGATCCCCTCCCTCTTGCATCTCCCTCCCACACTCCATATCCCACCCCTTTATGTGGTCACAAAGCACCGAGCTGATCTCCCTGTTCTATGTGGCTGCTTTCCAGTAGCTATCAGTATTACATTTGGTAATGTATTTATGTCCATGCCACTCTGTCACTTCGTCTCAGCTTACCCATCCCCCTTCCAGTGTCCTCAAGTCCTTTCTCTACGTCTGTGTCCTTAATCCTGTCCTGCCACTAGGTTCTTCAAAATCTTTTTTTTTCTTCATTAGATTCCGTATATCTCTGTTAACATACAGTATTTGTTTTTCCCTTTCTGACTTACTTCACTTTGTAGGACAGATTCTAAGTCCATCCACCTCAGTACAAATAACTCAGTTTTGCTTCTTTTTATGGCTGAGTAATATTCCATTGTATATATGTGCCAGATCTTCTTTATCCATTCATCTGTCGATGGACACTTAGGTTGCTTCTATGTCCTGGCTATTGTAAATAGAGCTGCAATGAACATTTTTGTACATAACTCTTTTTGAATTATGGTTTTCGCAAGGCAAATGCCCAGTAGTTGGATTGTTGTGTCGTATGGTACCTCTATTGTTAGCTATTTAGAGGAACCTCCGGAGTGTTCTCCCTAGTGCCCATATCAATTTACATTCCCACCCACAGTGCAAGTGTGTTCCCTTTTCTCCAATAAAGGCCTCTCCAGCATTTATTGTTTTGTAGATTTTTTTGGATGATTGCCACTCTGACTGCTGTGCGGTGATACCTCACGGTAGTTTTGATTTGCATTTCTCTAATGATTAGTGATGTTCAGCATCCTTTCATGTGTTTCTTGGTAATCTGTATATCTTCTTTGGAGAAATGTCTATTTAAGTCTTCTGCCCGTTTTTGGATTGGGTTGTTTGTTTTTGTGATATTGAGCTACATGTGGTGCTTGTAAAGTTTGGAGATTAATCCTTTGTCAATTGCTTCATTTGAAAATATTTTCTCCCATTCTGAGGGTTGTTTCTGCATCTTGTTTATGTTTTCCTATACTGTGTAAAAGCTTTTAAGTTTCATTAGGTCCCATTTGTTGATTTCTGTTTTTATTTCCATTTCTCTAGGAGGTGAGTCAAAAAGGATCTTGCTGTGATTTATGTCATAGAGTGTTCTGCCTATGGTTTCCTCTAAGTGTTTTATAGTGTCTGGTCTTCTATTTAGATCTCTAATCCATTTAGAGTTTATTTTTGTGTATGGTGTTATGGAGTGTTCTAATTTCATTCTTTTATGTGTAGGGGTCCAGTTTTCCCAGCACCAATTACTGAAGAGACTGTCTTTTCTCCATTGTATATCCTTAGCTCCTTTGTCATAGATGAGATAGCCATAGGTATGTAGGTTTATCTCTTGGCTTTCTGTCCTGTTCCATTGATCTGTGTTTATGCCAATCTACATACACTTGATTCCATTATGGAGACTTATAAATACATAGGTTTCAAGATTATTACCAGTCAGATATATTCCTCTTCAGTGAATAGGGTGTTTTATGTCCAGTTCATTGAGAAAGGAGTAGGTCTTGTCTATTACATATTTGGTATATGGAATGGTATCTGTGCTAATTTCAAACTCTGCTTTTACACATCACCCCACGTCACCTTTCCCCTTAAGGAGGCATAAGTGTGTTTTCTAAATGTGTAACTCTGTTCTCTTTTGTAATTCAGTTCATGTGTAGCCATGTTTACATTCCCTCTATAAGTGATATATTACAATAAGTTTCTTTTTCTTTGAGGCTCATTTCACTTAGCACCATCGTACCTAAAGCCACTCATTATGCTGCTATTGGCCTTATGACATTGATTTTATGTCTGAGTGACATTCCATTATATATAAGTACCACAACATCTATATCAATTTTTTTCCTTTCCTGGGATATTTAAAGTGTACCAAAGTCGAGGTTCTTGTAAACAGAGCAGCCCTAAACTTTGGGCTGGCTGTGTGTTGTGGATTTTTAGTTTTCCCAAAATACACGCCCATGAGTGGAAGTGTGCTATGCTCTGTAGCTCTGTTTTAGAAAACAACATACAGTTCTCCAGAGAGGCTGTTGGCAATTTACATCCTCTCCATCGGTGTAACCAGGCTCCCTTTTCTCCATGGCCTGTCCTGCATTTGTGGTTTTTACACTGTTTGTGGATGGCCCTTTTGACTGGAGGTAAGGGACACTTCTATGTGGTGTGGATTTTCAATGCCTGATGGCTTGCTTTGCCAAAAAGGGCGTATGCATTTTTTCCCGATTATATTCAAGAAAATACACATAATCCCTTTTTGGTCAAGGGCAACATTGTTGAAGTTCTGTCGCTTTTCATGTGCTTTAAAGATGACTCCAGTGTACCTCTTGAAATCTGTTTCCTTCAATTCTGCCTTGCATTCAAATCCTCTTCACTGCCTTACCTCAATATATTTCTGGATGATAGTTGTCCTTTAAAACTCTGCAAGTTTGTGAATTGCTGTGTCCCTGAGCTCCATTTTTCAACTCGCCTATTTGTGAGCTGGCTGCAATACCGCAGGATGGCTTTAGGGCCTAGTCTGGTTCCAGGGCTTCAGGCTGAGCCTTTGGTTAATTCTTCTTCCTGATGGGAAACTAGAGTGACATGTGCCCATCCAAACACCTACAGCTAATCTCTCATTTGTTTCCCCTCTTCCTTTTCATCCTCTGCACAATTTGCAAACTGTGCATACAGGAGGGTAAAGGCGCTGACATTCCAAGTGGGGAGATTTTTAGTAATGCAGATGGAATGGTGAAGCCGAGCACGACGAAAGGAAAAATGAGGTACCTTTTAGAAAACTTTCCCAATCGCACAGTGTACCATCCACTGGGTGTCCCATGCATGTTTTAACTGTAGGAAGATTCCCTTAAACCTGGAGAGTTGGCACCACTAGAATGGGTAGCACACAGTATTGCTCTAAGTGGTGTTCTTTTGCTCACACAACCTCAGCAAACTTGTCAGCCCCAAGTGTCCAGTCTTATGTCTCATCCAGCTGTGGGTGTAAAGGTGGTCAATCCAGGTGGGATCACAGGCCCTGAACGTAATTTTTAAGGCTTTCTCTCTGTTTCGCTGTTTTTGCATTTTGCTTTTGAAACTTAATTTTATAAGGGGGTTTAGTTGAATTTCAGTGCTGTGTTCATGCCATTATACACACATATGATACCTTTATGGAGACATGAGAATACATATGTTTTAAAATTCTAGAGTCAGATATATTCCTCTGCAATGAATAGGGGGCGTTAAGTCCAGTTCATTGTTCCGGCAGTAGGTGTTGTCTATTACATACTTGGTTTATGTAACAGTATCTGTGCTAATTTAAAACTGTGGTTTTATGCTTCACCCCACCTCGCCTTTCCCCTTAAGCAGGCAGAAGATTGTTTTCTAAATGTATGACTCTATTGTGTTTGAAATTCAGTTCATGTTTACATTCACACTATGAGTGATATCTTATGATAAGATTTGTTATTCTGTTATATTTCCTAACTCAGTTCATGTGTAGCCATGTTTACAGGATTTTCATAAGTGATATCTTATGATAAGTTTCTTTTTCAGTGTGACTTATTTCACTTAGAATCATCGTACGTGAATCCACTCATTTTGCTGCTACTTGCCTTATGACATTGATTTCATGGCTAACGGATATTACATCGTACGTAAGTACCACAGTTTCTTGAAATATTTTTGTCTTTCCTGGGATATATAAGGTGTACCCACGATGAGGTTCTTGTAAGCAGTGCAGACTTAAATTTTGGCATGCCTGTGTCTTATTGATTTTCAGTTTTCCAAAGATATATTCCCTAGACTGGAACACCCCATTGCTCTGTAGCTCTGTTGTTTATTTGTTTTAGGGAACACAATGCACTCCTCCAGAGAGGCAGTTAGCAATTTACATGCCACCCATTTCCCTAAAAATGCTCCCTGTTCTCCAGGACCTGTCGTGCCTTTCTGGTTTTTACACATTTTGTGGATGTCCCTTTTGACCGGTGGGAACTGAAACTTATTTGTAGTGCAGATTTGCATTCCCTGCTTGCTTGCTTGGCCAAAAAGGGCGTATGCGTTTTCTCCTGAATATATTCAGGAGAAAACGCATACGCCGTTTTTGGCCAAGTGCATCATTGTTGAAGTTGTGCCCCTCTTCCTGTGCTTTCAAGGCGATTCCAAGGTATCTCTTGAAATCTGTTTCCTGCTATTCTGGCTCGCTTTCAAGTCCACCTCATTGCCTTGCCTCAACAGATTTTTTGACGATACTTGTCCTTTATTACTCTGCCAGTTTGTGAATTGCTGTGCCCCTGAGCTCCATTTTTCAACTCGTTTTTTGTGAGCTGAACGCAAGTCCAAAGTTTTGGTTCAGGGCATATACTGGTTCCCGGTGGGTGGCTGAGACTTTGGATAATTTTTCTTCCTGCTGGGAAATTAGAGTGAAATGTGCCCGTCCAAATGCCTAACAGCTACTCTCTCATAGGTTCTCCCTCTTCCATTTCATCCTCTGCCAAATTGGCAACCAGTGCGAACCAGGAGGTTAAAGGGGCTGTCTCTCCAAGTTGGGAGGTTGATAGTAAAGCAGTTGGAAAGTCAAACTGGAGCACCAGGAGAGGGACTATTCGTTGAGTTTTAGAAACCTTTCGTAATCACAGTGTGTCCATTCTCTATTTTTCCCATACATGTTATAGCTGTAGTAATATTCCCTTCAACCTGGAGAGTTGGGACCCATGGAATGGGGGCCATGCATTATTGCTTGAAAGGGTCTGCATTTGCTCACCCAATCTCACCAATCCTCTCAGTCCCAAGTGTCCAGCCTTATGCCACATACAGCTGTCATTGTAGATAGGGTCTTTCCAGGTTTCCTCAGACACCCTGAAGGAATTGTAAAGAATTTCCCTGTTTTTTGGTTTTGCTTTAGAAATTCCTTTTTATAGTGGGTTTGAGCTGATTCTCGCTGCCATGTTTATGCCACTCTAGACACACTTGATTCCCTTATGGAGACATATCAATACATAGGTTTTAAGATTCTTACTAGTCAGATATATTCCTCTGCGGGAAATATGGGGTTTTGAGTCTCTTTCACTGAGGAAGGTGTCGGTCTTGTCAATTCCAAAGTTGGTTTTTGAAACGGTCCCTGTGCTTATATCAAACTCTGGTTTTATGCATCACCCCACCTCTCCTTCCCCTTTATGCAGGCATAAGAGTGTTTTCTAAATGTGAGACTCTGTTCTCTTTCCTAACTCAGTTCACGTGTAGCCATGTTTACAGGATCTTCATAAGTGATATCTTATGATAAGTTTCTTTTTCTGTGTGACTTATTTCACTTAGAATCATCGTACCTGAATCCACTCACTTTGCTGCTACTGGTCTTATGACATTGATTTCATGGCTGAGGGATATTCCATCGTACGTAAGTACCACAATGTTTTGAACCATTTTTATATTTCCTGGGATATTTAAGGTGTACCCAAGTTGAGGTTCTTGTAGTCAGGGCAGCCCTAAATTTGGAGGTGGCTCTTTCTTATTGATTTTCAGTTTTCCCAAGGTATATTCCCTAGACTGGAAGTGGCCTTGGCTCTGTAGCTCTGTTGTTTACTTGTTTTAGGGAACACAATGCACTCCTCCAGTGAGGCAGTTGGCAATTTACATCCCGCCCATCAGCATAACAAGGCTCCCAGTTCTCCAGGGCCTGTCTTGCCTTTCTGGTTTTTACACATTTTGTGGATGTCCCTTTTGACCGGTGGGAAGTGATACTTCTTTGTAGTGCAGATTTGCATTGCCCGCTTGCTTGCTTGGCCAAAAAGGGCGTATGCGTTTTCTCCTGAATATATTCAGGAGAAAACGCATACGCCCTTTTTGGCCAAGTGCACCATTGTCCAAGTTGTGCCCCTCTTCCTGTGCTTTACAGGCCATTCCAACGTACCTCTTGAAATCTGTTTCCTGCTATTTTGCCTCGCTTTCAAGTCCGCCTCGTTGACTTCCCTCAACAGATTTTTGGACGATAGTTGTCCTTTATCACTGCCAGTTTGTGAATTGCTGTGCCCCTGAGCTCCATTTCTCAACTCGTTTTTTGTGAGCTGAACACAAGTCCAAAATTTTGGATCATGTCCTATACTGGTTCCCGGTGGGTGGCTGAGACTTTGGTTAATTCTTCTTCCTGCCGGGAAATTAGAGTGACATGTGCCCGTCCAAATGCCTAACAGCTACTCTCTCATGGGTTCTCCCTCGTCCCTTCCATCCTCTGCCAAATTGGGAACCTGTGCAAACCAGGAGGTTAAAGGGCCTGTCTCTCCAAGTTGGGAGATTGATAGTAAGGCAGTTGGAAAGTCAAACTGGAGCACCAGGAGAGGGACTATTCATTGAGTTTTAGAAACCTTTCGTATTCACAGTGTGTCCATTCTCTAGGTTTCCTGTACATGTTATAGCTGTAGTAATATTCCCTTGAACCTGGAGAGTTGGGACCCATGGAATGGGGGCCATGCATTATTGCTTGAAAGGGTCTGCATTTGCTCACCCAATCTCACCAATCCTCTCAGTCCCAAGTGTCCAGTCTTATGCCACATCCAGCTGTCATTGTAGATAGGGTCTTTCCAGGTTTCCTCAGACACCCTGAAGGAATTGTAAAGAATTTCCCTGTTTTTTGGTTTTGCTTTTGAAATTCCTTTTTATAGTGGGTTTGAGCTGATTCTCGCTGCCATGTTTATGCCACTCTAGACACACTTGATTCCCTTATGGAGTCATATCAATACATAGGTTTTAAGATTCTTACTAGTCAGATATATTCCTCTGTGGGAAATATGGGGTTTTGAGTCTCTTTCACTAAGGAAGGTGTAGGTCTTGTCTATTCCAAAGTTGGTTTTTGGAACGGTCCCTGTGCTTATATCAAACTCTGGTTTTATGCATCACCCCACCTCTCCATCCCCTTTATGCAGGCATAACAGTGTTTTCTAAATGTGAGACTCTGTTCTCTTTCCTAACTCAGTTCACGTGTAGCCATGTTTACAGGATCTTCATAAGTGATATCTTATGATAAGTTTCTTTTTCTGTGTGACTTATTTCACTTAGAATCATCGTACCTGAATCCACTCACTTTGCTGCTACTGGTCTTATGACATTGATTTCATGGCTGAGGGATATTCCATCATACGTAAGTACCACAATGTTTTGAACCATTTTTATATTTCCTGGGATATTTAAGGTGTACCCAAGTTGAGGTTCTTGTAGTCAGTGCAGCCCTAAATTTGGAGGTGGCTCTTTCTTATTGATTTTCAGTTTTCCCAAGGTATATTCCCTAGACTGGAAGTGGCCTTGGCTCTGTAGATCTGTTGTTTACTTGTTTTAGGGAACACAATGCACTCCTCCAGTGAGGCAGTTGGCAGTTTACATCCCGCCCATCAGCATAACAAGGCTCCCAGTTCTCCAGGGCCTGTCTTGCCTTTCTGGTTTTTACACTTTTTGTGGATGTCCCTTTTGACCGGTGGGAAGTGATACTTCTTTGTAGTGCAGATTTGCATTGCCCGCTTGCTTGCTTGGCCAAAAACGGCGTATGCGTTTTCTCCTGAATATATTCAGGAGAAAACGCATACGCCCTTTTTGGCCAAGTGCACCATTGTCCAAGTTGTGCCCCTCTTCCTGTGCTTTACAGGTGATTCCAAGGTACCTCTTGAAATCTGTTTCCTGCTATTTTGCCTCACTTTCAAGTCCGCCTCGTTGACTTCCCTCAACAGATTTTTGGACGATAGTTGTCCTTTATCACTCTGCCAGTTTGTGAATTGCTGTGCCCCTGAGCTCCATTTCTCAACTCGTTTTTTGTGAGCTGAACGCAAGTCCAAAATTTTGGATCATGTCCTATACTGGTTCCCGGTGGGTGGCTGAGACTTTGGTTAATTCTTCTTCCTGCCGGGAAATTAGAGTGGCATGTGCCCGTCCAAATGCCTAACAGCTACTCTCTCATGGGTTCTCCCTCGTCCCTTCCATCCTCTGCCAAATTGGGAACCTGTGCAAACCAGGAGGTTAAAGGGCCTGTCTCTCCAAGTTGGGAGATTGATAGTAAGGCAGTTGGAAAATCAAACTGGAGCACCAGGAGAGGGACTATTCGTTGAGTTTTAGAAACCTTTCGTATTCACAGTGTGTGCATTCTCTAGGTTTCCTGTACATGTTATAGCTGTAGTAATATTCCCTTGAACCTGGAGAGTTGGGACCCATGGAATGGGGGCCATGCATTATTGCTTGAAAGGTTCTGCATTTGCTCACCCAATCTCACCAATCCTCTCAGTCCCAAGTGTCCAGCCTTATGCCACATCCAGCTGTCATTGTAGATAGGGTCTTTCCAGGTTTCCTCAGACACCCTGAAGGAATTGTAAAGAATTTCCCTGTTTTTTGGTTTTGCTTTTGAAATTCCTTTTTATAGTGGGTTTGAGCTGATTCTCGCTGCCATGTTTATGCCACTCTAGACACACTTGATTCCCTTATGGAGACATATCAATACATAGGTTTTAAGATTCTTACTAGTCAGATATATTCCTCTGTGGGAAATATGGGGTTTTGAGTCTCTTTCACTAAGGAAGGTGTCGGTCTTGTCAATTCCAAAGTTGGTTTTTGAAACGGTCCCTGTGCTTATATCAAACTCTGGTTTTATGCATCACCCCACCTCTCCTTCCCCTTTATGCAGGCATAAGAGTGTTTTCTAAATGTGAGACTCTGTTCTCTTTCCTAACTCAATTCACGTGTAGCCATGTTTACAGGATCTTCATAAGTGATATCTTATGATAAGTTTCTTTTTCTGTGTGACTTATTTCACTTAGAATCATCGTACCTGAATCCACTCACTTTGCTGCTACTGGTCTTATGACATTGATTTCAGGGCTGAGGGATATTCCATCGTACGTAAGTACCACAATGTTTTGAACCATTTTTATATTTCCTGGGATATTTAAGGTGTACCCAAGTTGAGGTTCTTGTAGTCAGGGCAGCCCTAAATTTGGAGGTGGCTCTTTCTTATTGATTTTCAGTTTTCCCAAGGTATATTCCCTAGACTGGAAGTGGCCTTGGCTCTGTAGCTCTGTTGTTTACTTGTTTTAGGGAACACAATGCACTCCTCCAGTGAGGCAGTTGGCAATTTACATCCCGCCCATCAGCATAACAAGGCTCCCAGTTCTCCAGGGCCTGTCTTGCCTTTCTGGTTTTTACACATTTTGTGGATGTCCCTTTTGACCGGTGGGAAGTGATACTTCTTTGTAGTGCAGATTTGCATTGCCCGCTTGCTTGCTTGGCCAAAAAGGGCGTATGCGTTTTCTCCTGAATATATTCAGGAGAAAACGCATACGCACTTTTTGGCCAAGTGCACCATTGTCCAAGTTGTGCCCCTCTTCCTGTGCTTTACAGGCGATTCCAACGTACCTCTTGAAATCTGTTTCCTGCTATTTTGCCTCGCTTTCAAGTCCGCCTCGTTGACTTCCCTCAACAGATTTTTGGACGATAGTTGTCCTTTATCACTGCCAGTTTGTGAATTGCTGTGCCCCTGAGCTCCATTTCTCAACTCGTTTTTTGTGAGCTGAACACAAGTCCAAAATTTTGGATCATGTCCTATACTGGTTCCCGGTGGGTGGCTGAGACTTTGGTTAATTCTTCTTCCTGCCGGGAAATTAGAGTGACATGTGCCCGTCCAAATGCCTAACAGCTACTCTCTCATGGGTTCTCCCTCGTCCCTTCCATCCTCTGCCAAATTGGGAACCTGTGCAAACCAGGAGGTTAAAGGGCCTGTCTCTCCAAGTTGGGAGATTGATAGTAAGGCAGTTGGAAAGTCAAACTGGAGCACCAGGAGAGGGACTATTCATTGAGTTTTAGAAACCTTTCGTATTCACAGTGTGTCCATTCTCTAGGTTTCCTGTACATGTTATAGCTGTAGTAATATTCCCTTGAACCTGGAGAGTTGGGACCCATGGAATGGGGGCCATGCATTATTGCTTGAAAGGGTCTGCATTTGCTCACCCAATCTCACCAATCCTCTCAGTCCCAAGTGTCCAGTCTTATGCCACATCCAGCTGTCATTGTAGATAGGGTCTTTCCAGGTTTCCTCAGACACCCTGAAGGAATTGTAAAGAATTTCCCTGTTTTTTGGTTTTGCTTTTGAAATTCCTTTTTATAGTGGGTTTGAGCTGATTCTCGCTGCCATGTTTATGCCACTCTAGACACACTTGATTCCCTTATGGAGTCATATCAATACATAGGTTTTAAGATTCTTACTAGTCAGATATATTCCTCTGCGGGAAATATAGGGTTTTGAGTCTCTTTCACTGAGGAAGGTGTAGGTCTTGTCTATTCCAAAGTTGTTTTTTGGAACGGTCCCTGTGCTTATATCAAACTCTGGTTTTATGCATCACCCGACCTCTCCATCCCCTTTATGCAGGCATAAGTGTGTTTTCTAAATGTGAGACTCTGTTCTCTTTCCTAACTCAGTTCACGTGTAGCCATGTTTACAGGATCTTCATAAGTGATATCTTATGATAAGTTTCTTTTTCTGTGTGACTTATTTCAATTAGAATCATCGTACCTGAATCCACTCACTTTGCTGCTACTGGTCTTATGACATTGATTTCATGGCTGAGGGATATTCCATCATACGTAAGTACCACAATGTTTTGAACCATTTTTATATTTCCTGGGATATTTAAGGTGTACCCAAGTTGAGGTTCTTGTAGTCAGTGCAGCCCTAAATTTGGAGGTGGCTCTTTCTTATTGTTTTTCAGTTTTCCCAAGGTATATTCCCTAGACTGGAAGTGGCCTTGGCTCTGTAGCTCTGTTGTTTACTTGTTTTAGGGAACACAATGCACTCCTCCAGTGAGGCAGTTGGCAATTTACATCCCGCCCATCAGCATAACAAGGCTCCCAGTTCTCCAGGGCCTGTCTTGCCTTTCTGGTTTTTACACATTTTGTGGATGTCCCTTTTGACCGGTGGGAAGTGATACTTCTTTGTAGTGCAGATTTGCATTGCCCGCTTGCTTGCTTGGCCAAAAAGGGCGTATGCGTTTTCTCCTGAATATATTCAGGAGAAAACGCATACGCCCTTTTTGGCCAAGTGCACCATTGTCCAAGTTGTGCCCCTCTTCCTGTGCTTTACAGGCGATTCCAAGGTACCTCTTGAAATCTGTTTCCTGCTATTTTGCCTCACTTTCAAGTCCGCCTCGTTGACTTCCCTCAACAGATTTTTGGACGATAGTTGTCCTTTATCACTCTGCCAGTTTGTGAATTGCTGTGCCCCTGAGCTCCATTTCTCAACTCGTTTTTTTGTGAGCTGAACGCAAGTCCAAAATTTTGGATCATGTCCTATACTGGTTCCCGTTGGGTGGCTGAGACTTTGGTTAATTCTTCTTCCTGCCGGGAAATTAGAGTGACATGTGCCCGTCCAAATGCCTAACAGCTACTCTCTCATGGGTTCTCCCTCGTCCCTTCCATCCTCTGCCAAATTGGGAACCTGTGCAAACCAGGAGGTTAAAGGGCCTGTCTCTCCAAGTTGGGAGATTGATAGTAAGGCAGTTGGAAAGTCAAACTGGAGCACCAGGAGAGGGACTATTCATTGAGTTTTAGAAACCTTTCGTATTCACAGTGTGTCCATTCTCTAGGTTTCCTGTACATGTTATAGCTGTAGTAATATTCCCTTGAACCTGGAGAGTTGGGACCCATGGAATGGGGGCCATGCATTATTGCTTGAAAGGGTCTGCATTTGCTCACCCAATCTCACCAATCCTCTCAGTCCCAAGTGTCCAGTCTTATGCCACATCCAGCTGTCATTGTAGATAGGGTCTTTCCAGGTTTCCTCAGACACCCTGAAGGAATTGTAAAGAATTTCCATGTTTTTTGGTTTTGCTTTTGAAATTCCTTTTTATAGTGGGTTTGAGCTGATTCTCGCTGCCATGTTTATGCCACTCTAGACACACTTGATTCCCTTATGGAGTCATATCAATACATAGGTTTTAAGATTCTTACTAGTCAGATATATTCCTCTGTGGGAAATATGGGGTTTTGAGTCTCTTTCACTAAGGAAGGTGTAGGTCTTGTCTATTCCGAAGTTGGTTTTTGGAACGGTCCCTGTGCTTATATCAAACTCTGGTTTTATGCATCACCCCACCTCTCCATCCCCTTTATGCAGGCATAACAGTGTTTTCTAAATGTGAGACTCTGTTCTCTTTCCTAACTCAGTTCACGTGTAGCCATGTTTACAGGATCTTCATAAGTGATATCTTATGATAAGTTTCTTTTTCTGTGTGACTTATTTCACTTAGAATCATCGTACCTGAATCCACTCACTTTGCTGCTACTGGTCTTATGACATTGATTTCATGGCTGAGGGATATTCCATCATACGTAAGTACCACAATGTTTTGAACCATTTTTATATTTCCTGGGATATTTAAGGTGTACCCAAGTTGAGGTTCTTGTAGTCAGTGCAGCCCTAAATTTGGAGGTGGCTCTTTCTTATTGATTTTCAGTTTTCCCAAGGTATATTCCCTAGACTGGAAGTGGCCTTGGCTCTGTAGATCTGTTGTTTACTTGTTTTAGGGAACACAATGCACTCCTCCAGTGAGGCAGTTGGCAGTTTACATCCCGCCCATCAGCATAACAAGGCTCCCAGTTCTCCAGGGCCTGTCTTGCCTTTCTGGTTTTTACACTTTTTGTGGATGTCCCTTTTGACCGGTGGGAAGTGATACTTCTTTGTAGTGCAGATTTGCATTGCCCGCTTGCTTGCTTGGCCAAAAACGGCGTATGCGTTTTCTCCTGAATATATTCAGGAGAAAACGCATACGCCCTTTTTGGCCAAGTGCACCATTGTCCAAGTTGTGCCCCTCTTCCTGTGCTTTACAGGTGATTCCAAGGTACCTCTTGAAATCTGTTTCCTGCTATTTTGCCTCACTTTCAAGTCCGCCTCGTTGACTTCCCTCAACAGATTTTTGGACGATAGTTGTCCTTTATCACTCTGCCAGTTTGTGAATTGCTGTGCCCCTGAGCTCCATTTCTCAACTCGTTTTTTGTGAGCTGAACGCAAGTCCAAAATTTTGGATCATATCCTATACTGGTTCCCGGTGGGTGGCTGAGACTTTGGTTAATTCTTCTTCCTGCCGGGAAATTAGAGTGGCATGTGCCCGTCCAAATGCCTAACAGCTACTCTCTCATGGGTTCTCCCTAGTCCCTTCCATCCTCTGCCAAATTGGGAACCTGTGCAAACCAGGAGGTTAAAGGGCCTGTCTCTCCAAGTTGGGAGATTGATAGTAAGGCAGTTGGAAAATCAAACTGGAGCACCAGGAGAGGGACTATTCGTTGAGTTTTAGAAACCTTTCGTATTCACAGTGTGTCCATTCTCTAGGTTTCCTGTACATGTTATAGCTGTAGTAATATTCCCTTGAATCTGGAGAGTTGGGACCCATGGAATGGGGGCCATGCATTATTGCTTGAAAGGGTCTGCATTTGCTCACCCAATCTCACCAATCCTCTCAGTCCCAAGTGTCCAGCCTTATGCCACATCCAGCTGTCATTGTAGATAGGGTCTTTCCAGGTTTCCTCAGACACCCTGAAGGAATTGTAAAGAATTTCCCTGTTTTTTGGTTTCGCTTTTGAAATTCCTTTTTATAGTGGGTTTGAGCTGATTCTCGCTGCCATGTTTATGCCACTCTAGACACACTTGATTCCCTTATGGAGACATATCAATACATAGGTTTTAAGATTCTTACTAGTCAGATATATTCCTCTGTGGGAAATATGGGGTTTTGAGTCTCTTTCACTGAGGAAGGTGTCGGTCTTGTCAATTCCAAAGTTGGTTTTTGAAACGGTCCCTGTGCTTATATCAAACTCTGGTTTTATGCATCACCCCACCTCTCCTTCCCCTTTATGCAGGCATAAGAGTGTTTTCTAAATGTGAGACTCTGTTCTCTTTCCTAACTCAATTCACGTGTAGCCATGTTTACAGGATCTTCATAAGTGATATCTTATGATAAGTTTCTTTTTCTGTGTGACTTATTTCACTTAGAATCATCGTACCTGAATCCACTCACTTTGCTGCTACTGGTCTTATGACATTGATTTCATGGCTGAGGGATATTCCATCGTACGTAAGTACCACAATGTTTTGAACCATTTTTATATTTCCTGGGATATTTAAGGTGTACCCAAGTTGAGGTTCTTGTAGTCAGGGCAGCCCTAAATTTGGAGGTGGCTCTTTCTTATTGATTTTCAGTTTTCCCAAGGTATATTCCCTAGACTGGAAGTGGCCTTGGCTCTGTAGCTCTGTTGTTTACTTGTTTTAGGGAACACAATGCACTCCTCCAGTGAGGCAGTTGGCAATTTACATCCCGCCCATCAGCATAACAAGGCTCCCAGTTCTCCAGGGCCTGTCTTGCCTTTCTGGTTTTTACACATTTTGTGGATGTCCCTTTTGACCGGTGGGAAGTGATACTTCTTTTTAGTGCAGATTTGCATTGCCCGCTTGCTTGCTTGGCCAAAAAGGGCGTATGCGTTTTCTCCTGAATATATTCAGGAGAAAACGCATACGCCCTTTTTGGCCAAGTGCACCATTGTCCAAGTTGTGCCCCTCTTCCTGTGCTTTACAGGCGATTCCAACGTACCTCTTGAAATCTGTTTCCTGCTATTTTGCCTCGCTTTCAAGTCCGCCTCGTTGACTTCCCTCAACAGATTTTTGGACGATAGTTGTCCTTTATCACTCTGCCAGTTTGTGAATTGCTGTGCCCCTGAGCTCCATTTCTCAACTCGTTTTTTGTGAGCTGAACACAAGTCCAAAATTTTGGATCATGTCCTATACTGGTTCCCGGTGGGTGGCTGAGACTTTGGTTAATTCTTCTTCCTGCCGGGAAATTAGAGTGACATGTGCCCGTCCAAATGCCTAACAGCTACTCTCTCATGGGTTCTCCCTCGTCCCTTCCATCCTCTGCCAAATTGGGAACCTGTGCAAACCAGGAGGTTAAAGGGCCTGTCTCTCCAAGTTGGGAGATTGATAGTAAGGCAGTTGGAAAGTCAAACTGGAGCACCAGGAGAGGGACTATTCATTGAGTTTTAGAAACCTTTCGTATTCACAGTGTGTCCATTCTCTAGGTTTCCTGTACATGTTATAGCTCTAGTAATATTCCCTTGAACCTGGAGAGTTGGGACCCATGGAATGGGGGCCATGCATTATTGCTTGAAAGGGTCTGCATTTGCTCACCCAATCTCACCAATCTTCTCAGTCCCAAGTGTCCAGTCTTATGCCACATCCAGCTGTCATTGTAGATAGGGTCTTTCCAGGTTTTCTCAGACACCCTGAAGGAATTGTAAAGAATTTCCCTGTTTTTTGGTTTTGCTTTTGAAATTCCTTTTTATAGTGGGTTTGAGCTGATTCTCGCTGCCATGTTTATGGCACTCTAGACACACTTGATTCCCTCATGGAGTCATATCAATACATAGGTTTTAAGATTCTTACTAGTCAGATATATTCCTCTGCGGGAAATATAGGGTTTTGAGTCTCTTTCACTGAGGAAGGTGTAGGTCTTGTCTATTCCAAAGTTGGTTTTTGAAACGGTCCCTGTGCTTATATCAAACTCTGGTTTTATGCATCACCCCACCTCTCCTTCCCCTTTATGCAGGCATAAGAGTGTTTTCTAAATGTGAGACTCTGTTCTCTTTCCTAACTCAGTTCACGTGTAGCCATGTTTACAGGATCTTCATAAGTGATATCTTATGATAAGTTTCTTTTTCTGTGTGACTTATTTCACTTAGAATCATCGTACCTGAATCCACTCACTTTGCTGCTACTGGTCTTATGACATTGATTTCATGGCTGAGGAATATTCCATCGTACGTAAGTACCACAATGTTTTGAACCATTTTTATATTTCCTGGGATATTTAAGGTGTACCCAAGTTGAGGTTCTTGTAGTCAGTGCAGCCCTAAATTTGGAGGTGGCTCTTTCTTATTGATTTTCAGTTTTCCCAAGGTATATTCCCTAGACTGGAAGTGGCCTTGGCTCTGTAGCTCTGTTGTTTACTTGTTTTAGGGAACACAATGCACTCCTCCAGTGAGGCAGTTGGCAATTTACATCCCGCCCATCAGCATAACAAGGCTCCCAGTTCTCCAGGTCCTGTCTTGCCTTTCTGGTTTTTACACATTTTGTGGATGTCCCTTTTGACCGGTGGGAAGTGATACTTCTTTGTAGTGCAGATTTGCATTTCCCACTTGCTTGCTTGGCCAAAAAGGGCGTATGCATTTTCTCCTGAATATATTCAGGAGAAAACGCATATGCCCTTTTTGGCCAAGTGCACCATTGTCCAAGTTGTGCCCCTCTTCCTGTGCTTTACAGGCGATTCCAACGTACCTCTTGAAATCTGTTTCCTGCTATTTTGCCTCATTTTCAAGTCCACCTCGTTGAATTCCCTCAACAGATTTTTGGACGATAGTTGACCTTTATCACTCTGCCAGTTTGTGAATTGCTGTGCCCCTGAGCTCCATTTCTCAACTCGTTTTTTTGTGAGCTGAACGCAAGTCCAAAATTTTGGATCATGTCCTATACTGGTTCCCGTTGGGTGGCTGAGACTTTGGTTAATTCTTCTTCCTGCCGGGAAATTAGAGTGACATGTGCCCGTCCAAATGCCTAACAGCTACTCTCTCATGGGTTCTCCCTCGTCCCTTCCATCCTCTGCCAAATTGGGAACCTGTGCAAACCAGGAGGTTAAAGGGCCTGTCTCTCCAAGTTGGGAGATTGATAGTAAGGCAGTTGGAAAGTCAAACTGGAGCACCAGGAGAGGGAATATTCGATGAGTTTTAGAAACCTTTCGTATTCACAGTGTGTCCATTCTCTAGGTTTCCTGTACATGTTATAGCTGTAGTAATATTCCCTTGAACCTGGAGAGTTGGGACCCATGGAATGGGGGCCATGCATTATTGCTTGAAAGGGTCTGCATTCGCTCACCCAATCTCACCAATCCTCTCAGTCCCAAGTGTCCAGCCTTATGCCACATCCAGCTGTCATTGTAGATAGGGTCTTTCCAGGTTTCCTCAGACACCCTGAAGGAATTTTAAAGAATTTCCCTGTTTTTTGGTTTTGCTTTTGAAATTCCTTTTTATAGTGGGTTTGAGCTGATTCTCGCTGCCATGTTTATGCCACTCTAGACACACTTGATTCCCTTATGGAGACATATCAATACATAGGATTTAATTTTCTTACTAGTCATATATATTCCTCTGTGGGAAATATGGGGTTTTGAGTCTCTTTCACTGAGGAAGGTGTAGGTCTTGTCTATTCCAAAGTTGGTTTTTGAAACGGTCCCTGTGCTTATATCAAACTCTGGTTTTATGCATCACCCCGCCTCTCCTTCCCCTTTATGCAGGCATAAGAGTGTTTTCTAAATGTGAGACTCTGTTCTCTTTCCTAACTCAGTTCACGTGTAGCCATGTTTACAGGATCTTCATAAGTGATATCTTATGATAAGTTTCTTTTTCTCTGTGACTTATTTCACTTAGAATCATCGTACCTGAATCCACTCACTTTGCTGCTACTGGTCTTATGACATTGATTTCATGGCTGAGGGATATTCCATCGTACGTAAGTACCACAATGTTTTGAACCATTTTTATATTTCCTGGGATATTTAAGGTGTACCCAAGTTGAGGTTCTTGTAGTCAGGGCAGCCCTAAATTTGGAGGTGGCTCTTTCTTATTGATTTTCAGTTTTCCCAAGGTATATTCCCTAGACTGGAAGTGGCCTTGGCTCTGTAGCTCTGTTGTTTACTTGTTTTAGGGAACACAATGCACTCCTCCAGTGAGGCAGTTGGCAATTTACATCCCGCCCATCAGCATAACAAGGCTCCCAGTTCTCCAGGGCCTGTCTTGCCTTTCTGGTTTTTACACATTTTGTGGATGTCCCTTTTGACCGGTGGGAAGTGATACTTCTTTTTAGTGCAGATTTGCATTGCCCGCTTGCTTGCTTGGCCAAAAAGGGCGTATGCGTTTTCTCCTGAATATATTCAGGAGAAAACGCATACGCCCTTTTTGGCCAAGTGCACCATTGTCCAAGTTGTGCCCCTCTTCCTGTGCTTTACAGGCGATTCCAACGTACCTCTTGAAATCTGTTTCCTGCTATTTTGCCTCGCTTTCAAGTCCGCCTCGTTGACTTCCCTCAACAGATTTTTGGACGATAGTTGTCCTTTATCACTCTGCCAGTTTGTGAATTGCTGTGCCCCTGAGCTCCATTTCTCAACTCGTTTTTTGTGAGCTGAACACAAGTCCAAAATTTTGGATCATGTCCTATACTGGTTCCCGGTGGGTGGCTGAGACTTTGGTTAATTCTTCTTCCTGCCGGGAAATTAGAGTGACATGTGCCCGTCCAAATGCCTAACAGCTACTCTCTCATGGGTTCTCCCTCGTCCCTTCCATCCTCTGCCAAATTGGGAACCTGTGCAAACCAGGAGGTTAAAGGGCCTGTCTCTCCAAGTTGGGAGATTGATAGTAAGGCAGTTGGAAAGTCAAACTGGAGCACCAGGAGAGGGACTATTCATTGAGTTTTAGAAACCTTTCGTATTCACAGTGTGTCCATTCTCTAGGTTTCCTGTACATGTTATAGCTCTAGTAATATTCCCTTGAACCTGGAGAGTTGGGACCCATGGAATGGGGGCCATGCATTATTGCTTGAAAGGGTCTGCATTTGCTCACCCAATCTCACCAATCTTCTCAGTCCCAAGTGTCCAGTCTTATGCCACATCCAGCTGTCATTGTAGATAGGGTCTTTCCAGGTTTTCTCAGACACCCTGAAGGAATTGTAAAGAATTTCCCTGTTTTTTGGTTTTGCTTTTGAAATTCCTTTTTATAGTGGGTTTGAGCTGATTCTCGCTGCCATGTTTATGGCACTCTAGACACACTTGATTCCCTCATGGAGTCATATCAATACATAGGTTTTAAGATTCTTACTAGTCAGATATATTCCTCTGCGGGAAATATAGGGTTTTGAGTCTCTTTCACTGAGGAAGGTGTAGGTCTTGTCTATTCCAAAGTTGGTTTTTGAAACGGTCCCTGTGCTTATATCAAACTCTGGTTTTATGCATCACCCCACCTCTCCTTCCCCTTTATGCAGGCATAAGAGTGTTTTCTAAATGTGAGACTCTGTTCTCTTTCCTAACTCAGTTCACGTGTAGCCATGTTTACAGGATCTTCATAAGTGATATCTTATGATAAGTTTCTTTTTCTGTGTGACTTATTTCACTTAGAATCATCGTACCTGAATCCACTCACTTTGCTGCTACTGGTCTTATGACATTGATTTCATGGCTGAGGAATATTCCATCGTACGTAAGTACCACAATGTTTTGAACCATTTTTATATTTCCTGGGATATTTAAGGTGTACCCAAGTTGAGGTTCTTGTAGTCAGTGCAGCCCTAAATTTGGAGGTGGCTCTTTCTTATTGATTTTCAGTTTTCCCAAGGTATATTCCCTAGACTGGAAGTGGCCTTGGCTCTGTAGCTCTGTTGTTTACTTGTTTTAGGGAACACAATGCACTCCTCCAGTGAGGCAGTTGGCAATTTACATCCCGCCCATCAGCATAACAAGGCTCCC
The DNA here is from genome assembly GCF_025265405.1 of Mesoplodon densirostris. Classification (NCBI taxonomy): domain Eukaryota; kingdom Metazoa; phylum Chordata; class Mammalia; order Artiodactyla; family Ziphiidae; genus Mesoplodon; species Mesoplodon densirostris. Next base: position 149,372 of record NW_026778223.1, on the reverse strand, counting down.
AGTTCTCCAGGTCCTGTCTTGCCTTTCTGGTTTTTACACATTTTGTGGATGTCCCTTTTGACCGGTGGGAAGTGATACTTCTTTGTAGTGCAGATTTGCATTTCCCACTTGCTTGCTTGGCCAAAAAGGGCGTATGCATTTTCTCCTGAATATATTCAGGAGAAAACGCATATGCCCTTTTTGGCCAAGTGCACCATTGTCCAAGTTGTGCCCCTCTTCCTGTGCTTTACAGGCGATTCCAACGTACCTCTTGAAATCTGTTTCCTGCTATTTTGCCTCATTTTCAAGTCCACCTCGTTGAATTCCCTCAACAGATTTTTGGACGATAGTTGACCTTTATCACTCTGCCAGTTTGTGAATTGCTGTGCCCCTGAGCTCCATTTCTCAACTCGTTTTTTTGTGAGCTGAACGCAAGTCCAAAATTTTGGATCATGTCCTATACTGGTTCCCGTTGGGTGGCTGAGACTTTGGTTAATTCTTCTTCCTGCCGGGAAATTAGAGTGACATGTGCCCGTCCAAATGCCTAACAGCTACTCTCTCATGGGTTCTCCCTCGTCCCTTCCATCCTCTGCCAAATTGGGAACCTGTGCAAACCAGGAGGTTAAAGGGCCTGTCTCTCCAAGTTGGGAGATTGATAGTAAGGCAGTTGGAAAGTCAAACTGGAGCACCAGGAGAGGGAATATTCGATGAGTTTTAGAAACCTTTCGTATTCACAGTGTGTCCATTCTCTAGGTTTCCTGTACATGTTATAGCTGTAGTAATATTCCCTTGAACCTGGAGAGTTGGGACCCATGGAATGGGGGCCATGCATTATTGCTTGAAAGGGTCTGCATTCGCTCACCCAATCTCACCAATCCTCTCAGTCCCAAGTGTCCAGCCTTATGCCACATCCAGCTGTCATTGTAGATAGGGTCTTTCCAGGTTTCCTCAGACACCCTGAAGGAATTTTAAAGAATTTCCCTGTTTTTTGGTTTTGCTTTTGAAATTCCTTTTTATAGTGGGTTTGAGCTGATTCTCGCTGCCATGTTTATGCCACTCTAGACACACTTGATTCCCTTATGGAGACATATCAATACATAGGATTTAATTTTCTTACTAGTCATATATATTCCTCTGTGGGAAATATGGGGTTTTGAGTCTCTTTCACTGAGGAAGGTGTAGGTCTTGTCTATTCCAAAGTTGGTTTTTGAAACGGTCCCTGTGCTTATATCAAACTCTGGTTTTATGCATCACCCCGCCTCTCCTTCCCCTTTATGCAGGCATAAGAGTGTTTTCTAAATGTGAGACTCTGTTCTCTTTCCTAACTCAGTTCACGTGTAGCCATGTTTACAGGATCTTCATAAGTGATATCTTATGATAAGTTTCTTTTTCTCTGTGACTTATTTCACTTAGAATCATCGTACCTGAATCCACTCACTTTGCTGCTACTGGTCTTATGACATTGATTTCATGGCTGAGGAATATTCCATCGTACGTAAGTACCACAATGTTTTGAACCATTTTTATATTTCCTGGGATATTTAAGGTGTACCCAAGTTGAGGTTCTTGTAGTCAGTGCAGCCCTAAATTTGGAGGTGGCTCTTTCTTATTGATTTTCAGTTTTCCCAAGGTATATTCCCTAGACTGGAAGTGGCCTTGGCTCTGTAGCTCTGTTGTTTACTTGTTTTAGGGAACACAATGCACTCCTCCAGTGAGGCAGTTGGCAATTTACATCCCGCCCATCAGCATAACAAGGCTCCCAGTTCTCCAGGGACTGTCTTGCCTTTCTGGTTTTTACACATTTTGTGGATGTCCCTTTTGAACGGTGGGAAGTGATACTTCTTTGTAGTGCAGATTTGCATTGCCCACTTGCTTGCTTGGCCAAAAAGGGCGTATGCTTTTACTCCTGAATATATTCAGGAGAAAACGCATACGCCCTTTTTGGCCAAGTGCACCATTGTCCAAGTTGTGCCCCTCTTCCTGTGCTTTACAGGCGATTCCAACGTACCTCTTGAAATCTGTTTCCTGCTACTTTGCCTCACTTTCAAGTCCACCTCGTTGAATTCCCTCAACAGATTTTTGGACGATAGTTGACCTTTATCACTCTGCCAGTTTGTGAATTGCTGTGCCCCTGAGCTCCATTTCTCAACTCGTTTTTTGTGAGCTGAACGCAAGTCCAAAATTTTGGATCATGTCCTATACTGGTTCCCGGTGGGTGGCTGAGACTTTGGTAATTCTTCTTCCTGCCGGGAAATTAGAGTGACATGTGCCCGTCCAAATGCCTAACAGCTACTCTCTCATGGGTTCTCCCTCGTCCCTTCCATCCTCTGCCAAATTGGGAACCTGTGCAAACCAGGAGGTTAAAGGGCCTGTCTCTCCAAGTTGGGAGATTGATAGTAAGGCAGTTGGAAAGTCAAACTGGAGCACCAGGAGAGGGACTATTCGTTGAGTTTTAGAAACCTTTCGTTTTCACAGTGTGTCCATTCTCTAGGTTTCCTGTACATGTTATAGCTGTAGTAATATTCCCTTGAACCTGGAGATTTGGGACCCATGGAATGGGGGCCATGCATTATTGCTTGAAAGGGTCTGCATTTGCTCACCCAATCTCACCAATCCTCTCAGTCCGAAGTGTCCAGCCTTATGCCACATCCAGTTGTCATTGTAGATAGGGTCTTTCCAGGTTTCCTCAGACACCCTGAAGGAATTGTAAAGAATTTCCCTGTTTTTTGGTTTTGCTTTTGAAATTCCTTTTTATAGTGGGTTTGAGCTGATTCTCACTGCCATGTTTATGCCACTCTAGACACACTTGATTCCCTTATGGAGACATATCAATACATAGGTTTTAAGATTCTTACTAGTCAGATATATTCCTCTGTGGGAAATATGGGGTTTTGAGTCTCTTTCACTGAGGAAGGTGTAGGTCTTGTCTATTCCAAAGTTGGTTTTTGAAACGGTCCCTGTGCTTATATCAAACTCTGGTTTTATGCATCACCCCACCTCTCCTTCCCCTTTATGCAGGCATAAGAGTGTTTTCTAAATGTGAGACTCTGTTCTCTTTCCTAACTCAGTTCACGTGTAGCCATGTTTACAGGATCTTCATAAGTGATATCTTATGATAAGTTTCTTTTTCTGTGGGACTTATTTCACTTAGAATCATCGTACCTGAATCCACTCACTTTGCTGCTACTGGTCTTATGACATTGATTTCATGGCTGAGGAATATTCCATCGTACGTAAGTACCACAATGTTTTGAACCATTTTTATATTTCCTGGGATATTTAAGGTGTACCCAAGTTGAGGTTCTTGTAGTCAGTGCAGCCCTAAATTTGGAGGTGGCTCTTTCTTATTGATTTTCAGTTTTCCCAAGGTATATTCCCTAGACTGGAAGTGGCCTTGGCTCTGTAGCTCTGTTGTTTACTTGTTTTAGGGAACACAATGCACTCCTCCAGTGAGGCAGTTGGCAATTTACATCCCGCCCATCAGCATAACAAGGCTCCCAGTTCTCCAGGGCCTGTCTTGCCTTTCTGGTTTTTACACATTTTGTGGATGTCCCTTTTGAACGGTGGGAAGTGATACTTCTTTGTAGTGCAGATTTGCATTGCCCACTTGCTTGCTTGGCCAAAAAGGGCGTATGCTTTTACTCCTGAATATATTCAGGAGAAAACGCATACGCCCTTTTTGGCCAAGTGCACCATTGTCCAAGTTGTGCCCCTCTTCCTGTGCTTTACAGGCGATTCCAACGTACCTCTTGAAATCTGTTTCCTGCTACTTTGCCTCACTTTCAAGTCCACCTCGTTGAATTCCCTCAACAGATTTTTGGACGATAGTTGACCTTTATCACTCTGCCAGTTTGTGAATTGCTGTGCCCCTGAGCTCCATTTCTCAACTCGTTTTTTGTGAGCTGAACGCAAGTCCAAAATTTTGGATCATGTCCTATACTGGTTCCCGGTGGGTGGCTGAGACTTTGGTAATTCTTCTTCCTGCCGGGAAATTAGAGTGACATGTGCCCGTCCAAATGCCTAACAGCTACTCTCTCATGGGTTCTCCCTCGTCCCTTCCATCCTCTGCCAAATTGGGAACCTGTGCAAACCAGGAGGTTAAAGGGCCTGTCTCTCCAAGTTGGGAGATTGATAGTAAGGCAGTTGGAAAGTCAAACTGGAGCACCAGGAGAGGGACTATTCGTTGAGTTTTAGAAACCTTTCGTATTCACAGTGTGTCCATTCTCTAGGTTTCCTGTACATGTTATAGCTGTAGTAATATTCCCTTGAACATGGAGAGTTGGGACCCATGAAATGGGGGCCATGCATTATTGCTTGAAAGGGTCTGCATTTGCTCACCCAATCTCACCAGTCCTCTCAGTCCCAAGTGTCCAGCCTTATGCCACATCCAGCTGTCATTGTAGATAGGGTCTTTCCAGGTTTCCTCAGACACCCTGAAGGAATTGTAAAGAATTTCCCTGTTTTTTGGTTTTGCTTTTGAAATTCCTTTTTATAGTGGGTTTGAGCTGATTCTCGCTGCCATGTTTATGCCACTCTAGACACACTTGATTCCCTTATGGAGACATATCAATACATAGGTTTTAAGATTCTTACTAGTCAGATATATTCCTCTGTGGGAAATATGGGGTTTTGAGTCTCTTTCACTGAGGAAGGTGTCGGTCTTGTCAATTCCAAAGTTGGTTTTTGAAACGGTCCCTGTGCTTATATCAAACTCTGGTTTTATGCATCACCCCACCTCTCCTTCCCCTTTATGCAGGCATAAGAGTGTTTTCTAAATGTGAGACTCTGTTCTCTTTCCTAACTCAGTTCACGTGTAGCCATGTTTACAGGATCTTCATAAGTGATATCTTATGATAAGTTTCTTTTTCTGTGTGACTTATTTCACTTAGAATCATCGTACCTGAATCCACTCACTTTGCTGCTACTGGTCTTATGACATTGATTTCATGGCTGAGGGATATTCCATCGTACGTAAGTACCACAATGTTTTGAACCATTTTTATATTTCCTGGGATATTTAAGGTGTACCCAAGTTGAGGTTCTTGTAGTCAGTGCAGCCCTAAATTTGGAGGTGGCTCTTTCTTATTGATTTTCAGTTTTCCCAAGGTATATTCCCTAGACTGGAAGTGGCCTTGGCTCTGTAGCTCTGTTGTTTACTTGTTTTAGGGAACACAATGCACTCCTCCAGTGAGGCAGTTGGCAATTTACATCCCGCCCATCAGCATAACAAGGCTCCCAGTTCTCCAGGGCCTGTCTTGCCTTTCTGGTTTTTACACATTTTGTGGATGTCCCTTTTGACCGGTGGGAAGTGATACTTCTTTGTAGTGCAGATTTGCATTGCCCGCTTGCTTGCTTGGCCAAAAAGGGCGTATGCGTTTTCTCCTGAATATATTCAGGAGAAAACTCATACGCCCTTTTTGGCCAAGTGCACCATTGTCCAAGTTGTGCCCCTCTTCCTGTGCTTTACAGGCGATTCCAAGGTACCTCTTGAAATCTGTTTCCTGCTATTTTGCCTCACTTTCAAGTCCACCTCGTTGACTTCCCTCAACAGATTTTTGGACGATAGTTGTCCTTTATCACTCTGCCAGTTTGTGAATTGCTGTGCCCCTGAGCTCCATTTCTCAACTCGTTTTTTGTGAGCTGAACGCAAGTCCAAAATTTTGGATCATGTCCTATACTGGTTCCCGGTGGGTGGCTGAGACTTTGGTTAATTCTTCTTCCTGCCGGGAAATTAGAGTGACATGTGCCCGTCCAAATGCCTAACAGCTACTCTCTCATGGGTTCTCCCTCGTCCCTTCCATCCTCTGCCAAATTGGGAACCTGTGCAAACCAGGAGGTTAAAGGGCCTGTCTCTCCAAGTTGGGAGATTGATAGTAAGGCAGTTGGAAAGTCAAACTGGAGCACCAGGAGAGGGACTATTCGTTGAGTTTTAGAAACCTTTCGTATTAACAGTGTGTCCATTCTCTAGGTTTCCTGTACATGTTATAGCTGTAGTAATATTCCCTTGAACCTGGAGAGTTGGGACCCATGGAATGGGGGCCATGCATTATTGCTTGAAAGGGTCTGCATTCGCTCACCCAATCTCACCAATCCTCTCAGTCCCAAGTGTCCAGCCTTATGCCACATCCAGCTGTCATTGTAGATAGGGTCTTTCCAGGTTTCCTCAGACACCCTGAAGGAATTGTAAAGAATTTCCCTGTTTTTTGGTTTTGCTTTTGAAATTCCTTTTTATAGTGGGTTTGAGCTGATTCTCGCTGCCATGTTTATGCCACTCTAGACACACTTGATTCCCTTATGGAGACATATCAATACATAGGTTTTAAGTTTCTTACTAGTCAGATATATTCCTCTGTGGGAAATATGGGGTTTTGAGTCTCTTTCACTGAGGAAGGTGTAGGTCTTGTCTATTCCAAAGTTGGTTTTTGAAACGGTCCCTGTGCTTATATCAACTCTGGTTTTATGCATCACCCCACCTCTCCTTCCCCTTTATGCAGGCATAAGAGTGTTTTCTAAATGTGAGACTCTGTTCTCTTTCCTAACTCAGTTCACGTGTAGCCATGTTTACAGGATCTTCATAAGTGATATCTTATGATAAGTTTCTTTTTCTGTGTGACTTATTTCACTTAGAATCATCGTACCTGAATCCACTCACTTTGCTGCTACTGGTCTTATGACATTGATTTCATGGCTGAGGGATATTCCATCGTACGTAAGTAACACAATGTTTTGAACCATTTTTATATTTCCTGGGATATTTAAGGTGTACCCAAGTTGAGGTTCTTGTAGTCAGTGCAGCCCTAAATTTGGAGGTGGCTCTTTCTTATTGATTTTCAGTTTTCCCAAGGTATATTCCCTAGACTTGAAGTGGCCTTGGCTCTGTAGCTCTGTTGTTTACTTGTTTTAGGGAACACAATGCACTCCTCCAGTGAGGCAGTTGGCAATTTACATCCCGCCCATCAGCATAACAAGGCTCCCAGTTCTCCAGGGCCTGTCTTGCCTTTCTGGTTTTTACACATTTTGTGGATGTCCCTTTTGACCGGTGGGAAGTGATACTTCTTTGTAGTGCAGATTTGCATTGCCCGCTTGCTTGCTTGGCCAAAAAGGGCATATGCGTTTTCTCCTGAATATATTCAGGAGAAAACGCATATGCCCTTTTTGGCCAAGTGCACCATTGTCCAAGTTGTGCCCCTCTTCCTGTGCTTTACAGGCGATTCCAAGGTACCTCTTGAAATCTGTTTCCTGCTATTTTGCCTCGCTTTCAAGTCCGCCTCGTTGACTTCCCTCAACAGATTTTTGGACGATAGTTGTCCTTTATCACTCTGCCAGTTTGTGAATTGCTGTGCCCCTGAGCTCCATTTCTCAACTCGTTTTTTGTGAGCTGAACGCAAGTCCAAAGTTTTGGATCATGTCCTATACTGGTTCCCGGTGGGTGGCTGAGACTTTGGTTAATTCTTCTTCCTGCCGGGAAATTAGAGTGACATGTGCCCGTCCAAATGCCTAACAGCTACTCTCTCATCGGTTCTCCCTCGTCCCTTCCATCCTCTGCCAAATTGGGAACCTGTGCAAACCAGGAGGTTAAAGGGCCTGTCTCTCCAAGTTGGGAGATTGATAGTAAGGCAGTTGGAAAGTCAAATTGGAGCACCAGGAGAGGGACTATTCGTTGAGTTTTAGAAACCTTTCGTATTCACAGTGTGTACATTCTCTAGGTTTCCTGTACATGTTATAGCTGTAGTAATATTCCCTTGAACCTGGAGAGTTGGGACCCATGGAATGGGGGCCATGCATTATTGCTTGAAAGGGTCTGCATTTGCTCACCCAATCTCACCAATCCTCTCAGTCCCAAGTGTCCAGCCTTATGCCACATCCAGCTGTCATTGTAGATAGGGTCTTCCCAGGTTTCCTCAGACACCCTGAAGGAATTGTAAAGAATTTCCCTGTTTTTTGTTTTTGCTTTTGAAATTCCTTTTTATAGTGGGTTTGAGCTGATTCTCGCTGCCATGTTTATGCCACTCTAGACACACTTGATTCCCTTATGGAGTCATATCAATACATAGGTTTTAAGATTCTTACTAGTCAGATATATTCCTCTGCGGGAAATATGGGGTTTTGAGTCTCTTTCACTGAGGAAGGTGTAGGTCTTGTCTATTCCAAAGTTGGTTTTTGGAACGGTCCCTGTGCTTATATCAAACTCTGGTTTTATGCATCACCCGACCTCTCCATCCCCTTTATGCAGGCATAAGAGTGTTTTCTAAATGTGAGACTCTGTTCTCTTTCCTAACTCAGTTCACGTGTAGCCATGTTTACAGGATCTTCATAAGTGATATCTTATGATAAGTTTCTTTTTCTGTGTGACTTATTTCACTTAGAATCATCGTACCTGAATCCACTCACTTTGCTGCTACTGGTCTTATGACATTGATTTCATGGCTGAGGGATATTCCATCGTACGTAAGTAACACAATGTTTTGAACCATTTTTATATTTCCTGGGATATTTAAGGTGTACCCAAGTTGAGGTTCTTGTAGTCAGTGCAGCCCTAAATTTGGAGGTGGCTCTTTCTTATTGATTTTCAGTTTTCCCAAGGTATATTCCCTAGACTTGAAGTGGCCTTGGCTCTGTAGCTCTGTTGTTTACTTGTTTTAGGGAACACAATGCACTCCTCCAGTGAGGCAGTTGGCAATTTACATCCCGCCCATCAGCATAACAAGGCTCCCAGTTCTCCAGGGCCTGTCTTGCCTTTCTGGTTTTTACACATTTTGTGGATGTCCCTTTTGACCGGTGGGAAGTGATACTTCTTTGTAGTGCAGATTTGCATTACCCGCTTGCTTGCTTGGCCAAAAAGGGCATATGCGTTTTCTCCTGAATATATTCAGGAGAAAACGCATATGCCCTTTTTGGCCAAGTGCACCATTGTCCAAGTTGTGCCCCTCTTCCTGTGCTTTACAGGCGATTCCAAGGTACCTCTTGAAATCTGTTTCCTGCTATTTTGCCTCGCTTTCAAGTCCGCCTCGTTGACTTCCCTCAACAGATTTTTGGACGATAGTTGTCCTTTATCACTCTGCCAGTTTGTGAATTGCTGTGCCCCTGAGCTCCATTTCTCAACTCGTTTTTTGTGAGCTGAACGCAAGTCCAAAGTTTTGGATCATGTCCTATACTGGTTCCCGGTGGGTGGCTGAGACTTTGGTTAATTCTTCTTCCTGCCGGGAAATTAGAGTGACATGTGCCCGTCCAAATGCCTAACAGCTACTCTCTCATGGGTTCTCCCTCGTCCCTTCCATCCTCTGCCAAATTGGGAACCTGTGCAAACCAGGAGGTTAAAGGGCCTGTCTCTCCAAGTTGGGAGATTGATAGTAAGGCAGTTGGAAAGTCAAATTGGAGCACCAGGAGAGGGACTATTCATTGAGTTTTAGAAACCTTTCGTATTCACAGTGTGTACATTCTCTAGGTTTCCTGTACATGTTATAGCTGTAGTAATATTCCCTTGAACCTGGAGAGTTGGGACCCATGGAATGGGGGCCATGCATTATTGCTTGAAAGGGTCTGCATTTGCTCACCCAATCTCACCAATCCTCTCAGTCCCAAGTGTCCAGCCTTATGCCACATCCAGCTGTCATTGTAGATAGGGTCTTCCCAGGTTTCCTCAGACACCCTGAAGGAATTGGAAAGAATTTCCCTGTTTTTTGGTTTTGCTTTTGAAATTCCTTTTTATAGTGGGTTTGAGCTGATTCTCGCTGCCATGTTTATGCCACTCTAGACACACTTGATTCCCTTATGGAGACATATCAATACATAGGTTTTAAGATTCTTACTAGTCAGATATATTCCTCTGTGGGAAATATGGGGTTTTGAGTCTCTTTCACTGAGGAAGGTGTCGGTCTTGTCAATTCCAAAGTTGGTTTTTGAAACGGTCCCTGTGCTTATATCAAACTCTGGTTTTATGCATCACCCCACCTCTCCTTCCCCTTTATGCAGGCATAAGAGTGTTTTCTAAATGTGAGACTCTGTTCTCTTTCCTAACTCAGTTCACGTGTAGCCATGTTTACAGGATCTTCATAAGTGATATCTTATGATAAGTTTCTTTTTCTGTGTGACTTATTTCACTTAGAATCATCGTACCTGAATCCACTCACTTTGCTGCTACTGGTCTTATGACATTGATTTCATGGCTGAGGGATATTCCATCGTACGTAAGTACCACAATGTTTTGAACCATTTTTATATTTCCTGGGATATTTAAGGTGTACCCAAGTTGAGGTTCTTGTAGCCAGTGAAGCCCTAAATTTGGAGGTGGCTCTTTCTTATTGATTTTCAGTTTTCCCCAGGTATATTCCCTAGACTGGAAGTGGCCTTGGCTCTGTAGCTCTGTTGTTTACTTGTTTTAGGGAACACAATGCACTCCTCCAGTGAGGCAGTTGGCAATTTACATCCCGCCCATCAGCATAACAAGGCTCCCTGTTCTCCAGGGCCTGTCTTGCCTTTCTGGTTTTTACACATTTTGTGGATGTCCCTTTTGACCGGTGGGAAGTGATACTTCTTTGTAGTGCAGATTTGCATTGCCCGCTTGCTTGCTTGGCCAAAAAGGGCGTATGCGTTTTCTCCTGAATATATTCAGGAGAAAACGCATACGCCCTTTTTGGCCAAGTGCACCATTGTCCAAGTTGTGCCCCTCTTCCTGTGCTTTACAGGCGATTCCAAGGTACCTCTTGAAATCTGTTTCCTGCTATTTTGCCTCACTTTCAAGTCCACCTCGTTGACTTCCCTCAACAGATTTTTGGACGATAGTTGTCCTTTATCACTCTGCCAGTTTGTGAATTGCTGTGCCCCTGAGCTCCATTTCTCAACTCGTTTTTTGTGAGCTGAACGCAAGTCCAAAATTTTGGATCATGTCCTATACTGGTTCCCGGTGGGTGGCTGAGACTTTGGTTAATTCTTCTTCCTGCCGGGAAATTAGAGTGACATGTGCCCGTCCAAATGCCTAACAGCTACTCTCTCATGGGTTCTCCCTCGTCCCTTCCATCCTCTGCCAAATTGGGAACCTGTGCAAACCAGGAGGTTAAAGGGCCTGTCTCTCCAAGTTGGGAGATTGATAGTAAGGCAGTTGGAAAGTCAAACTGGAGCACCAGGAGAGGGACTATTCGTTGAGTTTTAGAAACCTTTCGTATTAACAGTGTGTCCATTCTCTAGGTTTCCTGTACATGTTATAGCTGTAGTAATATTCCCTTGAACCTGGAGAGTTGGGACCCATGGAATGGGGGCCATGCATTATTGCTTGAAAGGGTCTGCATTCGCTCACCCAATCTCACCAATCCTCTCAGTCCCAAGTGTCCAGCCTTATGCCACATCCAGCTGTCATTGTAGATAGGGTCTTTCCAGGTTTCCTCAGACACCCTGAAGGAATTGTAAAGAATTTCCCTGTTTTTTGGTTTTGCTTTTGAAATTCCTTTTTATAGTGGGTTTGAGCTGATTCTCGCTGCCATGTTTATGCCACTCTAGACACACTTGATTCCCTTATGGAGACATATCAATACATAGGTTTTAAGTTTCTTACTAGTCAGATATATTCCTCTGTGGGAAATATGGGGTTTTGAGTCTCTTTCACTGAGGAAGGTGTAGGTCTTGTCTATTCCAAAGTTGGTTTTTGAAACGGTCCCTGTGCTTATATCAACTCTGGTTTTATGCATCACCCCACCTCTCCTTCCCCTTTATGCAGGCATAAGAGTGTTTTCTAAATGTGAGACTCTGTTCTCTTTCCTAACTCAGTTCACGTGTAGCCATGTTTACAGGATCTTCATAAGTGATATCTTATGATAAGTTTCTTTTTCTGTGTGACTTATTTCACTTAGAATCATCGTACCTGAATCCACTCACTTTGCTGCTACTGGTCTTATGACATTGATTTCATGGCTGAGGGATATTCCATCGTACGTAAATAACACAATGTTTTGAACCATTTTTATATTTCCTGGGATATTTAAGGTGTACCCAAGTTGAGGTTCTTGTAGTCAGTGCAGCCCTAAATTTGGAGGTGGCTCTTTCTTATTGATTTTCAGTTTTCCCAAGGTATATTCCCTAGACTTGAAGTGGCCTTGGCTCTGTAGCTCTGTTGTTTACTTGTTTTAGGGAACACAATGCACTCCTCCAGTGAGGCAGTTGGCAATTTACATCCCGCCCATCAGCATAACAAGGCTCCCAGTTCTCCAGGGCCTGTCTTGCCTTTCTGGTTTTTACACATTTTGTGGATGTCCCTTTTGACCGGTGGGAAGTGATACTTCTTTGTAGTGCAGATTTGCATTGCCCGCTTGCTTGCTTGGCCAAAAAGGGCATATGCGTTTTCTCCTGAATATATTCAGGAGAAAACGCATATGCCCCTTTTGGCCAAGTGCACCATTGTCCAAGTTGTGCCCCTCTTCCTGTGCTTTACAGGCGATTCCAAGGTACCTCTTGAAATCTGTTTCCTGCTATTTTGCCTCGCTTTCAAGTCCGCCTCGTTGACTTCCCTCAACAGATTTTTGGACGATAGTTGTCCTTTATCACTCTGCCAGTTTGTGAATTGCTGTGCCCCTGAGCTCCATTTCTCAACTCGTTTTTTGTGAGCTGAACGCAAGTCCAAAGTTTTGGATCATGTCCTATACTGGTTCCCGGTGGGTGGCTGAGACTTTGGTTAATTCTTCTTCCTGCCGGGAAATTAGAGTGACATGTGCCCGTCCAAATGCCTAACAGCTACTCTCTCATGGGTTCTCCCTCGTCCCTTCCATCCTCTGGCAAATTGGGAACCTGTGCAAACCAGGAGGTTAAAGGGCCTGTCTCTCCAAGTTGGGAGATTGATAGTAAGGCAGTTGGAAAGTCAAATTGGAGCACCAGGAGAGGGACTATTCATTGAGTTTTAGAAACCTTTCGTATTCACAGTGTGTACATTCTCTAGGTTTCCTGTACATGTTATAGCTGTAGTAATATTCCCTTGAACCTGGAGAGTTGGGAACCATGGAATGGGGGCCATGCATTATTGCTTGAAAGGGTCTGCATTTGCTCACCCAATCTCACCAATCCTCTCAGTCCCAAGTGTCCAGCCTTATGCCACATCCAGGTGTCATTGTAGATAGGGTCTTCCCAGGTTTCCTCAGACACCCTGAAGGAATTGTAAAGAATTTCCCTGTTTTTTGTTTTTGCTTTTGAAATTCCTTTTTATAGTGGGTTTGAGCTGATTCTCGCTGCCATGTTTATGCCACTCTAGACACACTTGATTCCCTTATGGAGTCATATCAATACATAGGTTTTAAGATTCTTACTAGTCAGATATATTCCTCTGCGGGAAATATGGGGTTTTGAGTCTCTTTCACTGAGGAAGGTGTAGGTCTTGTCTATTCCAAAGTTGGTTTTTGGAACGGTCCCTGTGCTTATATCAAACTCTGGTTTTATGCATCACCCGACCTCTCCATCCCCTTTATGCAGGCATAAGAGTGTTTTCTAAATGTGAGACTCTGTTCTCTTTCCTAACTCAGTTCACGTGTAGCCATGTTTACAGGATCTTCATAAGTGATATCTTATGATAAGTTTCTTTTTCTGTGTGACTTATTTCACTTAGAATCATCGTACCTGAATCCACTCACTTTGCTGCTACTGGTCTTATGACATTGATTTCATGGCTGAGGGATATTCCATTGTACGTAAGTAACACAATGTTTTGAACCATTTTTATATTTCCTGGGATATTTAAGGTGTACCCAAGTTGAGGTTCTTGTAGTCAGTGCAGCCCTAAATTTGGAGGTGGCTCTTTCTTATTGATTTTCAGTTTTCCCAAGGTATATTCCCTAGACTTGAAGTGGCCTTGGCTCTGTAGCTCTGTTGTTTACTTGTTTTAGGGAACACAATGCACTCCTCCAGTGAGGCAGTTGGCAATTTACATCCCGCCCATCAGCATAACAAGGCTCCCAGTTCTCCAGGGCCTGTCTTGCCTTTCTGGTTTTTACACATTTTGTGGATGTCCCTTTTGACCGGTGGGAAGTGATACTTCTTTGTAGTGCAGATTTGCATTGCCCGCTTGCTTGCTTGGCCAAAAAGGGCATATGCGTTTTCTCCTGAATATATTCAGGAGAAAACGCATATGCCCCTTTTGGCCAAGTGCACCATTGTCCAAGTTGTGCCCCTCTTCCTGTGCTTTACAGGCGATTCCAAGGTACCTCTTGAAATCTGTTTCCTGCTATTTTGCCTCGCTTTCAAGTCCGCCTCGTTGACTTCCCTCAACAGATTTTTGGACGATAGTTGTCCTTTATCACTCTGCCAGTTTGTGAATTGCTGTGCCCCTGAGCTCCATTTCTCAACTCGTTTTTTGTGAGCTGAACGCAAGTCCAAAGTTTTGGATCATGTCCTATACTGGTTCCCGGTGGGTGGCTGAGACTTTGGTTAATTCTTCTTCCTGCCGGGAAATTAGAGTGACATGTGCCCGTCCAAATGCCTAACAGCTACTCTCTCATGGGTTCTCCCTCGTCCCTTCCATCCTCTGCCAAATTGGGAACCTGTGCAAACCAGGAGGTTAAAGGGCCTGTCTCTCCAAGTTGGGAGATTGATAGTAAGGCAGTTGGAAAGTCAAATTGGAGCACCAGGAGAGGGACTATTCATTGAGTTTTAGAAACCTTTCGTATTCACAGTGTGTACATTCTCTAGGTTTCCTGTACATGTTATAGCTGTAGTAATATTCCCTTGAACCTGGAGAGTTGGGAACCATGGAATGGGGGCCATGCATTATTGCTTGAAAGGGTCTGCATTTGCTCACCCAATCTCACCAATCCTCTCAGTCCCAAGTGTCCAGCCTTATGCCACATCCAGGTGTCATTGTAGATAGGGTCTTCCCAGGTTTCCTCAGACACCCTGAAGGAATTGTAAAGAATTTCCCTGTTTTTTGTTTTTGCTTTTGAAATTCCTTTTTATAGTGGGTTTGAGCTGATTCTCGCTGCCATGTTTATGCCACTCTAGACACACTTGATTCCCTTATGGAGTCATATCAATACATAGGTTTTAAGATTCTTACTAGTCAGATATATTCCTCTGCGGGAAATATGGGGTTTTGAGTCTCTTTCACTGAGGAAGGTGTAGGTCTTGTCTATTCCAAAGTTGGTTTTTGGAACGGTCCCTGTGCTTATATCAAACTCTGGTTTTATGCATCACCCGACCTCTCCATCCCCTTTATGCAGGCATAAGAGTGTTTTCTAAATGTGAGACTCTGTTCTCTTTCCTAACTCAGTTCACGTGTAGCCATGTTTCCAGGATCTTCATAAGTGATATCTTATGATAAGTTTCTTTTTCTGTGTGACTTATTTCACTTAGAATCATCGTACCTGAATCCACTCACTTTGCTGCTACTGGTCTTATGACATTGATTTCATGGCTGAGGGATATTCCATCGTACGTAAGTACCACAATGTTTTGAACCATTTTTATATTTCCTGGGATATTTAAGGTGTACCCAAGTTGAGGTTCTTGTAGTCAGTGCAGCCCTAAATTTGGAGGTGGCTCTTTCTTATTGATTTTCAGTTTTCCCAAGGTATATTCCCTAGACTGGAAGTGGCCTTGGCTCTGTAGCTCTGTTGTTTACTTGTTTTAGGGAACACAATGCATTCCTCCAGTGAGGCAGTTGGCAGTTTACATCCCGCCCATCAGCATAACAAGGCTCCCAGTTCTCCAGGGCCTGTCTTGCCTTTCTGATTTTTACACTTTTTGTGGATGTCCCTTTTGACCGGTGGGAAGTGATACTTCTTTGTAGTGCAGATTTGCATTGCCCGCTTGCTTGCTTGGCCAAAAAGGGCGTATGCGTTTTCTCCTGAATATATTCAGGAGAAAACGCATACGCCCTTTTTGGCCAAGTGCACCATTGTCCAAGTTGTGCCCCTCTTCCTGTGCTTTACAGGCGATTCCAAGGTACCTCTTGAAATCTGTTTCCTGCTATTTTGCCTCACTTTCAAGTCCACCTCGTTGACTTCCCTCAACAGATTTTTGGACGATAGTTGTCCTTTATCACTCTGCCAGTTTGTGAATTGCTGTGCCCCTGAGCTCCATTTCTCAACTCGTTTTTTGTGAGCTGAACGCAAGTCCAAAATTTTGGATCATGTCCTATACTGGTTCCCGGTGGGTGGCTGAGACTTTGGTTAATTCTTCTTCCTGCCGGGAAATTAGAGTGACATGTGCCCGTCCAAATGCCTAACAGCTACTCTCTCATGGGTTCTCCCTCGTCCCTTCCATCCTCTGGCAAATTGGGAACCTGTGCAAACCAGGAGGTTAAAGGGCCTGTCTCTCCAAGTTGGGAGATTGATAGTAAGGCAGTTGGAAAGTCAAACTGGAGCACCAGGAGAGGGACTATTCGTTGAGTTTTAGAAACCTTTCGTATTCACAGTGTGTCCATTCTCTAGGTTTCCTGTACATGTTATAGCTGTAGTAATATTCCCTTGAACCTGGAGAGTTGGGACCCATGGAATGGGGGCCATGCATTATTGCTTGAAAGGGTCTGCATTCGCTCACCCAATCTCACCAATCCTCTCAGTCCCAAGTGTCCAGCCTTATGCCACATCCAGCTGTCATTGTAGATAGGGTCTTTCCAGGTTTCCTCAGACACCCTGAAGGAATTGTAAAGAATTTCCCTGTTTTTTGGTTTTGCTTTTGAAATTCCTTTTTATAGTGGGTTTGAGCTGATTCTCGCTGCCATGTTTATGCCACTCTAGACACACTTGATTCCCTTATGGAGTCATATCAATACATAGGTTTTAAGATTCTTACTAGTCAGATATATTCCTCTGCGGGAAATATGGGGTTTTGAGTCTCTTTCACTGAGGAAGGTGTAGGTCTTGTCTATTCCAAAGTTGGTTTTTGGAACGGTCCCTGTGCTTATATCAAACTCTGGTTTTATGCATCACCCGACCTCTCCATCCCCTTTATGCAGGCATAAGAGTGTTTTCTAAATGTGAGACTCTGTTCTCTTTCCTAACTCAGTTCACGTGTAGCCATGTTTACAGGATCTTCATAAGTGATATCTTATGATAAGTTTCTTTTTCTGTGTGACTTATTTCACTTAGAATCATCGTACCTGAATCCACTCACTTTGCTGCTACTGGTCTTATGACATTGATTTCATGGCTGAGGGATATTCCTTCGTACGTAAGTACCACAATGTTTTGAACCATTTTTATATTTCCTGGGATATTTAAGGTGTACCCAAGTTGAGGTTCTTGTAGCCAGTGCAGCCCTAAATTTGGAGGTGGCTCTTTCTTATTGATTTTCAGTTTTCCCCAGGTATATTCCCTAGACTTGAAGTGGCCTTGGCTCTGTAGCTCTGTTGTTTACTTGTTTTAGGGAACACAATGCACTCCTCCAGTGAGGCAGTTGGCAATTTACATCCCGCCCATCAGCATAACAAGGCTCCCAGTTCTCCAGGGCCTGTCTTGCCTTTCTGGTTTTTACACATTTTGTGGATGTCCCTTTTGACCGGTGGGAAGTGATACTTCTTTGTAGTGCAGATTTGCATTGCCCGCTTGCTTGCTTGGCCAAAAAGGGCGTATGCGTTTTCTCCTGAATATATTCAGGAGAAAACGCATACGCCCTTTTTGGCCAAGTGCACCATTGTCCAAGTTGTGCCCCTCTTCCTGTGCTTTACAGGCGATTCCAAGGTACCTCTTGAAATCTGTTTCCTGCTATTTTGCCTCGCTTTCAAGTCCGCCTCGTTGACTTCCCTCAACAGATTTTTGGATGATAGTTGTCCTTTATCACTCTGCCAGTTTGTGAATTGCTGTGCCCCTGAGCTCCATTTCTCAACTCGTTTTTTGTGAGCTGAACGCAAGTCCAAAATTTTGGATCATGTCCTATACTGGTTCCCGGTGGGTGGCTGAGACTTTGGTTAATTCTTCTTCCTGCCGGGAAATTAGAGTGACATGTGCCCGTCCAAATGCCTAACAGCTACTCTCTCATGGGTTCTCCCTCGTCCCTTCCATCCTCTGCCAAATTAGGAACCTGTGCAAACCAGGAGGTTAAAGGGCCTGTCTCTCCAAGTTGGGAGATTGATAGTAAGGCAGTTGGAAAGTCAAACTGGAGCACCAGGAGAGGGACTATTCGTTGAGTTTTAGAAACCTTTCGTATTCACAGTGTGTCCATTCTCTAGATTTCCTGTACATGTTATAGCTGTAGTAATATTCCCTTGAACATGGAGAGTTGGGACCCATGGAATGGGGGCCATGCATTATTGCTTGAAAGGGTCTGCATTTGCTCACCCAATCTCACCAATCCTCTCAGTCCCAAGTGTCCAGCCTTATGCCACATCCAGCTGTCATTGTAGATAGGGTCTTTCCAGGTTTCCTCAGACACCCTGAAGGAATTGTAAAGAATTTCCCTGTTTTTTGGTTTTGCTTCTGAAATTCCTTTTTATAGTGGGTTTGAGCTGATTCTCGCTGCCATGTTTATGCCACTCTAGACACACTTGATTCCCTTATGGAGACATATCAATACATAGGTTTTAAGATTCTTACTAGTCAGATATATTCCTCTGTGGGAAATATGGGGTTTTGAGTCTCTTTCACTGAGGAAGGTGTCGGTCTTGTCAATTCCAAAGTTGGTTTTTGAAACGGTCCCTGTGCTTATA
Organism: Mesoplodon densirostris; assembly: GCF_025265405.1. Lineage (NCBI taxonomy): Eukaryota > Metazoa > Chordata > Mammalia > Artiodactyla > Ziphiidae > Mesoplodon > Mesoplodon densirostris. Next base: position 130,777 of record NW_026778223.1, on the reverse strand, counting down.
TCAAACTCTGGTTTTATGCATCACCCCACCTCTCCTTCCCCTTTATGCAGGCATAAGAGTGTTTTCTAAATGTGAGACTCTGTTCTCTTTCCTAACTCAGTTCACGTGTAGCCATGTTTACAGGATCTTCATAAGTGATATCTTATGATAAGTTTCTTTTTCTGTGTGACTTATTTCACTTAGAATCATCGTACCTGAATCCACTCACTTTGCTGCTACTGGTCTTATGACATTGATTTCATGGCTGAGGGATATTCCATCGTACGTAAGTACCACAATGTTTTGAACCATTTTTATATTTCCTGGGATATTTAAGGTGTACCCAAGTTGAGGTTCTTGTAGTCAGTGCAGCCCTAAATTTGGAGGTGACTCTTTCTTATTGATTTTCAGTTTTCCCAAGGTATATTCCCTAGACTGGAAGTGGCCTTGGCTCTGTAGCTCTGTTGTTTACTTGTTTTAGGGAACACAATGCACTCCTCCAGTGAGGCAGTTGGCAATTTACATCCCGCCCATCAGCATAACAAGGCTCCCAGTTCTCCAGGGCCTGTCTTGCCTTTCTGGTTTTTACACATTTTGTGGATGTCCCTTTTGACCGGTGGGAAGTGATACTTCTTTGTAGTGCAGATTTGCATTGCCCGCTTGCTTGCTTGGCCAAAAAGGGCGTATGCGTTTTCTCCTGAATATATTCAGGAGAAAACGCATACGCCCTTTTTGGCCAAGTGCACCATTGTCCAAGTTGTGCCCCTCTTCCTGTGCTTTACAGGCGATTCCAAGGTACCTCTTGAAATCTGTTTCCTGCTATTTTGCCTCGCTTTCAAGTCCGCCTCGTTGACTTCCCTCAACAGATTTTTGGACGGTAGTTGTCCTTTATCACTCTGCCAGTTTGTGAATTGCTGTGCCCCTGAGCTCCATTTCTCAACTCGTTTTTTGTGAGCTGAACGCAAGTCCAAAATTTTGGATTATGTCCTATACTGGTTCCCGGTGGGTGGCTGAGACTTTGGTTAATTCTTCTTCCTGCCGGTAAATTAGAGTGACATGTGCCCGTCCAAATGCCTAACAGCTACTCTCTCATGGGTTCTCCCTCGTCCCTTCCATCCTCTGCCAAATTGGGAACCTGTGCAAACCAGGAGGTTAAAGGGCCTGTCTCTCCAAGTTGGGAGATTGATAGTAAGGCAGTTGGAAAGTCAAACTGGAGCACCAGGAGAGGGACTATTCGTTGAGTTTTAGAAACCTTTCGTATTCACAGTGTGTCCATTCTCTAGGTTTCCTGTACATGTTATAGCTGTAGTAATATTCCCTTGAACCTGGAGAGTTGGGACCCATGGAATGGGGGCCATGCATTATTGCTTGAAAGGGTCTGCATTTGCTCACCCAATCTCACCAATCCTCTCAGTCCCAAGTGTCCAGCCTTATTCCACATCCAGCTGTCATTGTAGATAGGGTCTTTCCAGGTTTCCTCAGACACCCTGAAGGAATTGTAAAGAATTTCCCTGTTTTTTGTTTTTGCTTTTGAAATTCCTTTTTATAGTGGGTTTGAGCTGATTCTCGCTGCCATGTTTATGCCACTCTAGACACACTTGATTCCCTTATGGAGACATATCAATACATAGGTTTTAAGATTCTTACTAGTCAGATATATTCCTCTGTGTGAAATATGGGGTTTGGAGTCTCTTTCACTGAGGAAGGTGTCGGTCTTGTCAATTCCAAAGTTGGTTTTTGAAACGGTCACTGTGCTTATATCAAACTCTGGTTTTTTGCATCACCCCACCTCTCCTTCCCCTTTATGCAGGCATAAGAGTGTTTTCTAAATGTGAGACTCTGTTCTCTTTCCTAACTCAGTTCACGTGTAGCCATGTTTACAGGATCTTCATAAGTGATATCTTATGATAAGTTTCTTTTTCTGTGTGACTTATTTCACTTAGAATCATCGTACCTGAATCCACTCACTTTGCTGCTACTGGTCTTATGACATTGATTTCATGGCTGAGGGATATTCCTTCGTACGTAAGTACCACAATGTTTTGAACCATTTTTATATTTCCTGGGATATTTAAGGTGTACCCAAGTTGAGGTTCTTGTAGCCAGTGCAGCCCTAAATTTGGAGGTGGCTCTTTCTTATTGATTTTCAGTTTTCCCCAGGTATATTCCCTAGACTGGAAGTTGCCTTGGCTCTGTAGCTCTGTTGTTTACTTGTTTTAGGGAACACAATGCACTCCTCCAGTGAGGCAGTTGGCAATTTACATCCCGCCCATCAGCATAACAAGGCTCCCTGTTCTCCAGGGCCTGTCTTGCCTTTCTGGTTTTTACACATTTTGTGGATGTCCCTTTTGACCGGTGGGAAGTGATACTTCTTTGTAGTGCAGATTTGCATTGCCCGCTTGCTTGCTTGGCCAAAAAGGGCGTATGCGTTTTCTCCTGAATATATTCAGGAGAAAACGCATACGCCCTTTTTGGCCAAGTGCACCATTGTCCAAGTTGTGCCCCTCTTCCTGTGCTTTACAGGCGATTCCAACGTACCTCTTGAAATCTGTTTCCTGCTATTTTGCCTCGCTTTCAAGTCCGCCTCGTTGACTTCCCTCAACAGATTTTTGGACGATAGTTGTCCTTTATCACTCTGCCAGTTTGTGAATTGCTGTGCCCCTGAGCTCCATTTCTCAACTCGTTTTTTGTGAGCTGAACGCAAGTCCAAAATTTTGGATCCTGTCCTATACTGGTTCCCGGTGGGTGGCTGAGACTTTGGTTAATTCTTCTTCCTGCCGGGAAATTAGAGTGACATGTGCCCGTCCAAATGCCTAACAGCTACTCTCTCATGGGTTCTCCCTCGTCCCTTCCATCCTCTGCCAAATTGGGAACCTGTGCAAACCAGGAGGTTAAAGGGCCTGTCTCTCCAAGTTGGGAGATTGATAGTAAGGCAGTTGGAAAGTCAAACTGGAGCACCAGGAGAGGGACTATTCGTTGAGTTTTAGAAACCTTTCGTATTCACAGTGTGTCCATTCTCTAGGTTTCCTGTACATGTTATAGCTGTAGTAATATTCCCTTGAACCTGGAGAGTTGGGACCCATGGAATGGGGGCCATGCATTATTGCTTGAAAGGGTCTGCATTTGCTCACCCAATCTCACCAATCCTCTCAGTCCCAAGTGTCCAGCCTTATGCCACATCCAGCTGTCATTGTAGATAGGGTCTTTCCAGGTTTCCTCAGACACCCTGAAGGAATTGTAAAGAATTTCCCTGTTTTTTGGTTTTGCTTTTGAAATTCCTTTTTATAGTGGGTTTGAGCTGATTTTCGCTGCTATGTTTATGCCACTCTAGACACACTTGATTCCCTTATGGAGTCATATCAATACATAGGTTTTAAGATTCTTACTAGTCAGATATATTCCTCTGCGGGAAATATGGGGTTTTGAGTCTCTTTCACTGAGGAAGGTGTAGGTCTTGTCTATTCCAAAGTTGGTTTTTGGAACGGTCCCTGTGCTTATATCAAACTCTGGTTTTATGCATCACCCCCCCTCTCCTTCCCCTTTATGCAGGCATAAGAGTGTTTTCTAAATGTGAGACTCTGTTCTCTTTCCTAACTCAGTTCACGTGTAGCCATGTTTACAGGATCTTCATAAGTGATATCTTATGATAAGTTTCTTTTTCTGTGTGACTTATTTCACTTAGAATCATCGTACCTGAATCCACTCACTTTGCTGCTACTGGTCTTATGACATTGATTTCATGGCTGAGGGATATTCCTTCGTACGTAAGTACCACAATGTTTTGAACCATTTTTATATTTCCTGGGATATTTAAGGTGTACCCAAGTTGAGGTTCTTGTAGCCAGTGCAGCCCTAAATTTGGAGGTGGCTCTTTCTTATTGATTTTCAGTTTTCCCCAGGTATATTCCCTAGACTGGAAGTGGCCTTGGCTCTGTAGCTCTGTTGTTTACTTGTTTTAGGGAACACAATGCACTCCTCCAGTGAGGCAGTTGGCAATTTACATCCCGCCCATCAGCATAACAAGGCTCCCTGTTCTCCAGGGCCTGTCTTGCCTTTCTGGTTTTTACACATTTTGTGGATGTCCCTTTTGACCGGTGGGAAGTGATACTTCTTTGTAGTGCAGATTTGCATTGCCCGCTTGCTTGCTTGGCCAAAAAGGGTGTATGCGTTTTCTCCTGAATATATTCAGGAGAAAACGCATACGCCCTTTTTGGCCAAGTGCACCATTGTCCAAGTTGTGCCCCTCTTCCTGTGCTTTACAGGCGATTCCAATGTACCTCTTGAAATCTGTTTCCTGCTATTTTGCCTCGCTTTCAAGTCCGCCTCGTTGACTTCCCTCAACAGATTTTTGGACGATAGTTGTCCTTTATCACTCTGCCAGTTTGTGAATTGCTGTGCCCCTGAGCTCCATTTCTCAACTCGTTTTTTGTGAGCTGAACGCAAGTCCAAAATTTTGGATCATGTCCTATACTGGTTCCCGGTGGGTGGCTGAGACTTTGGTTAATTCTTCTTCCTGCCGGGAAATTAGAGTGACATGTGCCCGTCCAAATGCCTAACAGCTACTCTCTCATGGGTTCTCCCTCGTCCCTTCCATCCTCTGCCAAATTGGGAACGTGTGCAAACCAGGAGGTTAAAGGGCCTGTCTCTCCAAGTTGGGAGATTGATAGTAAGGCAGTTGGAAAGTCAAACTGGAGCACCAGGAGAGGGACTATTCGTTGAGTTTTAGAAACCTTTCGTATTCACAGTGTGTCCATTCTCTAGGTTTCCTGTACATGTTATAGCTGTAGTAATATTCCCTTGAACCTGGACAGTTGGGACCCATGGAATGGGGGCCATGCATTATTGCTTGAAAGGGTCTGCATTTGCTCACCCAATCTCACCAATCCTCTCAGTCCCAAGTGTCCAGCCTTATGCCACATCCAGCTGTCATTGTAGATAGGGTCTTTCCAGGTTTCCTCAGACACTCTGAAGGAATTGTAAAGAATTTCCCTGTTTTTTGGTTTTGCTTTTGAAATTCCTTTTTATAGTGGGTTTGAGCTGATTTTCGCTGCCATGTTTATGCCACTCTAGACACACTTGATTCCCTTATGGAGTCATATCAATACATAGGTTTTAAGATTCTTACTAGTCAGATATATTCCTCTGCGGGAAATATGGGGTTTTGAGTCTCTTTCACTGAGGAAGGTGTAGGTCTTGTCTATTCCAAAGTTGGTTTTTGAAACGGTCCCTGTGCTTATATCAAACTCTGGTTTTATGCATCACCCCACCTCTCCTTCCCCTTTATGCAGGCATAAGAGTGTTTTCTAAATGTGAGACTCTGTTCTCTTTCCTAACTCAGTTCACGTGTAGCCATGTTTACAGGATCTTCATAAGTGATATCTTATGATAAGTTTCTTTTTCTGTGTGACTTATTTCACTTAGAATCATCGTACCTGAATCCACTCACTTTGCTGCTACTGGTCTTATGACATTGATTTCATGGCTGAGGGATATTCCTTCGTACGTAAGTACCACAATGTTTTGAACCATTTTTATATTTCCTGGGATATTTAAGGTGTACCCAAGTTGAGGTTCTTGTAGCCAGTGCAGCCCTAAATTTGGAGGTGGCTCTTTCTTATTGATTTTCAGTTTTCCCCAGGTATATTCCCTAGACTGGAAGTTGCCTTGGCTCTGTAGCTCTGTTGTTTACTTGTTTTAGGGAACACAATGCACTCCTCCAGTGAGGCAGTTGGCAATTTACATCCCGCCCATCAGCATAACAAGGCTCCCTGTTCTCCACGGCCTGTCTTGCCTTTCTGGTTTTTACACATTTTGTGGATGTCCCTTTTGACCGGTGGGAAGTGATACTTCTTTGTAGTGCAGATTTGCATTGCCCGCTTGCTTGCTTGGCCAAAAAGGGCGTATGCGTTTTCTCCTGAATATATTCAGGAGAAAACGCATACGCCCTTTTTGGCCAAGTGCACCATTGTCCAAGTTGTGCCCCTCTTCCTGTGCTTTACAGGCGATTCCAACGTACCTCTTGAAATCTGTTTCCTGCTATTTTGCCTCGCTTTCAAGTCCGCCTCGTTGACTTCCCTCAACAGATTTTTGGACGATAGTTGTCCTTTATCACTCTGCCAGTTTGTGAATTGCTGTGCCCCTGAGCTCCATTTCTCAACTCGTTTTTTGTGAGCTGAACGCAAGTCCAAAATTTTGGATCCTGTCCTATACTGGTTCCCGGTGGGTGGCTGAGACTTTGGTTAATTCTTCTTCCTGCCGGGAAATTAGAGTGACATGTGCCCGTCCAAATGCCTAACAGCTACTCTCTCATGGGTTCTCCCTCGTCCCTTCCATCCTCTGCCAAATTGGGAACCTGTGCAAACCAGGAGGTTAAAGGGCCTGTCTCTCCAAGTTGGGAGATTGATAGTAAGGCAGTTGGAAAGTCAAACTGGAGCACCAGGAGAGGGACTATTCGTTGAGTTTTAGAAACCTTTCGTATTCACAGTGTGTCCATTCTCTAGGTTTCCTGTACATGTTATAGCTGTAGTAATATTCCCTTGAACCTGGAGAGTTGGGACCCATGGAATGGGGGCCATGCATTATTGCTTGAAAGGGTCTGCATTTGCTCACCCAATCTCACCAATCCTCTCAGTCCCAAGTGTCCAGCCTTATGCCACATCCAGCTGTCATTGTAGATAGGGTCTTTCCAGGTTTCCTCAGACACCCTGAAGGAATTGTAAAGAATTTCCCTGTTTTTTGGTTTTGCTTTTGAAATTCCTTTTTATAGTGGGTTTGAGCTGATTTTCGCTGCCATGTTTATGCCACTCTAGACACACTTGATTCCCTTATGGAGTCATATCAATACATAGGTTTTAAGATTCTTACTAGTCAGATATATTCCTCTGCGGGAAATATGGGGTTTTGAGTCTCTTTCACTGAGGAAGGTGTAGGTCTTGTCTATTCCAAAGTTGGTTTTTGGAACGGTCCCTGTGCTTATATCAAACTCTGGTTTTATGCATCACCCCACCTCTCCTTCCCCTTTATGCAAGCATAAGAGTGTTTTCTAAATGTGAGACTCTGTTCTCTTTCCTAACTCAGTTCACGTGTAGCCATGTTTACAGGATCTTCATAAGTGATATCTTATGATAAGTTTCTTTTTCTGTGTGACTTATTTCACTTAGAATCATCGTACCTGAATCCACTCACTTTGCTGCTACTGGTCTTATGACATTGATTTCATGGCTGAGGGATATTCCTTCGTACGTAAGTACCACAATGTTTTGAACCATTTTTATATTTCCTGGGATATTTAAGGTGTACCCAAGTTGAGGTTCTTGTAGCCAGTGCAGCCCTAAATTTGGAGGTGGCTCTTTCTTATTGATTTTCAGTTTTCCCCAGGTATATTCCCTAGACTGGAAGTGGCCTTGGCTCTGTAGCTCTGTTGTTTACTTGTTTTAGGGAACACAATGCACTCCTCCAGTGAGGCAGTTGGCAATGTACATCCCGCCCATCAGCATAACAAGGCTCCCTGTTCTCCAGGGCCTGTCTTGCCTTTCTGGTTTTTACACATTTTGTGGATGTCCCTTTTGACCGGTGGGAAGTGATACTTCTTTGTAGTGCAGATTTGCATTGCCCGCTTGCTTGCTTGGCCAAAAAGGGCGTATGCGTTTTCTCCTGAATATATTCAGGAGAAAACGCATACGCTCTTTTTGGCCAAGTGCACCATTGTCCAAGTTGTGCCCCTCTTCCTGTGCTTTACAGGCGATTCCAATGTACCTCTTGAAATCTGTTTCCTGCTATTTTGCCTCGCTTTCAAGTCCGCCTCGTTGACTTCCCTCAACAGATTTTTGGACGATAGTTGTCCTTTATCACTCTGCCAGTTTGTGAATTGCTGTGCCCCTGAGCTCCATTTCTCAACTCGTTTTTTGTGAGCTGAACGCAAGTCCAAAATTTTGGATCATGTCCTATACTGGTTCCCGGTGGGTGGCTGAGACTTTGGTTAATTCTTCTTCCTGCCGGGAAATTAGAGTGACATGTGCCCGTCCAAATGCCTAACAGCTACTCTCTCATGGGTTCTCCCTCGTCCCTTCCATCCTCTGCCAAATTGGGAACCTGTGCAAACCAGGAGGTTAAAGGGCCTGTCTCTCCAAGTTGGGAGATTGATAGTAAGGCAGTTGGAAAGTCAAACTGGAGCACCAGGAGAGGGACTATTCGTTGAGTTTTAGAAACCTTTCGTATTCACAGTGTGTCCATTCTCTAGGTTTCCTGTACATGTTAGAGCTGTAGTAATATTCCCTTGAACCTGGAGAGTTGGGACCCATGGAATGGGGGCCATGCATTATTGCTTGAAAGGGTCTGCATTTGCTCACCCAATCTCACCAATCCTCTCAGTCCCAAGTGTCCAGCCTTATGCCACATCCAGCTGTCATTGTAGATAGGGTCTTTCCAGGTTTCCTCAGACACTCTGAAGGAATTGTAAAGAATTTCCCTGTTTTTTGGTTTTGCTTTTGAAATTCCTTTTTATAGTGGGTTTGAGCTGATTTTCGCTGCCATGTTTATGCCACTCTAGACACACTTGATTCCCTTATGGTGTCATATCAATACATAGGTTTTAAGATTCTTACTAGTCAGATATATTCCTCTGCGGGAAATATGGGGTTTTGAGTCTCTTTCACTGAGGAAGGTGTAGGTCTTGTCTATTCCAAAGTTGGTTTTTGGAACGGTCCCTGTGCTTATATCAAACTCTGGTTTTATGCATCACCCCACCTCTCCTTCCCCTTTATGCAGGCATAAGAGTGTTTTCTAAATGTGAGACTCTGTTCTCTTTCCTAACTCAGTTCACGTGTAGCCATGTTTACAGGATCTTCATAAGTGATATCCTATGATAAGTTTCTTTTTCTGTGTGACTTATTTCACTTAGAATCATCGTACCTGAATCCACTCACTTTGCTGCTACTGGTCTTATGACATTGATTTCATGGCTGAGGGATATTCCTTCGTACGTAAGTACCACAATGTTTTGAACCATTTTTATATTTCCTGGGATATTTAAGGTGTACCCAAGTTGAGGTTCTTGTAGCCAATGCAGCCCTAAATTTGGAGGTGGCTCTTTCTTATTGATTTTCAGTTTTCCCCAGGTATATTCCCTAGACTGGAAGTGGCCTTGGCTCTGTAGCTCTGTTGTTTACTTGTTTTAGGGAACACAATGCACTCCTCCAGTGAGGCAGTTGGCAATTTACATCCCGCCCATCAGCATAACAAGGCTCCCTGTTCTCCAGGGCCTGTCTTGCCTTTCTGGTTTTTACACATTTTGTGGATGTCCCTTTTGACCGGTGGGAAGTGATACTTCTTTGTAGTGCAGATTTGCATTGCCCGCTTGCTTGCTTGGCCAAAAAGGGCGTATGCGTTTTCTCCTGAATATATTCAGGAGAAAACGCATACGCCCTTTTTGGCCAAGTGCACCATTGTCCAAGTTGTGCCCCTCTTCCTGTGCTTTACAGGCGATTCCAAGGTACCTCTTGAAATCTGTTTCCTGCTATTTTGCCTCGCTTTCAAGTCCGCCTCGTTGACTTCCCTCAACAGATTTTTGGACGATAGTTGTCCTTTATCACTCTGCCAGTTTGTGAATTGCTGTGCCCCTGAGCTCCATTTCTCAACTCGTTTTTTGTGAGCTGAACGCAAGTCCAAAATTTTGGATCATGTCCTATACTGGTTCCCGGTGGGTGGCTGAGACTTTGGTTAATTCTTCTTCCTGCCGGGAAATTAGAGTGACATGTGCCCGTCCAAATGCCTAACAGCTACTCTCTCATGGGTTCTCCCTCGTCCCTTCCATCCTCTGCCAAATTGGGAACCTGTGCAAACCAGGAGGTTAAAGGGCCTGTCTCTCCAAGTTGGGAGATTGATAGTAAGGCAGTTGGAAAGGTAAACTGGAGCACCAGGAGAGGGACTATTCGTTGAGTTTTAGAAACCTTTCGTATTCACAGTGTGTCCATTCTCTAGGTTTCCTGTACATGTTATAGCTGTAGTAATATTCCCTTGAACCTGGAGAGTTGGGACCCATGGAATGGGGGCCATGCATTATTGCTTGAAAGGGTCTGCATTTGCTCACCCAATCTCACCAATCCTCTCAGTCCCAAGTGTCCAGCCTTATGCCACATCCAGCTGTCATTGTAGATAGGGTCTTTCCAGGTTTCCTCAGACACCCTGAAGGAATTGTAAAGAATTTCCCTGTTTTTTGGTTTTGCTTTTGAAATTCCTTTTTATAGTGGGTTTGAGCTGATTCTCGCTGCCATGTTTATGCCACTCTAGACACACTTGATTCCCTTATGGAGTCATATCAATACATAGGTTTTAAGATTCTTACTAGTCAGATTTATTCCTCTGCGGGAAATATGGGGTTCTGAGTCTCTTTCACTGAGGAAGGTGTAGGTCTTGTCTATTCCAAAGTTGGTTTTTGGAACGGTCCCTGTGCTTATATCAAACTCTGGTTTTATGCATCACCCCACCTCTCCTTCCCCTTTATGCAGGCATAAGAGTGTTTTCTAAATGTGAGACTCTGTTCTCTTTCCTAACTCAGTTCACGTGTAGCCATGTTTACAGGATCTTCATAAGTGATATCTTATGATAAGTTTCTTTTTCTGTGTGACTTATTTCACTTAGAATCATCGTACCTGAATCCAATCACTTTGCTGCTACTGGTCTTATGACATTGATTTCATGGCTGAGGGATATTCCATCGTACGTAAGTACCACAATGTTTTGAACCATTTTTATATTTCCTGGGATATTTAAGGTGTACCCAAGTTGAGGTTCTTGTAGCCAGTGCAGCCCTAAATTTGGAGGTGGCTCTTTCTTATTGATTTTCAGTTTTCCCCAGGTATATTCCCTAGACTGGAAGTGGCCTTGGCTCTGTAGCTCTGTTGTTTACTTGTTTTAGGGAACACAATGCACTCCTCCAGTGAGGCAGTTGGCAATTTACATCCCGCCCATCAGCATAACAAGGCTCCCAGTTCTCCAGGGCCTGTCTTGCCTTTCTGGTTTTTACACATTTTGTGGATGTCCCTTTGGACCGGTGGGAAGTGATACTTCTTTGTAGTGCAGATTTGCATTGCCCGCTTGCTTGCTTGGCCAAAAAGGGCGTATGCGTTTTCTCCTGAATATATTCAGGAGAATACGCATACGCCCTTTTTGGCCAAGTGCACCATTGTCCAAGTTGTGCCCCTCTTCCTGTGCTTTACAGGCGATTCCAACGTACCTCTTGAAATCTGTTTCCTGCTATTTTGCCTCACTTTCAAGTCCGCCTCGTTGACTTCCCTCAACAGATTTTTGGACGATAGTTGTCCTTTATCACTCTGCCAGTTTGTGAATTGCTGTGCCCCTGAGCTCCATTTCTCAACTCGTTTTTTGTGAGCTGAACGCAAGTCCAAAATTTTGGATCATGTCCTATACTGGTTCCCGGTGGGTGGCTGAGACTTTGGTTAATTCTTCTTCCTGCCGGGAAATTAGAGTGACATGTGCCCGTCCAAATGCCTAACAGCTACTCTCTCATGGGTTCTCCCTCGTCCCTTCCATCCTCTGCCAAATTGGGAACCTGTGCAAACCAGGGGGTTAAAGGGCCTGTCTCTCCAAGTTGGGAGATTGATAGTAAGGCAGTTGGAAAGTCAAACTGGAGCACCAGGAGAGGGACTATTCGTTGAGTTTTAGAAACCTTTCGTATTCACAGTGTGTCCATTCTCTAGGTTTCCTGTACATGTTATAGCTGTAGTAATATTCCCTTGAACATGGAGAGTTGGGACCCATGGAATGGGGGCCATGCATTATTGCTTGAAAGGGTCTGCATTTGCTCACCCAATCTCACCAATCCTCTCAGTCCCAAGTGTCCAGCCTTATGCCACATCCAGCTGTCATTGTAGATAGGGTCTTTCCAGGTTTCCTCAGACACCCTGAAGGAATTGTAAAGAATTTCCCTGTTTTTTGGTTTTGCTTTTGAAATTCCTTTTTATAGTGGGTTTGAGCTGATTCTCGCTGCCATGTTTATGCCACTCTAGACACACTTGATTCCCTTATGGAGACATATCAATACATAGGTTTTAAGATTCTTACTAGTCAGATATATTCCTCTGTGGGAAATATGGGGTTTTGAGTCTCTTTCACGGAGGAAGGTGTCGGTTTTGTCAATTCCAAAGTTGGTTTTTGAAACGGTCCCTGTGCTTATATCAAACTCTGGTTTTATGCATCACCCCACCTCTCCTTCCCCTTTATGCAGGCATAAGAGTGTTTTCTAAATGTGAGACTCTGTTCTCTTTCCTAACTCAGTTCACGTGTAGCCATGTTTACAGGATCTTCATAAGTGATATCTTATGATAAGTTTCTTTTTCTGTGTGACTTATTTCACTTAGAATCATCGTACCTGAATCCACTCACTTTGCTGCTACTGGTCTTATGACATTGATTTCATGGCTGAGGGATATTCCATCGTACGTAAGTACCACAATGTTTTGAACCATTTTTATATTTCCTGGGATATTTAAGGTGTACCCAAGTTGAGGTTCTTGTAGTCAGTGCAGCCCTAAATTTGGAGGTGGCTCTTTCTTATTGATTTTCAGTTTTCCCAAGGTATATTCCCTAGACTGTAAGTGGCCTTGGCTCTGTAGCTCTGTTGTTTACTTGTTTTAGGGAACACAATGCACTCCTCCAGTGAGGCAGTTGGCAATTTACATCCCGCCCATCAGCATTACAAGGCTGCCAGTTCTCCAGGGCCTGTCTTGCCTTTCTGGTTTTTACACATTTTGTGGATGTCCCTTTTGACCGGTGGGAAGTGATACTTCTTTGTAGTGCAGATTTGCATTGCCCGCTTGCTTGCTTGGCCAAAAAGGGCGTATGCGTTTTCTCCTGAATATATTCAGGAGAAAACGCATACGCCCTTTTTGGCCAAGTGCACCATTGTCCAAGTTGTGCCCCTCTTCCTGTGCTTTACAGGCCATTCCAACGTACCTCTTGAAATCTGTTTCCTGCTATTTTGCCTCGCTTTCAAGTCTGCCTCGTTGACTTCCCTCAACAGATTTTTGGACGATAGTTGTCCTTTATCACTCTGCCAGTTTGTGAATTGCTGTGCCCCTGAGCTCCATTTCTCAACTCGTTTTTTGTGAGCTGAACGCAAGTCCAAAATTTTGGATCATGTCCTATACTGGTTCCCGGTGGGTGGATGAGACTTTGGTTAATTCTTCTTCCTGCCGGGAAATTAGAGTGACATGTGCCCGTCCAAATGCCTAACAGCTACTCTCTCATTGGTTCTCCCTCGTCCCTTCCATCCTCTGCCAAATTGGGAACCTGTGCAAACCAGGAGGTTAAAGGGCCTGTCTCTCCAAGTTGGGAGATTGATAGTAAGGCAGTTGGAAAGTCAAACTGGAGCACCAGGAGAGGGACTATTCGTTGAGTTTTAGAAACCTTTCGTATTCACAGTGTGTCCATTCTCTAGGTTTCCTGTACATGTTATAGCTGTAGTAACATTCCCTTGAACATGGAGAGTTGGGACCCATGGAATGGGGGCCATGCATTATTGCTTGAAAGGGTCTGCATTTGCTCACCCAATCTCACCAATCCTCTCAGTCCCAAGTGTCCAGCCTTATGCCACATCCAGCTGTCATTGTAGATAGGGTCTTTCCAGGTTTCCTCAGACACCCTGAAGGAATTGTAAAGAATTTCCCTGTTTTTTGGTTTTGCTTTTGAAATTCCTTTTTATAGTGGGTTTGAGCTGATTCCCGCTGCCATGTTTATGCCACTCTAGACACACTTGATTCCCTTATGGAGTCTTAGCAATACATAGGTTTTAAGATTCTTACTAGTCAGATATATTCCTCTGAGGGAAATATGGGGTTTTGAATCTCTTTCACTGAGGAAGGTGTAGGTCTTGTCTATTCTAAAGTTGGTTTTTTGAACGGTCCCTGTGCTTATATCAAACTCTGGTTTTATGCATCACCCCACCTCTCCATCCCCTTTATGCAGGCATAAGAGTGTTTTCTAAATGTGAGACTCTGTTCTTTTTTCCTAACTCAGTTCACGTGTAGCCATGTTTAAAGGATCTTCATAAGTGATATCTTATGATAAGTTTCTTTTTCTGTGTGACTTATTTCACTTAGAATCATCGTACCTGAATCCACTCACTTTGCTGCTACTTCTCCTATGACATTGATTTCATGGCTGAGGGATATTCCATCGTACGTAAGTACCACAATGTTTTGAACCATTTTTATATTTCCTGGGATATTTAAGGTGTACCCAAGTTGAGGTTCTTGTAGCCAGTGCAGCCCTAAATTTGGAGGTGGCTCTTTCTTATTGATTTTCAGTTTTCCCCAGGTATATTCCCTAGACTGGAAGTGGCCTTGGCTCTGTAGCTCTGTTGTTTACTTGTTTTAGGGAACACAATGCACTCCTCCAGTGAGGCAGTTGGCAATTTACATCCCACCCATCAGCATAACAAGGCTCCCTGTTCTCCAGGGCCTGTCTTGCCTTTCTGTTTTTTACACATTTTGTGGATGTCCCCTTTGACCGGTGGGAAGTGATACTTCTTTGTAGTGCAGATTTGCATTGCCCGCTTGCTTGCTTGGCCAAAAAGGGCGTATGCGTTTTCTCCTGAATATATTCAGGAGAAAACGCATACGCCCTTTTTGGCCAAGTGCACCATTGTCCAAGTTGTGCCCCTCTTCCTGTGCTTTACAGGCGATTCCAACGTACCTCTTGAAATCTGTTTCCTGCTATTTTGCCTCACTTTCAAGTCCGCCTCGTTGACTTCCCTCAACAGATTTTTGGACGATAGTTGTCCTTTATCACTCTGCCAGTTTGTGAATTGCTGTGCCCCTGAGCTCCATTTCTCAACTCGTTTTTTGTGAGCTGAACGCAAGTCCAAAATTTTGGATCATGTCCTATACTGGTTCCCGGTGGGTGGCTGAGACTTTGGTTAATTCTTCTTCCTGCCGGGAAATTAGAGTGACATGTGCCCGTCCAAATGCCTAACAGCTACTCTCTCATGGGTTCTCCCTCGTCCCTTCCATCCTCTGCCAAATTGGGAACCTGTGCAAACCAGGAGGTTAAAGGGCCTGTCTCTCCAAGTTGGGAGATTGATAGTAAGGCAGTTGGAAAGTCAAACTGGAGCACCAGGAGAGGGACTATTCGTTGAGTTTTAGAAACCTTTCGTATTCACAGTGTGTCCATTCTCTAGGTTTCCTGTACATGTTATAGCTGTAGTAATATTCCCTTGAACCTGGAGAGTTGGGACCCATGGAATGGGGGCCATGCATTATTGCTTGAAAGGGTCTGCATTTGCTCACCCAATCTCACCAATCCTCTCAGTCCCAAGTGTCCAGCCTTATGCCACATCCAGCTGTCATTGTAGATAGGGTCTTTCCAGGTTTCCTCAGACACCCTGAAGGAATTGTAAAGAATTTCCCTGTTTTTTGGTTTTGCTTTTGAAATTCCTTTTTATAGTGGGTTGAGCTGATTCTCACTGCCATGTTTATGCCACTCTAGACACACTTGATTCCCTTAAGGAGACATATCAATACATAGGTTTTAAGATTCTTACTAGTCAGATATATTCCTCTGTGGGAAATATGGGGTTTTGAGTCTCTTTCACTGAGGAAGGTGTCGGTCTTGTCAATTCCAAAGTTGGTTTTTGAAACGGTCCCTGTGCTTATATCAAACTCTGGTTTTATGCATCACCCCACCTCTCCTTCCCCTTTATGCAGGCATAAGAGTGTTTTCTAAATGAGAGACTCTGTTCTCTTTCCTAACTCAGTTCACGTGTAGCCATGTTTACAGGATCTTCATAAGTGATATCTTATGATAAGTTTCTTTTTCTGTGTGACTTATTTCACTTAGAATCTTCGTACCTGAATCCACTCACTTTGCTGCTACTGGTCTTATGACATTGATTTCATGGCTGAGGGATATTCCATCGTACGTAAGTACCACAATGTTTTGAACCATTTTTATATTTCCTGGGATATTTAAGGTGTACCCAAGTTGAGGTTCTTGTAGCCAGTGCAGCCCTAAATTTGGAGGTGGCTCTTTCTTATTGATTTTCAGTTTTCCCCAGGTATATTACCTAGACTGGAAGTGGCCTTGGCTCTGTAGCTCTGTTGTTTACTTGTTTTAGGGAACACAATGCACTCCTCCAGTGAGGCAGTTGGCAATTTACATCCCGCCCATCAGCATAACAAGGCTCCCTGTTCTCCAGGGCCTGTCTTGCCTTTCTGGTTTTTACACATTTTGTGGATGTCCCTTTTGACCGGTGGGAAGTGATACTTCTTTGTAGTGCAGATTTGCATTGCCCGCTTGCTTGCTTGGCCAAAAAGGGCGTATGCGTTTTCTCCTGAATATATTCAGGAGAAAACGCATACGCCCTTTTTGGCCAAGTGCACCATTGTCCAAGTTGTGCCCCTCTTCCTGTGCTTTACAGGCGATTCCAAGGTACCTCTTGAAATCTGTTTCCTGCAATTTTTCCTCGCTTTCAAGTCCGCCTCGTTGACTTCCCTCAACAGATTTTTGGACGATAGTTGTCCTTTATCACTCTGCCAGTTTGTGAATTGCTGTGCCCCTGAGCTCCATTTCTCAACTCGTTTTTTGTGAGCTGAACGCAAGTCCAAAATTTTGGATCATGTCCTATACTGGTTCCCGGAGGGTGGCTGAGACTTTGGTTAATTTTTCTTCCTGCCAGGAAATTAGAGTGACATGTGCCCGTCCAAATGCCTAACAGCTACTCTCTCATGGGTTCTCCCTCGTCCCTTCCATCCTCTGCCAAATTGGGAACCTGTGCAAACCAGGAGGTTAAAGGGCCTGTCTCTCCAAGTTGGGAGATTGATAGTAAGGCAGTTAGAAAGTCAAACTGGAGCACCAGGAGAGGGACTATTCGTTGAGTTTTAGAAACCTTTCGTATTCACAGTGTGTCCATTCTCTAGGTTTCCTGTACATGTTATAGCTGTAGTAATATTCCCTTGAACATGGAGAGTTGGGACCCATGGATTGGGGGCCATGCATTATTGCTTGAAAGGTTCTGCATTTGCTCACCCAATCTCACCAATCCTCTCAGTCCCAAGTGTCCAGCCTTATGCCACATCCAGCTGTCATTGTAGATAGGGTCTTTCCAGGTTTCCTCAGACACCCTGAAGGAATTGTAAAGAATTTCCCTGTTTTTTGGTTTTGCTTTTGAAATTCCTTTTTATAGTGGGTTTGAGCTGATTCTCGCTGCCATGTTTATGCCACTCTAGACACACTTGATTCCCTTATGGAGACATATCAATACATAGGTTTTAAGATTCTTACTAGTCAGATATATTCCTCTGTGGGAAATATGGGGTTTTGAGTCTCTTTCACTAAGGAAGGTGTCGGTCTTGTCAATTCCAAAGTTGGTTTTTGAAACGGTCCCTGTGCTTATATCAAACTCTGGTTTTATGCATCACCCCACCTCTCCTTCCCCTTTATGCAGGCATAAGAGTGTTTTCTAAATGTGAGACTCTGTTCTCTTTCCTAACTCAGTTCACGTGTAGCCATGTTTACAGGATCTTCATAAGTGATATCTTATGATAAGTTTCTTTTTCTGTGTGACTTATTTCACTTAGAATCATCGTACCTGAATCCACTCACTTTGCTGCTACTGGTCTTATGACATTGATTTCATGGCTGAGGGATATTCCATCGTACGTAAGTACCACAATGTTTTGAACCATTTTTATATTTCCTGGGATATTTAAGGTGTACCCAAGTTGAGGTTCTTGTAGCCAGTGAAGCCTAAATTTGGAGGTGGCTCTTTCTTATTGATTTTCAGTTTTCCCCAGGTATATTCCCTAGACTGGAAGTGGCCTTGGCTCTGTAGCTCTGTTGTTTACTTGTTTTAGGGAACACAATGCACTCCTCCAGTGAGGCAGTTGGCAATTTACATCCCGCCCATCAGCATAACAAGGCTCCCTGTTCTCCAGTGCCTGTCTTGCCTTTCTGGTTTTTACACATTTTGTGGATGTCCCTTTTGACCGGTGGGAAGTGATACTTCTTTGTAGTGCAGATTTGCATTGCCCGCTTGCTTGCTTGGCCAAAAAGGGCGTATGCGTTTTCTCCTGAATATATTCAGGAGAAAACGCATACGCCCTTTTGGGCCAAGTGCACCATTGTCCAAGTTGTGCCCCTCTTCCTGTGCTTTACAGGCGATTCCAAGGGACCTCTTGAAATCTGTTTCCTTCTATTTTGCCTCACTTTCAAGTCCGCCTCGTTGACTTCCCTCAACAGATTTTTGGACGATAGTTGTCCTTTATCACTCTGCCAGTTTGTGAATTGCTGTGCCCCTGAGCTCCATTTCTCAACTCGTTTTTTGTGAGCTGAACGCAAGTCCAAAATTTTGGATCATGTCCTATACTGGTTCCCGATGGGTGGCTGAGACTTTGGTTAATTCTTCTTCCTGCCGGGAAATTAGAGTGACATGTGCCCGTCCAAATGCCTAACAGCTACTCTCTCATGGGTTCTCCCTCGTCCCTTCCATCCTCTGCCAAATTGGGAACCTGTGCAAACCAGGAGGTTAAAGGGCCTGTCTCTCCAAGTTGGGAGATTGATAGTAAGGCAGTTGGAAAGTCAAACTGGAGCACCAGGAGAGGGACTATTCGTTGAGTTTTAGAAACCTTTCGTATTCACAGTGTGTCCATTCTCTAGGTTTCCTGTACATGTTATAGCTGTAGTAATATTCCCTTGAACCTGGAGAGTTGGGACCCATGGAATGGGGGCCATGCATTATTGCTTGAAAGGGTCTGCATTTGCTCACCCAATCTCACCAATCCTCTCAGTCCCAAGTGTCCAGCCTTATGCCACATCCAGCTGTCATTGTAGATAGGGTCTTTCCAGGTTTCCTCAGACACCCTGAAGGAATTGTAAAGAATTTCCCTATTTTTTTGGTTTTGCTTTTGAAATTCCTTTTTATAGTGGGTTTGAGCTGATTCTCGCTGCCATGTTTATGCCACTCTAGACACACTTGTTTCCCTTATGGAGACATATCAATACATAGGTTTTAAGATTCTTACTAGTCAGATATATTCCTCTGTGGGAAATATGGGGTTTTGAGTCTCTTTCACGGAGGAAGGTGTCGGTTTTGTCAATTCCAAAGTTGGTTTTTGAAACGGTCCCTGTGCTTATATCACACTCTGGTTTTATGCATCACCCCACCTCTCCTTCCCCTTTATGCAGGCATAAGAGTGTTTACTAAATGTGAGACTCTGTTCTCTTTCCTAACTCAGTTCACGTGTAGCCATGTTTACAGGATCTTCATAAGTGATATCTTATGATAAGTTTCTTTTTCTGTGTGACTTATTTCACTTAGAATCATCGTACCTGAATCCACTCACTTTGCTGCTACTGGTCTTATGACATTGATTTCATGGCTGAGGGATATTCCATCGTACGTAAGTACCACAATGTTTTGAACCATTTTTATATTTCCTGGGATATTTAAGGTGTACCCAAGTTGAGGTTCTTGTAGCCAGTGCAGCCCTAAATTTGGAGGTGGCTCTTTCTTATTGATTTTCAGTTTTCCCCAGGTATATTCCCTAGACTGGAAGTGGCCTTGGTTCTGTAGCTCTGTTGTTTACTTGTTTTAGGGAACACAATGCACTCCTCCAGTGAGGCAGTTGGCAATTTATATCCCGCCCATCAGCATAACAAGGCTCCCTGTTCTCCAGGGCCTGTCTTGCCTTTCTGGTTTTTACACATTTTGTGGATGTCCTTTTGACCGGTGGGAAGTGATACTTCTTTGTAGTGCAGATTTGCATTGCCCGCTTGCTTGCTTGGCCAAAAAGGGCGTATGCGTTTTCTCCTGAATATATTCAGGAGAAAACGCATATGCCCTTTTTGGCCAAGTGCACCATTGTCCAAGTTGTGCCCCTCTTCCTGTGCTTTACAGGCGATTCCAAGGTACCTCTTGAAATCTGTTTCCTGCTATTTTGCCTCGCTTTCAAGTCCGCCTCGTTGACTTCCCTCAACAGATTTTTGGACGATAGTTGTCCTTTATCACTCTGCCAGTTTGTGAATTGCTGTGCCCCTGAGCTCCATTTCTCAACTCGTTTTTTGTGAGCTGAACGCAAGTCCAAAATTTTGGATCATGTCCTATACTGGTTCCCGGTGGGTGGCTGAGACTTTGGTTAATTTTTCTTCCTGCCAGGAAATTAGAGTGACATGTGCCCGTCCAAATGCCTAACAGCTACTCTCTCATGGGTTCTCCCTCGTCCCTTCCATCCTCTGCCAAATTGGGAACCTGTGCAAACCAGGAGGTTAAAGGGCCTGTCTCTCCAAGTTGGGAGATTGATAGTAAGGCAGTTGGAAAGTCAAACTGGAGCACCAGGAGAGGGACTATTCGTTGAGTTTTAGAAACCTTTCGTATTCACAGTGTGTCCATTCTCTAGGTTTCCTGTACATGTTATAGCTGTAGTAATATTCCCTTGAACATGGAGAGTTGGGACCCATGGATTGGGGGCCATGCATTATTGCTTGAAAGGTTCTGCATTTGCTCACCCAATCTCACCAATCCTCTCAGTCCCAAGTGTCCAGCCTTATGCCACATCCAGCTGTCATTGTAGATAGGGTCTTTCCAGGTTTCCTCAGACACCCTGAAGGAATTGTAAAGAATTTCCCTGTTTTTTGGTTTTGCTTTTGAAATTCCTTTTTATAGTGGGTTTGAGCTGATTCTCGCTGCCATGTTTATGCCACTCTAGACACACTTGATTCCCTTATGGAGACATATCAATACATAGGTTTTAAGATTCTTACTAGTCAGATATATTCCTCTGTGGGAAATATGGGGTTTTGAGTCTCTTTCACTAAGGAAGGTGTCGGTCTTGTCAATTCCAAAGTTGGTTTTTGAAACGGTCCCTGTGCTTATATCAAACTCTGGTTTTATGCATCACCCCACCTCTCCTTCCCCTTTATGCAGGCATAAGAGTGTTTTCTAAATGTGAGACTCTGTTCTCTTTCCTAACTCAGTTCACGTGTAGCCATGTTTACAGGATCTTCATAAGTGATATCTTATGATAAGTTTCTTTTTCTGTGTGACTTATTTCACTTAGAATCATCGTACCTGAATCCACTCACTTTGCTGCTACTGGTCTTATGACATTGATTTCATGGCTGAGGGATATTCCATCGTACGTAAGTACCACAATGTTTTGAACCATTTTTATATTTCCTGGGATATTTAAGGTGTACCCAAGTTGAGGTTCTTGTAGCCAGTGAAGCCCTAAATTTGGAGGTGTCTCTTTCTTATTGATTTTCAGTTTTCCCCAGGTATATTCCCTAGACTGGAAGTGGCCTTGGCTCTGTAGCTCTGTTGTTTACTTGTTTTAGGGAACACAATGCACTCCTCCAGTGAGGCAGTTGGCAATTTACATCCCGCCCATCAGCATAACAAGGCTCCCTGTTCTCCAGGGCCTGTCTTGCCTTTCTGGTTTTTACACATTTTGTGGATGTCCCTTTTGACCGGTGGGAAGTGATACTTCTTTGTAGTGCAGATTTGCATTGCCCGCTTGCTTGCTTGGCCAAAAAGGGCGTATGCGTTTTCTCCTGAATATATTCAGGAGAAAACGCATACGCCCTTTTGGGCCAAGTGCACCATTGTCCAAGTTGTGCCCCTCTTCCTGTGCTTTACAGGCGATTCCAAGGGACCTCTTGAAATCTGTTTCCTTCTATTTTGCCTCGCTTTCAAGTCCGCCTCGTTGACTTCCCTCAACAGATTTTTGGACGATAGTTGTCCTTTATCACTCTGCCAGTTTGTGAATTGCTGTGCCCCTGAGCTCCATTTCTCAACTCGTTTTTTGTGAGCTGAACGCAAGTCCAAAATTTTGGATCATGTCCTATACTGGTTCCCGATGGGTGGCTGAGACTTTGGTTAATTCTTCTTCCTGCCGGGAAATTAGAGTGACATGTGCCCGTCCAAATGCCTAACAGCTACTCTCTCATGGGTTCTCCCTCGTCCCTTCCATCCTCTGCCAAATTGGGAACCTGTGCAAACCAGGAGGTTAAAGGGCCTGTCTCTCCAAGTTGGGAGATTGATAGTAAGGCAGTTGGAAAGTCAAACTGGAGCACCAGGGGAGGGACTATTCGTTGAGTTTTAGAAACCTTTCGTATTCACAGTGTGTCCATTCTCTAGGTTTCCTGTACATGTTATAGCTGTAGTAATATTCCCTTGAACCTGGAGAGTTGGGACCCATGGAATGGGGGCCATGCATTATTGCTTGAAAGGGTCTGCATTTGCTCACCCAATCTCACCAATCCTCTCAGTCCCAAGTGTCCAGCCTTATGCCACATCCAGCTGTCATTGTAGATAGGGACTTTCCAGGTTTCCTCAGACACCCTGAAGGAATTGTAAAGAATTTCCCTATTTTTTTGGTTTTGCTTTTGAAATTCCTTTTTATAGTGGGTTTGAGCTGATTCTCGCTGCCATGTTTATGCCACTCTAGACACACTTGATTCCCTTATGGAGACATATCAATACATAGGTTTTAAGATTCTTACTAGTCAGATATATTCCTCTGTGGGAAATATGGGGTTTTGAGTCTCTTTCACGGAGGAAGGTGTCGGTTTTGTCAATTCCAAAGTTGGTTTTTGAAACGGTCCCTGTGCTTATATCACACTCTGGTTTTATGCATCACCCCACCTCTCCTTCCCCTTTATGCAGGCATAAGAGTGTTTACTAAATGTGAGACTCTGTTCTCTTTCCTAACTCAGTTCAGGTGTAGCCATGTTTACAGGATCTTCATAAGTGATATCTTATGATAAGTTTCTTTTTCTGTGTGACTTATTTCACTTAGAATCATCGTACCTGAATCCACTCACTTTGCTGCTACTGGTCTTATGACATTGATTTCATGGCTGAGGGATATTCCATCGTACGTAAGTACCACAATGTTTTGAACCATTTTTATATTTCCTGGGATATTTAAGGTGTACCCAAGTTGAGGTTCTTGTAGCCAGTGCAGCCCTAAATTTGGAGGTGGCTCTTTCTTATTGATTTTCAGTTTTCCCCAGGTATATTCCCTAGACTGGAAGTGGCCTTGGTTCTGTAGCTCTGTTGTTTACTTGTTTTAGGGAACACAATGCACTCCTCCAGTGAGGCAGTTGGCAATTTATATCCCGCCCATCAGCATAACAAGGCTCCCTGTTCTCCAGGGCCTGTCTTGCCTTTCTGGTTTTTACACATTTTGTGGATGTCCTTTTGACCGGTGGGAAGTGATACTTCTTTGTAGTGCAGATTTGCATTGCCCGCTTGCTTGCTTGGCCAAAAAGGGCGTATGCGTTTTCTCCTGAATATATTCAGGAGAAA
The DNA here is from genome assembly GCF_025265405.1 of Mesoplodon densirostris. Lineage (NCBI taxonomy): Eukaryota > Metazoa > Chordata > Mammalia > Artiodactyla > Ziphiidae > Mesoplodon > Mesoplodon densirostris. The sequence continues at coordinate 107,475 of NW_026778223.1, read as the reverse complement.
ACGCATATGCCCTTTTTGGCCAAGTGCACCATTGTCCAAGTTGTGCCCCTCTTCCTGTGCTTTACAGGCGATTCCAAGGTACCTCTTGAAATCTGTTTCCTGCTATTTTGCCTCGCTTTCAAGTCCGCCTCGTTGACTTCCCTCAACAGATTTTTGGACGATAGTTGTCCTTTATCACTCTGCCAGTTTGTGAATTGCTGTGCCCCTGAGCTCCATTTCTCAACTCGTGTTTTGTGAGCTGAACGCAAGTCCAAAATTTTGGATCATGTCCTATACTGGTTCCCGGTGGGTGGCTGAGACTTTGGTTAATTCTTCTTCCTGCCGGGAAATTAGAGTGACATGTGCCCGTCCAAATGCCTAACAGCTACTCTCTCATGGGTTCTCCCTAGTCCCTTCCATCCTCTGCCAAATTGGGAACCTGTGCAAACCAGGAGGTTAAAGGGCCTGTCTCTCCAAGTTGGGAGATTGATAGTAAGGCAGTTGGAAAGTCAAACTGGAGCACCAGGAGAGGGACTATTCGTTGAGTTTTAGAAACCTTTCGTATTCACAGTGTGTCCATTCTCTAGGTTTCCTGTACATGTTATAGCTGTAGTAATATTCCCTTGAACATGGAGAGTTGGGACCCATGGAATGGGGGCCATGCATTATTGCTTGAAAGGGTCTGCATTCGCTCACCCAATCTCACCAATCCTCTCAGTCCCAAGTGTCCAGCCTTATGCCACATCCAGCTGTCATTGTAGATAGGGTCTTTCCAGGTTTCCTCAGACACCCTGAAGGAATTGTAAAGAATTTCCCTGTTTTTTGGTTTTGCTTTTGAAATTCCTTTTTATAGTGGGTTTGAGCTGATTCTCGCTTCCATGTTTATGCCACTCTAGACACACTTGATTCCCTTATGGAGCCATATCAATACATAGGTTTTAAGATTCTTACTAGTCAGATATATTCCTCTGTGGGAAATATGGGGTTTTGAGTCTCTTTCACGGAGGAAGGTGTCGGTTTTGTCAATTCCAAAGTTGGTTTTTGAAACGGTCCCTGTGCTTATATCACACTCTGGTTTTATGCATCACCCCACCTCTCCTTCCCCTTTATGCAGGCATAAGAGTGTTTTCTAAATGTGAGACTCTGTTCTCTTTCCTAACTCAGTTCACGTGTAGCCATGTTTACAGGATCTTCATAAGTGATATCTTATGATAAGTTTCTTTTTCTGTGTGACTTATTTCACTTAGAATCATCGTACCTGAATCCACTCACTTTGCTGCTACTGGTCTTATGACATTGATTTCATGGCTGAGGGATATTCCATCGTACGTAAGTACCACAATGTTTTGAACCATTTTTATATTTCCTGGGATATTTAAGGTGTACCCAAGTTGAGGTTCTTGTAGCCAGTGCAGCCCTAAATTTGGAGGTGGCTCTTTCTTATTGATTTTCAGTTTTCCCCTGGTATATTCCCTAGACTGGAAGTGGCCTTGGTTCTGTAGCTCTGTTGTTTACTTGTTTTAGGGAACACAATGCACTCCTCCAGTGAGGCAGTTGGCAATTTATATCCCGCCCATCAGCATAAGAAGGCTCCCTGTTCTCCAGGGCCTGTGTTGCCTTTCTGGTTTTTACACATTTTGTTGATGTCCTTTTGACCGGTGGGAAGTGATACTTCTTTGTAGTGCAGATTTGCATTGCCCGCTTGCTTGCTTGGCCAAAAAGGTCGTATGCGTTTTCTCCTGAATATATTCAGGAGAAAACGCATACGCCCTTTTTGGCCAAGTGCACCATTGTCCAAGTTGTGCCCCTCTTCCTGTGCTTTACAGGCGATTCCAAGGTACCTCTTGAAATCTGTTTCCTGCTATTTTGCCTCGCTTTCAAGTCCGCCTCGTTGACTTCCCTCAACAGATTTTTGGATGATAGTTGTCCTTTATCACTCTGCCAGTTTGTGAATTGCTGTGCCCCTGAGCTCCATTTCTCAACTCGTTTTTTGTGAGCTGAACGCAAGTCCAAAATTTTGGATCATGTCCTATACTGGTTCCCGGTGGGTGGCTGAGACTTTGGTTAATTCTTCTTCCTGCCGGGAAATTAGAGTGACATGTGCCCGTCCAAATGCCTAACAGCTAATCTCTCATGGGTTCTCCCTCGTCCCTTCCATCCTCTGCCAAATTGGGAACCTGTGCAAACCAGGAGGTTAAAGGGCCTGTCTCTCCAAGTTGGGAGATTGATAGTAAGGCAGTTGGAAAGTCAAACTGGAGCACCAGGAGAGAGACTATTCGTTGAGTTTTAGAAACCTTTCGTATTCACAGTGTGTCCATTCTCTAGGTTTCCTGTACATGTTATAGCTGTAGTAATATTCCCTTGAACCTGGAGAGTTGGGACCCATGGAATGGGGGCCATGCATTATTGCTTGAAAGGGTCTGCATTTGCTCACCCAACCTCACCAATCCTCTCAGTCCCAAGTGTCCAGCCTTATGCCACATCCAGCTGTCATTGTAGATAGGGTCTTTCCAGGTTTCCTCAGACACCCTGAAGGAATTGTAAAGAATTTCCCTGTTTTTTGGTTTTGCTTTTGAAATTCCTTTTTATAGTGGGTTTGAGCTGATTCTCGCTGCCATGTTTATGCCACTCTAGACACACTTGATTCCCTTATGGAGACATATCAATACATAGGTTTTAAAGTTCTTACTAGTCAGATATATTCCTCTGTGGGAAATATGGGGTTTTGAGTCTCTTTCACTGAAGAAGGTGTCGGTCTTGTCAATTCCAAAGTTGGTTTTTGAAACGGTCCCTGTGCTTATATCAAACTCTGGTTTTATGCATCACCCCACCTCTCCTTCCCCTTTATGCAGGCATAAGAGTGTTTTCTAAATGTGAGACTCTGTTCTCTTTCCTAACTCAGTTCACCTGTAGCCATGTTTACAGGATCTTCATAAGTGATATCTTATGATAAGTTTCTTTTTCTGTGTGACTTATTTCACTTAGAATCATCGTACCTGAATCCACTCACTTTGCTGCTACTGGTCATATGACATTGATTTCATGGCTGAGGGATATTCCATCGTACGTAAGTACCACAATGTTTTGAACCATTTTTATATTTCCTGGGATATTTAAGGTGTACCCAAGTTGAGGTTCTTGTAGCCAGTGTAGCCCTAAATTTGGAGGTGGCTCTTTCTTATTGATTTTCAGTTTTCCCAAGGTATATTCCCTAGACTGGAAGTGGCCTTGGCTCTGTAGCTCTGTTGTTTACTTGTTTTAGGGAACACAATGCACTCCTCCAGTGAGGCAGTTGGCAATTTACATCCCGCCCATCAGCATAACAAGGCTCCCTGTTCTCCAGGGCCTGTCTTGCCTTTCTGGTTTTTACACATTTTGTGGATGTCCCTTTTGACCGGTGGGAAGTGATACTTCTTTGTAGTGCAGATTTGCATTGCCCGATTGCTTGCTTGGCCAAAAAGGGCGTATGCGTTTTCTCCTGAATATATTCAGGAGAAAACGCATACGCCCTTTTTGGCCAAGTGCACCATTGTCCAAGTTGTGCCCCTCTTCCTGTGCTTTACAGGCGATTCCAACGTACCTCTTGAAATCTGTTTCCTGCTATTTTGCCTCACTTTCAAGTCCACCTCGTTGACTTCCCTCAACAGATTTTTGGACGATAGTTGTCCTTTATCACTCTGCCAGTTTGTGAATTGCTGTGCCCCTGAGCTCCATTTCTCAACTCGTTTTTTGTGAGCTGAACGCAAGTCCAAAATTTTGGATCATGTCCTATACTGGTTCCCGGTGGGTGGCTGAGACTTTGGTTAATTCTTCTTCCTGCCGGGAAATTAGAGTGACATGTGCCCGTCCAAATGCCTAACAGCTACTCTCTCATGGGTTCTCCCTCGTCCCTTCCATCCTCTGCCAAATTGGGAACCTGTGCAAACCAGGAGGTTAAAGGACCTGTCTCTCCAAGTTGGGATATTGATAGTAAGGCAGTTGGAAAGTCAAACTGGAGCACCGGGAGAGGGACTATTCGTTGAGTTTTAGAAACCTTTCGTATTCACAGTGTGTCCATTCTCTAGGTTTCCTGTACATGTTATAGCTGTAGTAATATTCCCTTGAACATGGAGAGTTGGGACCCATGGAATGGGGGCCATGCATTATTGCTTGAAAGGGTCTGCATTTGCTCACCCAATCTCACCAATCCTCTCAGTCCCAAGTGTCCAGCCTTATGCCACATCCAGCTGTCATTGTAGATAGGGTCTTTCCAGGTTTCCTCAGACACCCTGAAGGAATTGTAAAGAATTTCCCTGTTTTTTGGTTTTGCTTTGGAAATTCCTTTTTATAGTGGGTTTGAGCTGATTCTCGCTGCCATGTTTATGCCACTCTAGACACACTTGATTCCCTCATGGAGTCATATCAATACGTAGGTTTTAAGATTCTTACTAGTCAGATATATTCCTCTGCGGGAAATATGGGGTTTTTAGTCTCTTTCACTAAGGAAGGTGTCGGTCTTGTCAATTCCAAAGTTGGTTTTTGAAACGGTCCCTGTGCTTATATCAAACTCTGGTTTTATGCATCACCCCACCTCTCCTTCCCCTTTATGCAGGCATAAGAGTGTTTTCTAAATGTGAGACTCTGTTCTCTTTCCTAACTCAGTTCACGTGTAGCCATGTTTACAGGATCTTCATAAGTGATATCTTATGATAAGTTTCTTTTTCTGTGTGACTTATTTCACTTAGAATCATCGTACCTGAATCCACTCACTTTGCTGCTACTGGTCTTATGACATTGATTTCATGGCTGAGGGATATTCCATCGTACGTAAGTACCACAATGTTTTGAACCATTTTTATATTTCCTGGGATATTTAAGGTGTACCCAAGTTGAGGTTCTTGTAGCCAGTGAAGCCCTAAATTTGGAGGTGGCTCTTTCTTATTGATTTTCAGTTTTCCCCAGGTATATTCCCTAGACTGGAAGTGGCCTTGGCTCTGTAGCTCTGTTGTTTACTTGTTTTAGGGAACACAATGCACTCCTCCAGTGAGGCAGTTGGCAATTTACATCCCGCCCATCAGCATAACAAGGCTCCCTGTTCTCCAGGGCCTGTCTTGCCTTTCTGGTTTTTACACATTTTGTGGATGTCCCTTTTGACCGGTGGGAAGTGATACTTCTTTGTAGTGCAGATTTGCATTGCCCGCTTGCTTGCTTGGCCAAAAAGGGCGTATGCGTTTTCTCCTGAATATATTCAGGAGAAAACGCATACGCCCTTTTGGGCCAAGTGCACCATTGTCCAAGTTGTGCCCCTCTTCCTGTGCTTTACAGGCGATTCCAAGGTACCTCTTGAAATCTGTTTCCTGCTATTTTGCCTCGCTTTCAAGTCCGCCTCGTTGACTTCCCTCAACAGATTTTTGGACGATAGTTGTCCTTTATCACTCTGCCAGTTTGTGAATTGCTGTGCCCCTGAGCTCCATTTCTCAACTCGTTTTTTGTGAGCTGAACGCAAGTCCAAAATTTTGGATCATGTCCTATACTGGTTCCCGGTGGGTGGCTGAGACTTTGGTTAATTCTTCTTCCTGCCGGGAAAGTAGAGTGACATGTGCCCGTCCAAATGCCTAACAGCTACTCTCTCATGGGTTCTCCCTCGTCCCTTCCATCCTCTGCCAAATTGGGAACCTGTGCAAACCAGGAGGTTAAAGGGCCTGTCTCTCCAAGTTGGGAGATTGATAGTAAGGCAGTTGGAAAGTCAAACTGGAGCACCAGGAGAGGGACTATTCGTTGAGTTTTAGAAACCTTTCGTATTCACAGTGTGTCCATTCTCTAGGTTTCCTGTACATGTTATAGCTGTAGTAATATTCCCTTGAACCTGGAGAGTTGGGACCCATGGAATGGGGGCCATGCATTATTGCTTGAAAGGGTCTGCATTTGCTCACCCAATCTCACCAATCCTCTCAGTCCCAAGTGTCCAGCCTTATGCCACATCCAGCTGTCATTGTAGACAGGGTCTTTCCAGGTTTCCTCAGACACCCTGAAGGAATTGTAAAGAATTTCCCTGTTTTTTGGTTTTCCTTTTGAAATTCCTTTTTATAGTGGGTTTGAGCTGATTCTCGCTGCCATGTTTATGCCACTCTAGACACACTTGATTCCCTTATGGAGACATATCAATACATAGGATTTAAGATTCTTACTAGTCAGATATATTCCTCTGCGGGAAATATGGGGTTTTGAGTCTCTTTCACTGAGGAAGGTGTAGGTCTTGTCTATTCCAAAGTTGGTTTTTGGAACGGTCCCTGTGCTTATATCAAACTCTGGTTTTATGCATCACCCCACCTCTCCTTCCCCTTTATGCAGGCATAAGAGTGTTTTCTAAATGTGAGACTCTGTTCTCTTTCCTAACTCAGTTCACGTGTAGCCATGTTTACAGGATCTTCATAAGTGATATCTTATGATAAGTTTCTTTTTCTGTGTGACTTATTTCACTTAGAATCATCGTACCTGAATCCACTCACTTTGCTGCTACTGGTCTTATGACATTGATTTCATGGCTGAGGGATATTCCATCATACGTAAGTACCACAATGTTTTGAACCATTTTTATATTTCCTGGGATATTTAAGGTGTACCCAAGTTGAGGTTCTTGTAGTCAGTGCAGCCCTAAATTTGGAGGTGGCTCTTTCTTATTGATTTTCAGTTTTCCCAAGGTATATTCCCTAGACTGGAAGTGGCCTTGGCTCTGTAGCTCTGTTGTTTACTTGTTTTAGGGAACACAATGCACTCCTCCAGTGAGGCAGTTGGCAGTTTACATCCCGCCCATCAGCATAACAAGGCTCCCAGTTCTCCAGGGCCTGTCTTGCCTTTCTGGTTTTTACACATTTTGTGGATGTCCCTTTTGACCGGTGGGAAGTGATACTTCTTTGTAGTGCAGATTTGCATTGCCCGCTTGCTTGCTTGGCCAAAAAGGGCGTATGCGTTTTCTCCTGAATATATTCAGGAGAAAACGCATACGCCCTTTTTGGCCAAGTGCACCATTGTCCAAGTTGTGCCCCTCTTCCTGTGCTTTACAGGCGATTCCAAGGTACCTCTTGAAATCTGTTTCCTGCTATTTTGCCTCGCTTTCAAGTCCGCCTCGTTGACTTCCCTCAACAGATTTTTGGACGATAGTTGTCCTTTATCACTCTGCCAGTTTGTGAATTGCTGTGCCCCTGAGCTCCATTTCTCAACTCGTTTTTTGTGAGCTGAACGCAAGTCCAAAATTTTGGATCATGTCCTATACTGGTTCCCGGTGGGTGGCTGAGACTTTGGTTAATTCTTCTTCCTGCCGGGAAATTAGTGTGACATGTGCCCGTCCAAATGCCTAACAGCTACTCTCTCATGGGTTCTCCCTCGTCCCTTCCATCCTCTGCCAAATTGGGAACCTGTGCAAACCAGGAGGTTAAAGGGCCTGTCTCTCCAAGTTGGGAGATTGATAGTAAGGCAGTTGGAAAGTCAAACTGGAGCACCAGGAGAGGGACTATTCGTTGAGTTTTAGAAACCTTTCGTATTCACAGTGTGTACATTCTCTAGGTTTCCTGTACATGTTATAACTGTAGTAATATTCCCTTGAACATGGAGAGTTGGGACCCATGGAATGGGGGCCATGCATTATTGCTTGAAAAGGTCTGCATTCGCTCACCCAATCTCACCAATCCTCTCAGTCCCAAGTGTCCAGCCTTATGCCACATCCAGCTGTCATTGTAGATAGGGTCTTTCCAGGTTTCCTCAGACACCCTGAAGGAATTGTAAAGAATTTCCCTGTTTTTTGGTTTTGCTTTTGAAATTCCTTTTTATAGTGGGTTTGAGCTGATACTCGCTGCCATGTTTATGCCACTCTAGACACACTTGATTCCCTTATGGAGACATATCAATACATAGGTTTTAAGATTCTTACTAGTCAGATATATTCCTCTGTGGGAAATATGGGGTTTTGAGTCTCTTTCACTGAGGAAGGTGTCGATCTTGTCAGTTCCAAAGTTGGTTTTTGAAACGGTCCCTGTGCTTATATCAAACTCTGGTTTTATGCATCACCCCACCTCTCCTTCCCCTTTATGCAGGCATAAGAGTGTTTTCTAAATGTGAGACTCTGTTCTCTTTCCTAACTCAGTTCATGTTTAGCCATGTTTACAGGATCTTCATAAGTGATATCTTATGATAAGTTTCTTTTTCTGTGTGACTTATTTCACTTAGAATCATCGTACCTGAATCCACTCACTTTGCTGCTACTGGTCTTATGACATTGATTTCATGGCTGAGGGATATTCCATCGTACGTAAGTACCACAATGTTTTGAACCATTTTTATATTTCCTGGGATATTTAAGGTGTACCCAAGTTGAGGTTCTTGTAGCCAGTGCAGCCCTAAATTTGGAGGTGGCTCTTTCTTATTGATTTTCAGTTTTCCCCAGGTATATTCCCTAGACTGGAAGTGGCCTTGGCTCTGTAGCTCTGTTGTTTACTTGTTTTAGGGAACACAATGCACTCCTCCAGTGAGGCAGTTGGCAATTTACATCCCGCCCATCAGCATAACAAGGCTCCCTGTTCTCCAGGGCCTGTCTTGCCTTTCTGGTTTTTACACATTTTGTGGATGTCCCTTTTGACCGGTGGGAAGTGATACTTCTTTGTAGTGCAGATTTGCATTGCCCGCTTGCTTGCTTGGCCAAAAAGGGCGTATGCGTTTTCTCCTGAATATATTCAGGAGAAAGCGCATACGCCCTTTTTGGCCAAGTGCACCATTGTCCAAGTTGTGCCCCTCTTCCTGTGCTTTACAGGCGATTCCAACGTACCTCTTGAAATCTGTTTCCTGCTATTTTGCCTCGCTTTCAAGTCCGCCTCGTTGACTTCCCTCAACAGATTTTTGGACGATAGTTGTCCTTTATCACTCTGCCAGTTTGTGAATTGCTGTGCCCCTGAGCTCCATTTCTCAACTCGTTTTTTTGTGAGCTGAACGCAAGTCCAAAATTTTGGATCATGTCCTATACTGGTTCCCGGTGGGTGGCTGAGACTTTGGTTAATTCTTCTTCCTGCCGGGAAATTAGAGTGACATGTGCCCGTCCAAATGCCTAACAGCTACTCTCTCATGGGTTCTCCCTCGTCCCTTCCATCCTCTGCCAAATTGGGAACCTGTGCAAACCAGGAGGTTAAAGGGCCTGTCTCTCCAAGTTGGGAGATTGATAGTAAGGCAGTTGGAAAGTCAAACTGGAGCACCAGGAGAGGGACTATTCGTTGAGTTTTAGAAACCTTTCGTATTCAGAGTGTGTCCATTCTCTAGGTTTCCTGTACATGTTATAGCTGTAGTAATATTCCCTTGAACCTGGAGAGTTGGGACCCATGGAATGGGGGCCATGCATTATTGCTTGAAAGGGTCTGCATTTGCTCACCCAATCTCACCAATCCTCTCAGTCCCAAGTGTCCAGCCTTATGCCACATCCAGCTGTCATTGTAGATAGGGTCTTTCCAGGTTTCCTCAGACACCCTGAAGGAATTGTAAAGAATTTCCCTGTTTTTTGGTTTTGCTTTTGAAATTCCTTTTTATAGTGGGTTTGAGCTGATTCTCGCTGCCATGTTTATGCCACTCTAGACACACTTGATTCCCTTATGGAGACATATCAATACATAGGTTTTAAGATTCTTACTAGTCAGATATATTCCTCTGTGGGAAATATGGGGTTTTGAGTCTCTTTCACTGAGGAAGCTGTAGGTCTTGTCTATTCCAAAGTTGGTTTTTGAAACGGTCCCTGTGCTTATATCAAACTCTGGTTTTATGCATCACCCCACCTCTCCTTCCCCTTTATGCAGGCATAAGAGTGTTTTCTAAATGTGAGACTCTGTTCTCTTTCCTAACTCAGTTCACGTGTAGCCATGTTTACAGGATCTTCATAAGTGATATCTTATGATAAGTTTCTTTTTCTGTGTGACTTATTTCACTTAGAATCATCGTACCTGAATCCACTCACTTTGCTGCTACTGGTCTTATGACATTGATTTCATGGCTGAGGGATATTCCATCGTACGTAAGTACCACAATGTTTTGAACCATTTTTATATTTCCTGGGATATTTAAGGTGTACCCAAGTTGAGGTTCTTGTAGTCAGTGCAGCCCTAAATTTGGAGGTGGCTCTTTCTTATTGATTTTCAGTTTTCCCAAGGTATATTCCCTAGACTGGAAGTGGCCTTGGCTCTGTAGCTCTGTTGTTTACTTGTTTTAGGGAACACAATGCACTCCTCCAGTGAGGCAATTGGCAATTTACATCCCGCCCATCAGCATAACAAGGCTCCCAGTTCTCCAGGGCCTGTTTTGCCTTTCTGGTTTTTACACATTTTGTGGATGTCCCTTTTGACCGGTGGGAAGTGATACTACTTTGTAGTGCAGATTTGCATTGCCCGCTTGCTTGCTTGGCCAAAAAGGGCGTATGCGTTTTCTCCTGAATATATTCAGGAGAAAACGCATACTCCCTTTTGGGCCAAGTGCACCATTATCCAAGTTGTGCCCCTCTTCCTGTGCTTTACAGGCGATTCCAACGTACCTCTTGAAATCTGTTTCCTGCTATTTTGCCTCACTTTCAAGTCCGCCTCGTTGACTTCCCTCAACAGATTTTTGGACGATAGTTGTCCTTTATCACTCTGCCAGTTTGTGAATTGCTGTGCCCCTGAGCTCCATTTCTCAACTTGTTTTTTGTGAGCTGAACGCAAGTCCAAAATTTTGGATCATGTCCTATACTGGTTCCCGGTGGGTGGCTGAGACTTTGGTTAATTCTTCTTCCTGCCGGGAAATTAGAGTGACATGTGCCCGTCCAAATGCCTAACAGCTACTCTCTCATGGGTTCTCCCTCGTCCCTTCCATCCTCTGACAAATTGGGAACCTGTGCAAACCAGGAGGTTAAAGGGCCTGTCTGTCCAAGTTGGGAGATTGATAGTAAGGCAGTTGGAAAGTCAAACTGGAGCACCAGGAGAGGGACTATTCGTTGAGTTTTAGAAACCTTTCGTATTCACAGTGTGTCCATTCTCTAGGTTTCCTGTACATGTTATAGCTGTAGTAATATTCCCTTGAACATGGAGAGTTGGGACCCATGGAATGGGGGCCATGCATTATTGCTTGAAAGGGTCTGCATTTGCTCACCCAATCTCACCAATCCTCTCAGTCCCAAGTGTCCAGCCTTATGCCACATCCAGCTGTCATTGTAGATAGGGTCTTTCCAGGTTTCCTCAGACACCCTGAAGGAATTGTAAAGAATTTCCCTGTTTTTTGGTTTTGCTTTTGAAATTCCTTTTTATAGTGGGTTTGAGCTGATTCTCGCTGCCATGTTTATGCCACTCTAGACACACTTGATTCCCTTATGGAGACATATCAATACATAGGTTTTAAGATTCTTACTAGTCAGATATATTCCTCTGTGGGAAATATGGGGTTTTGAGTCTCTTTCACTGAGGAAGGTGCCGGTCTTGTCAATTCCAAAGTTGGTTTTTGAAACGGTCCCTGTGCTTATATCAAACTCTGGTTTTATGCATCACCCCACCTCTCCTTCCCCTTTATGCAGGCATAAGAGTGTTTTCTAAATGTGAGACTCTGTTCTCTTTCCTAACTCAGTTCACGTGTAGCCATGTTTACAGGATCTTCCTAAGTGATATCTTATGATAAGTTTCTTTTTCTGTGTGACTTATTTCACTTAGAATCATCGTACCTGAATCCACTCACTTTGCTGCTACTGGTCTTATGACATTGATTTCATGGCTGAGGGATATTCCATCGTACGTAAGTACCACAATGTTTTGAACCATTTTTATATTTCCTGGGATATTTAAGGTGTACCCAAGTTGAGGTTCTTGTAGCCAGTGCAGCCCTAAATTTGGAGGTGGCTCTTTCTTATTGATTTTCAGTTTTCCCAAGGTATATTTCCTAGACTGGAAGTGGCTTTGGCTCTGTAGCTCTGTTGTTTACTTGTTTTAGGGAACACAATGCACTCCTCCAGTGAGGCAGTTGGCAATTTACATCCCGCCCATCAGCATAACAAGGCTCCCTGTTCTCCAGGGCCTGTCTTGCCTTTCTGGTTTTTACACATTTTGTGGATGTCCCTTATGACCGGTGGGAAGTGATACTTCTTTGTAGTGCAGATTTGCATTGCCCGCTTGCTTGCTTGGCCAAAAAGGGCGTATGCGTTTTCTCCTGAATATATTCAGTAGAAAACGCATACACCCTTTTTGGCCAAGTGCACCATTGTCCAAGTTGTGCCCCTCTTCCTGTGCTTTACAGGCGATTCCAACGTACCTCTTGAAATCTGTTTCCTGCTATTTTGCCTCACTTTCAAGTCCGCCTCGTTGACTTCCCTCAACAGATTTTTGGACGATAGTTGTCCTTTATCACTCTGCCAGTTTGTGAATTGCTGTGCCCCTGAGCTCCATTTCTCAACTCGTTTTTTGTGAGCTGAGCGCAAGTCCAAAATTTTGGATCATGTCCTATACTGGTTCCCGGTGGGTGGCTGAGACTTTGGTTAATTCTTCTTCCTGCCGGGAAATTAGAGTGACATGTGCCCGTCCAAATGCCTAACAGCTACTCTCTCATGGGTTCTCCCTCGTCCCTTCCATCCTCTGCCAAATTGGGAACCTGTGCAAACCAGGAGGTTAAAGGGCCTGTCTCTCCAAGTTGGGAGATTGATAGTAAGGCAGTTGGAAAGTCAAACTGGAGCACCAGGAGAGGGACTATTCGTTGAGTTTTAGAAACCTTTCGTATTCACAGTGTGTCCATTCTCTAGGTTTCCTGTACATGTTATAGCTGTAGTAATATTCCCTTGAACCTGGAGAGTTGGGACCCATGGAATGGGGGCCATGCATTATTGCTTGAAAGGGTCTGCATTTGCTCACCCAATCTCACCAATCCTCTCAGTCCCAAGTGTCCAGCCTTATGCCACATCCAGCTGTCATTGTAGATAGGGTCTTTCCAGGTTTCCTCAGACACCCTGAAGGAATTGTAAAGAATTTCCCTGTTTTTTGGTTTTGCTTTTGAAATTCCTTTTTATAGTGGGTTTGAGCTGATTCTCGCTGCCATGTTTATGCCACTCTAGACACACTTGATTCCCTTATGGAGTCATATCAATACATAGGTTTTAAGATTCTTACTAGTCAGATATATTCCTCTGTGGGAAATATGGGGTTTTGAGTCTCTTTCACTGAGGAAGGTTTCGGTCTTGTCAATTCCAAAGTTGGTTTTTGAAACGGTCCCTGTGCTTATATCAAACTCTGGGTTTATGCATCACCCCACCTCTCCTTCCCCTTTATGCAGGCATAAGAGTGTTTTCTAAATGTGAGACTCTGTTCTCTTTCGTAACTCAGTTCACGTGTAGCCATGTTTACAGGATCTTCATAAGTGATATCTTATGATAAGTTTCTTTTTCTGTGTGACTTATTTCACTTAGAATCATCGTACCTGAATCCACTCACTTTGCTGCTACTGGTCTTATGACATTGATTTCATGGCTGAGGGATATTCCATCGTACGTAAGTACCACAATGTTTTGAACCATTTTTATATTTCCTGGGATATTTAAGGTGTACCCAAGTTGAGGTTCTTGTAGCCAGTGCAGCCCTAAATTTGGAGGTGGCTCTTTCTTATTGATTTTCAGTTTTCCCCAGGTATATTCCCTAGACTGGAAGTGGCCTTGGCTCTGTAGCTCTGTTGTTTACTTGTTTTAGGGAACACAATGCACTCCTCCAGTGAGGCAGTTGGCAATTTACATCCCGCCCATCAGCATAACAAGGCTCCCTGTTTTCCAGGGCCTGTCTTGCCTTTCTGGTTTTTACACATTTTGTGGATGTCCCTTTTGACCGGTGGGAAGTGATACTTCTTTGTAGTGCAGATTTGCATTGCCCGCTTGCTTGCTTGGCCAAAAAGGGCGTATGCGTTTTCTCCTGAATATATTCAGGAGAAAGCGCATACGCCCTTTTTGGCCAAGTGCACCATTGTCCAAGTTGTGCCCCTCTTCCTGTGCTTTACAGGCGATTCCAACGTACCTCTTGAAATCTGTTTCCTGCTATTTTGCCTCGCTTTCAAGTCCGCCTCGTTGACTTCCCTCAACAGATTTTTGGACGATAGTTGTCCTTTATCACTCTGCCAGTTTGTGAATTGCTGTGCCCCTGAGCTCCATTTCTCAACTCGTTTTTTGTGAGCTGAACGCAAGTCCAAAATTTTGGATCATGTCCTATACTGGTTCCCGGTGGGTGGCTGAGACTTTGGTTAATTCTTCTTCCTGCCGGGAAATTAGAGTGACATGTGCCCGTCCAAATGCCTAACAGCTACTCTCTCATGGGTTCTCCCTCGTCCCTTCCATCCTCTGCCAAATTGGGAACCTGTGCAAACCAGGAGGTTAAAGGGCCTGTCTCTCCAAGTTGGGAGATTGATAGTAAGGCAGTTGGAAAGTCAAACTGGAGCACCAGGAGAGGGACTATTCGTTGAGTTTTAGAAACCTTTCGTATTCACAGTGTGTCCATTCTCTAGGTTTCCTGTACATGTTATAGCTGTAGTAATATTCCCTTGAACCTGGAGAGTTGGGACCCATGGAATGGGGGCCATGCATTATTGCTTGAAAGGGTCTGCATTTGCTCACCCAATCTCACCAATCCTCTCAGTCCCAAGTGTCCAGCCTTATGCCACATCCAGCTGTCATTGTAGATAGGGTCTTTCCAGGTTTCCTCAGACACCCTGAAGGAATTGTAAAGAATTTCCCTGTTTTTTGGTTTTGCTTTTGAAATTCCTTTTTATAGTGGGTTTGAGCTGATTCTCGCTGCCATGTTTATGCCACTCTAGACACACTTGATTCCCTTATGGAGACATATCAATACATAGGTTTTAAGATTCTTACTAGTCAGATATATTCCTCTGTGGGAAATATGGGGTTTTGAGTCTCTTTCACTGAGGAAGGTGTCGGTCTTTTCAATTCCAAAGTTGGTTTTTGAAACGGTCCCTGTGCTTATATCAAACTCTGGTTTTATGCATCACCCCACCTCTCCTTCCCCTTTATGCAGGCATAAGAGTGTTTTCTAAATGTGAGACTCTGTTCTCTTTCCGAACTCAGTTCTCGTGTAGCCATGTTTACAGGATCTTCATAAGTGATATCTTATGATAAGTTTCTTTTTCTGTGTGACTTATTTCACTTAGAATCATCGTACCTGAATCCACTCACTTTGCTGCTACTGGTCTTATGACATTGATTTCATGGCTGAGGGATATTCCATCGTACGTAAGTACCACAATGTTTTGAACCATTTTTATATTTCCTGGGATATTTAAGGTGTACCCAAGTTGAGGTTCTTGTAGCCAGTGCAGCCCTAACTTTGGAGGTGGCTCTTTCTTATTGATTTTCAGTTTTCCCCAGGTATATTCCCTAGACTGGAAGTGGCCTTGGCTCTGTAGCTCTGTTGTTTTCTTGTTTTAGGGAACACAATGCACTCCTCCAGTGAGGCAGTTGGCAATTTACATCCCGCCCTTCAGCATAACAAGGCTCCCTGTTCTCCAGGGCCTGTCTTGCCTTTCTGGTTTTTACACATTTTGTGGATGTCCCTTTTGACCGGTGGGAAGTGATACTTCTTTGTAGTGCAGATTTGCATTGCCCGCTTGCTTGCTTGGCCAAAAAGGGCGTATGCGTTTTCTCCTGAATATATTCAGGAGAAAGCGCATATGCCCTTTTTGGCCAAGTGCACCATTGTCCAAGTTGTGCCCCTCTTCCTGTGCTTTACAGGCGATTCCAAGGTACCTCTTGAAATCTGTTTCCTGCTATTTTGCCTTGCTTTCAAGTCCGCCTCGTTGACTTCCCTCAACAGATTTTTGGACGATAGTTGTCCTTTATCACTCTGCCAGTTTGTGAATTGCTGTGCCCCTGAGCTCCATTTCTCAACTCGTTTTTTGTGAGCTGAACGCAAGTCCAAAATTTTGGATCATGTCCTATACTGGTTCCCGGTGGGTGGCTGAGACTTTGGTTAATTCTTCTTCCTGCCGGGAAATTAGAGTGACATGTGCCCGTCCAAATGCCTAACAGCTACTCTCTCATGGGTTCTCCCTCGTCCCTTCCATCCTCTGCCAAATTGGGAACCTGTGCAAACCAGGAGGTTAAAGGGCCTGTCTCTCCAAGTTGGGAGATTGATAGTAAGGCAGTTGGAAAGTCAAACTGGAGCACCAGGAGAGGGACTATTCGTTGAGTTTTAGAAACCTTTCGTATTCACAGTGTGTCCATTCTCTAGGTTTCCTGTACATGTTATAGCTGTAGTAATATTCCCTTGAACCTGGAGAGTTGGGACCCATGGAATGGGGGCCATGCATTATTGCTTGAAAGGGTCTGCATTTGCTCACCCAATCTCACCAATCCTCTCAGTCCCAAGTGTCCAGCCTTATGCCACATCCAGCTGTCATTGTAGATAGGGTCTTTCCAGGTTTCCTCAGACACCCTGAAGGAATTGTAAAGAATTTCCCTGTTTTTTGGTTTTGCTTTTGAAATTCCTTTTTATAGTGGGTTTGAGCTGATTCTCGCTGCCATGTTTATGCCACTCTAGACACACTTGATTCCCTTATGAAGACATATCAATACATAGGTTTGAAGATTCTTACTAGTCAGATATATTCCTCTGTGGGAAATATGGGGTTTTGAGTCTCTTTCACTGAGGAAGGTGTCGGTCTTGTCAATTCCAAAGTTGGTTTTTGAAACGGTCCCTGTGCTTATATCAAACTCTGGTTTTATGCATCACCCCACCTCTCCTTCCCCTTTATGCAGGCATAAGAGTGTTTTCTAAATGTGAGACTCTGTTCTCTTTCCTAACTCAGTTCACGTGTAGCCATGTTTACAGGATCTTCCTAAGTGATATCTTATGATAAGTTTCTTTTTCTGTGTGACTTATTTCACTTAGAATCATCGTACCTGAATCCACTCACTTTGCTGCTACTGGTCTTATGACATTGATTTCATGGCTGAGGGATATTCCATCGTACGTAAGTACCACAATGTTTTGAACCATTTTTATCTTTCCTGGGATATTTAAGGTGTACCCAAGTTGAGGTTCTTGTAGCCAGTGCAGCCCTAAATTTGGAGGTGGCTCTTTCTTATTGATTTTCAGTTTTCCCCAGGTATATTCCCTAGACTGGAAGTGGCCTTGGCTCTGTAGCTCTGTTGTTTACTTGTTTTAGGGAACACAATGCACTCCTCCAGTGAGGCAGTTGGCAATTTACATCCCGCCCATCAGCATAACAAGGCTCCCTGTTCTACAGGGCCTGTCTTGCCTTTCTGGTTTTTACACATTTTGTGGATGTCCCTTTTGACCGGTGGGAAGTGATACTTCTTTGTAGTGCAGATTTGCATTGCCCGCTTGCTTGCTTGGCCAAAAAGGGCGTATGCGTTTTCTCCTGAATATATTCAGGAGAAAGCGCATACGCCCTTTTTGGCCAAGTGCACCATTGTCCAAGTTGTGCCCCTCTTCCTGTGCTTTACAGGCGATTCCAAGGTACCTCTTGAAATCTGTTTCCTGCTATTTTGCCTCGCTTTCAAGTCCGCCTCGTTGACTTCCCTCAACAGATTTTTGGACGATAGTTGTCCTTTATCACTCTGCCAGTTTGTGAATTGCTGTGCCCCTGAGCTCCATTTCTCAACTCGTTTTTTGTGAGCTGAACGCAAGTCCAAAATTTTGGATCATGTCCTATACTGGTTCCCGGTGGGTGGCTGAGACTTTGGTTAATTCTTCTTCCTGCCGGGAAATTAGAGTGACATGTGCCCGTCCAAATGCCTAACAGCTACTCTCTCATGGGTTCTCCCTCGTCCCTTCCATCCTCTGCCAAATTGGGAACCTGTGCAAACCAGGAGGTTAAAGGGCCTGTCTCTCCAAGTTGGGAGATTGATAGTAAGGCAGTTGGAAAGTCAAACTGGAGCACCAGGAGAGGGACTATTCGTTGAGTTTTAGAAACCTTTCGTATTCACAGTGTGTCCATTCTCTAGGTTTCCTGTACATGTTATAGCTGTAGTAATATTCCCTTGAACCTGGAGAGTTGGGACCCATGGAATGGGGGCCATGCATTATTGCTTGAAAGGGTCTGCATTTGCTCACCCAATCTCACCAATCCTCTCAGTCCCAAGTGTCCAGCCTTATGCCACATCCAGCTGTCATTGTAGATAGGGTCTTTCCAGGTTTCCTCAGACACCCTGAAGGAATTGTAAAGAATTTCCCTGTTTTTTGGTTTTGCTTTTGAAATTCCTTTTTATAGTGGGTTTGAGCTGATTCTCGCTGCCATGTTTATGCCACTCTAGACACACTTGATTCCCTTATGGAGTCATATCAATACATAGGTTTTAAGATTCTTACTAGTCAGATATATTCCTCTGTGGGAAATATGGGGTTTTGAGTCTCTTTCACTGAGGAAGGTGTCGGTCTTGTCAATTCCAAAGTTGGTTTTTGAAACGGTCCCTGTGCTTATATCAAACTCTGGTTTTATGCATCACCCCACCTCTCCTTCCCCTTTATGCAGGCATAAGAGTGTTTTCTAAATGTGAGACTCTGTTCTCTTTCCTAACTCAGTTCACGTGTAGCCATGTTTACAGGATCTTCCTAAGTGATATCTTATGATAAGTTTCTTTTTCTGTGTGACTTATTTCACTTAGAATCATCGTACCTGAATCCACTCACTTTGCTGCTACTGGTCTTATGACATTGATTTCATGGCTGAGGGATATTCCATCGTACGTAAGTACCACAATGTTTTGAACCATTTTTATATTTCCTGGGATATTTAAGGTGTACCCAAGTTGAGGTTCTTGTAGCCAGTGCAGCCCTAAATTTGGAGGTGGCTCTTTCTTATTGATTTTCAGTTTTCCCCAGGTATATTCCCTAGACTGGAAGTGGCCTTGGCTCTGTAGCTCTGTTGTTTACTTGTTTTAGGGAACACAATGCACTCCTCCAGTGAGGCAGTTGGCAATTTACATCCCGCCCATCAGCATAACAAGGCTCCCTGTTCTACAGGGCCTGTCTTGCCTTTCTGGTTTTTACACATTTTGTGGATGTCCCTTTTGACCGGTGGGAAGTGATACTTCTTTGTAGTGCAGATTTGCATTGCCCGCTTGCTTGCTTGGCCAAAAAGGGCGTATGCGTTTTCTCCTGAATATATTCAGGAGAAAGCGCATACGCCCTTTTTGGCCAAGTGCACCATTGTCCAAGTTGTGCCCCTCTTCCTGTGCTTTACAGGCGATTCCAAGGTACCTCTTGAAATCTGTTTCCTGCTATTTTGCCTCGCTTTCAAGTCCGCCTCGTTGACTTCCCTCAACAGATTTTTGGACGATAGTTGTCCTTTATCACTCTGCCAGTTTGTGAATTGCTGTGCCCCTGAGCTCCATTTCTCAACTCGTTTTTTGTGAGCTGAACGCAAGTCCAAAATTTTGGATCATGTCCTATACTGGTTCCCGGTGGGTGGCTGAGACTTTGGTTAATTCTTCTTCCTGCCGGGAAATTAGAGTGACATGTGCCCGTCCAAATGCCTAACAGCTACTCTCTCATGGGTTCTCCCTCGTCCCTTCCATCCTCTGCCAAATTGGGAACCTGTGCAAACCAGGAGGTTAAAGGGCCTGTCTCTCCAAGTTGGGAGATTGATAGTAAGGCAGTTGGAAAGTCAAACTGGAGCACCAGGAGAGGGACTATTCGTTGAGTTTTAGAAACCTTTCGTATTCACAGTGTGTCCATTCTCTAGGTTTCCTGTACATGTTAGAGCTGTAGTAATATTCCCTTGAACCTGGAGAGTTGGGACCCATGGAATGGGGGCCATGCATTATTGCTTGAAAGGGTCTGCATTTGCTCACCCAATCTCACCAATCCTCTCAGTCCCAAGTGTCCAGCCTTATGCCACATCCAGCTGTCATTGTAGATAGGGTCTTTCCAGGTTTCCTCAGACACCCTGAAGGAATTGTAAAGAATTTCCCTGTTTTTTGGTTTTGCTTTTGAAATTCCTTTTTATAGTGGGTTTGAGCTGATTCTCGCTGCCATGTTTATGCCACTCTAGACACACTTGATTCCCTTATGGAGTCATATCAATACATAGGTTTTAAGATTCTTACTAGTCAGATATATTCCTCTGTGGGAAATATGGGGTTTTGAGTCTCTTTCACTGAGGAAGGTGTCGGTCTTGTCAATTCCAAAGTTGGTTTTTGAAACGGTCCCTGTGCTTATATCAAACTCTGGTTTTATGCATCACCCCACCTCTCCTTCCCCTTTATGCAGGCATAAGAGTGTTTTCTAAATGTGAGACTCTGTTCTCTTTCCTAACTCAGTTCACGTGTAGCCATGTTTACAGGATCTTCCTAAGTGATATCTTATGATAAGTTTCTTTTTCTGTGTGACTTATTTCACTTAGAATCATCATACCTGAATCCACTCACTTTGCTGCTACTGGTCTTATGACATTGATTTCATGGCTGAGGGATATTCCATCGTACGTAAGTACCACAATGTTTTGAACCATTTTTATATTTCCTGGGATATTTAAGGTGTACCCAAGTTGAGGTTCTTGTAGCCAGTGCAGCCCTAAATTTGGAGGTGGCTCTTTCTTATTGATTTTCAGTTTTCCCCAGGTATATTCCCTAGACTGGAAGTGGCCTTGGCTCTGTAGCTCTGTTGTTTACTTGTTTTAGGGAACACAATGCACTCCTCCAGTGAGGCAGTTGGCAATTTACATCCCGCCCATCAGCATAACAAGGCTCCCTGTTCTCCAGGGCCTGTCTTGCCTTTCTGGTTTTTACACATTTTGTGGATGTCCCTTTTGACCGGTGGGAAGTGATACTTCTTTGTAGTGCAGATTTGCATTGCCCGCTTGCTTGCTTGGCCAAAAAGGGCGTATGCGTTTTCTCCTGAATATATTCAGTAGAAAACGCATACGCCCTTTTTGGCCAAGTGCACCATTGTCCAAGTTGTGCCCCTCTTCCTGTGCTTTACAGGCGATTCCAACGTACCTCTTGAAATCTGTTTCCTGCTATTTTGCCTCACTTTCAAGTCCGCCTCGTTGACTTCCCTCAACAGATTTTTGGACGATAGTTGTCCTTTATCACTCTGCCAGTTTGTGAATTGCTGTGCCCCTGAGCTCCATTTCTCAACTCGTTTTTTGTGAGCTGAACGCAAGTCCAAAATTTTGGATCATGTCCTATACTGGTTCCCGGTGGGTGGCTGAGACTTTGGTTAATTCTTCTTCCTGCCGGGAAATTAGAGTGACATGTGCCCGTCCAAATGCCTAACAGCTACTCTCTCATGGGTTCTCCCTCGTCCCTTCCATCCTCTGCCAAATTGGGAACCTGTGCAAACCAGGAGGTTAAAGGGCCTGTCTCTCCAAGTTGGGAGATTGATAGTAAGGCAGTTGGAAAGTCAAACTGGAGCACCAGGAGAGGGACTATTCGTTGAGTTTTAGAAACCTTTCGTATTCACAGTGTGTCCATTCTCTAGGTTTCCTGTACATGTTATAGCTGTAGTAATATTCCCTTGAACCTGGAGAGTTGGGACCCATGGAATGGGGGCCATGCATTATTGCTTGAAAGGGTCTGCATTTGCTCACCCAATCTCACCAATCCTCTCAGTCCCAAGTGTCCAGCCTTATGCCACATCCAGCTGTCATTGTAGATAGGGTCTTTCCAGGTTTCCTCAGACACCCTGAAGGAATTGTAAAGAATTTCCCTGTTTTTTGGTTTTGCTTTTGAAATTCCTTTTTATAGTGGGTTTGAGCTGATTCTTGCTGCCATGTTTATGCCACTCTAGACACACTTGATTCCCTTATGGAGACATATCAATACATAGGTTTTAAGATTCTTACTAGTCAGATATATTCCTCTGTGGGAAATATGGGGTTTTGAGTCTCTTTCACTGAGGAAGGTGTCGGTCTTGTCAATTCCAAAGTTGGTTTTTGAAACGGTCCCTGTGCTTATATCAAACTCTGGTTTTATGCATCACCCCACCTCTCCTTCCCCTTTATGCAGGCATAAGAGTGTTTTCTAAATGTGAGACTCTGTTCTCTTTCCTAACTCAGTTCACGTGTAGCCATGTTTACAGGATCTTCATAAGTGATATCTTATGATAAGTTTCTTTTTCTGTGTGACTTATTTCACTTAGAATCATCGTACCTGAATCCACTCACTTTGCTGCTACTGGTCTTATGACATTGATTTCATGGCTGAGGGATATTCCATCGTACGTAAGTACCACAATGTTTTGAACCATTTTTATATTTCCTGGGATATTTAAGGTGTACCCAAGTTGAGGTTCTTGTAGTCAGTGCAGCCCTAAATTTGGAGGTGGCTCTTTCTTATTGATTTTCAGTTTTCCCAAGGTATATTCCCTAGACTGGAAGTGGCCTTGGCTCTGTAGCTCTGTTGTTTACTTGTTTTAGGGAACACAATGCACTCCTCCAGTGAGGCAGTTGGCAATTTACATCCCGCCCATCAGCATAACAAGGCTCCCAGTTCTCCAGGGCCTGTCTTGCCTTTCTGGTTTTTACACATTTTGTGGATGTCCCTTTTGACCGGTGGGAAGTGATACTTCTTTGTAGTGCAGATTTGCATTGCCCGCTTGCTTGCTTGGCCAAAAAGGGCGTATGCGTTTTCTCCTGAATATATTCAGGAGAAAACGCATACGCCCTTTTTGGCCAAGTGCACCATTGTCCAAGTTGTGCCCCTCTTCCTGTGCTTTACAGGCGATTCCAATGTACCTCTTGAAATCTGTTTCCTGCTATTTTGCCTCACTTTCAAGTCCGCCTCGTTGACTTCCCTCAACAGATTTTTGGACGATAGTTGTCCTTTATCAATCTGCCAGTTTGTGAATTGCTGTGCCCCTGAGCTCCATTTCTCAACTCGTTTTTTGTGAGCTGAACGCAAGTCCAAAATTTTGGATCATGTCCTATACTGGTTCCCGGTGGGTGGCTGAGACTTTGGTTAATTCTTCTTCCTGCCGGGAAATTAGAGTGACATGTGCCCGTCCAAATGCCTAACAGCTACTCTCTCATGGGTTCTCCCTCGTCCCTTCCATCCTCTGCCAAATTGGGAACCTGTGCAAACCAGGAGGTTAAAGGGCCTGTCTGTCCAAGTTGGGAGATTGATAGTAAGGCAGTTGGAAAGTCAAACTGGAGCACCAGGAGAGGGACTATTCGTTGAGTTTTAGAAACCTTTCGTATTCACAGTGTGTCCATTCTCTAGGTTTCCTGTACATGTTATAGCTGTAGTAATATTCCCTTGAACCTGGAGAGTTGGGACCCATGGAATGGGGGCCAGGCATTATTGCTTGAAAGGGTCTGCATTTGCTCACCCAATCTCACCAATCCTCTCAGTCCCAAGTGTCCAGCCTTATGCCACATCCAGCTGTCATTGTAGATAGGGTCTTTCCAGGTTTCCTCAGACACCCTGAAGGAATTGTAAAGAATTTCCCTGTTTTTTGGTTTTGCTTTTGAAATTCCTTTTTATAGTGGGTTTGAGCTGATTCTCGCTGCCATGTTTATGCCACTCTAGACACACTTGATTCCCTTATGGAGACATATCAATACATAGGTTTTAGATTCTTACTAGTCAGATATATTCCTCTGTGGGAAATATGGGGTTTTGAGTCTCTTTCACTGAGGAAGGTGTCGGTCTTGTCAATTCCAAAGTTGGTGTTTGAAACGGTCCCTGTGCTTATATCAAACTCTGGTTTTATGCATCACCCCACCTCTCCTTCCCCTTTATGCAGGCATAAGAGTGTTTACTAAATGTGAGACTCTGTTCTCTTTCCTAACTCAGTTCACGTGTAGCCATGTTTACAGGATCTTCATAAGTGATATCTTATGATAAGTTTCTTTTTCTGTGTGACTTATTTCACTTAGAATCATCGTACCTGAATCCACTCACTTTGCTGCTACTGGTCTTATGACATTGATTTCATGGATGAGGGATATTCCATCGTACGTAAGTACCACAATGTTTTGAACCATTTTTATATTTCCTGGCATATTTAAGGTGTACCCAAGTTGAGGTTCTTGTAGCCAGTGCAGCCCTAAATTTGGAGGTGGCTCTTTCTTATTGATTTTCAGTTTTCCCAAGGTATATTCCCTAGACTGGAAGTGGCCTTGGCTCTGTAGCTCTGTTGTTTACTTGTTTTAGGGAACACAATGCACTCCTCCAGTGAGGCAGTTGGCAATTTACATCCCGCCCATCAGCATAACAAGGCTCCCTGTTCTCCAGGGCCTGTCTTGCCTTTCTGGTTTTTACACATTTTGTGGATGTCCCTTTTGACCGGTGGGAAGTGATACTTCTTTGTAGTGCAGATTTGCATTGCCCGCTTGCTTGCTTGGCCAAAAAGGGCGTATGCGTTTTCTCCTGAATATATTCAGGAGAAAACGCATACGCCCTTTTTGGCCAAGTGCACCATTGTCCAAGTTGTGCCCCTCTTCCTGTGCTTTACAGGCGATTCCAACGTACCTCTTGAAATCTGTTTCCTGCTATTTTGCCTCACTTTCAAGTCCGCCTCGTTGACTTCCCTCAACAGATTTTTGGACGATAGTTGTCCTTTATCACTCTGCCAGTTTGTGAATTGCTGTGCCCCTGAGCTCCATTTCTCAACTCGTTTTTTGTGAGCTGAACGCAAGTCCAAAATTTTGGATCATGTCCTATACTGGTTCCCGGTGGGTGGCTGAGACTTTGGTTAATTCTTCTTCCTGCCGGGAAATTAGAGTGACATGTGCCCGTCCAAATGCCTAACAGCTACTCTCTCATGGGTTCTCCCTCGTCCCTTCCATCCTCTGCCAAATTGGGAACCTGTGCAAACCAGGAGGTTAAAGGGCCTGTCTCTCCAAGTTGGGAGATTGATAGTAAGGCAGTTGGAAAGTCAAACTGGAGCACCAGGAGAGGGACTATTCGTTGAGTTTTAGAAACCTTTCGTATTCACAGTGTGTCCATTCTCTAGATTTCCTGTACATGTTATAGCTGTAGTAATATTCCCTTGAACCTGGAGAGTTGGGACCCATGGAATGGGGGCCATGCATTATTGCTTGAAAGGGTCTGCATTTGCTCACCCAATCTCACCAATCCTCTCAGTCCCAAGTGTCCAGCCTTATGCCACATCCAGCTGTCATTGTAGATAGGGTCTTTCCAGGTTTCCTCAGACACCCTGAAGGAATTGTAAAGAATTTCCCTGTTTTTTGGTTTTGCTTTTGAAATTCCTTTTTATAGTGGGTTTGAGCTGATTCTCGCTGCCATGTTTATGCCACTCTAGACACACTTGATTCCCTTATGGAGTCATATCAATACATAGGTTTTAAGATTCTTACTAGTCAGATATATTCCTCTGTGGGAAATATGGGGTTTTCAGTCTCTTTCACTGAGGAAGGTTTCGGTCTTGTCAATTCCAAAGTTGGTTTTTGAAACGGTCCCTGTGCTTATATCAAACTCTGGGTTTATGCATCACCCCACCTCTCCTTCCCCTTTATGCAGGCATAAGAGTGTTTTCTAAATGTTAGACTCTGTTCTCTTTCGTAACTCAGTTCATGTGTAGCCATGTTTACAAGATCTTCATAAGTGATATCTTATGATAAGTTTCTTTTTCTGTGTGACTTATTTCACTTAGAATCATCGTACCTGAATCCACTCACTTTGCTGCTACTGGTCTTATGACATTGATTTCATGGCTGAGGGATATTCCATCGTACGTAAGTACCACAATGTTTTGAACCATTTTTATATTTCCTGGGATATTTAAGGTGTACCCAAGTTGAGGTTCTTGTAGCCAGTGCAGCCCTAAATTTGGAGGTGGCTCTTTCTTATTGATTTTCAGTTTTCCCCAGGTATATTCCCTAGACTGGAAGTGGCCTTGGCTCTGTAGCTCTGTTGTTTACTTGTTTTAGGGAACACAATGCACTCCTCCAGTGAGGCAGTTGGCAATTTACATCCCGCCCATCAGCATAACAAGGCTCCCTGTTCTCCAGGGCCTGTCTTGCCTTTCTGGTTTTTACACATTTTGTGGATGTCCCTTTTGACCGGTGGGAAGTGATACTTCTTTGTAGTGCAGATTTGCATTGCCCGCTTGCTTGCTTGGCCAAAAAGGGCGTATGCGTTTTCTCCTGAATATATTCAGGAGAAAACGCATACGCCCTTTTTGGCCAAGTGCACCATTGTCCAAGTTGTTCCCCTCTTCCTGTGCTTTACAGGCGATTCCAAGGTACCTCTTGAAATCTGTTTCCTGCTATTTTGCCTCGCTTTCAAGTCCACCTCGTTGACTTCCCTCAACAGATTTTTGGACGATAGTTGTCCTTTATCACTCTGCCAGTTTGTGAATTGCTGTGCCCCTGAGCTCCATTTCTCAACTCGTTTTTTGTGAGCTGAACGCAAGTCCAAAATTTTGGATCATGTCCTATACTGGTTCCCGGTGGGTGGCTGAGACTTTGGTTAATTCTTCTTCCTGCCGGGAAATTAGAGTGACATGTGCCCGTCCAAATGCCTAACAGCTACTCTCTCATGGGTTCTCCCTCGTCCCTTCCATCCTCTGCCAAATTGGGAACCTGTGCAAACCAGGAGGTTAAAGGGCCTGTCTCTCCAAGTTGGGAGATTGATAGTAAGGCAGTTGGAAAGTCAAAATGGAGCACCAGGAGAGGGACTATTCGTTGAGTTTTAGAAACCTTTCGTATTCACAGTGTGTCCATTCTCTAGGTTTCCTGTACATGTTATAGCTGTAGTAATATTCCCTTGAACCTGGAGAGTTGGGACCCATGGAATGGGGGCCATGCATTATTGCTTGAAAGGGTCTGCATTTGCTCACCCAATCTCACCAATCCTCTCAGTCCCAAGTGTCCAGCCTTATGCCACATCCAGCTGTCATTGTAGATAGGGTCTTTCCAGGTTTCCTCAGACACCCTGAAGGAATTGTAAAGAATTTCCCTGTTTTTTGGTTTTGCTTTTGAAATTCCTTTTTATAGTGGGTTTGAGCTGATTCTCGCTGCCATGTTTATGCCACTCTAGACACACTTGATTCCCTTATGGAGTCATATCAATACATAGGTTTTAAGATTCTTACTAGTCAGATATATTCCTCTGTGGGAAATATGGGGTTTTGAGTCTCTTTCACTGAGGAAGGTGTCGGTCTTTTCAATTCCAAAGTTGGTTTTTGAAACGGTCCCTGTGCTTATATCAAACTCTGGTTTTATGCATCACCCCACCTCTCCTTCCCCTTTATGCAGGCATAAGAGTGTTTTCTAAATGTGAGACTCTGTTCTCTTTCCTAACTCAGTTCACGTGTAGCCATGTTTACAGGATCTTCATAAGTGATATCTTATGATAAGTTTCTTTTTCTGTGTGACTTATTTCACTTAGAATCATCGTACCTGAATCCACTCACTTTGCTGCTACTGGTCTTATGACATTGATTTCATGGCTGAGGGATATTCCATCGTACGTAAGTACCACAATGTTTTGAACCATTTTTATATTTCCTGGGATATTTAAGGTGTACCCAAGTTGAGGTTCTTGTAGCCAGTGCAGCCCTAAATTTGGAGGTGGCTCTTTCTTATTGATTTTCAGTTTTCCCCAGGTATATTCCCTAGACTGGAAGTGGCCTTGGCTCTGTAGCTCTGTTGTTTACTTGTTTTAGGGAACACAATGCACTCCTCCAGTGAGGCAGTTGGCAATTTACATCCCGCCCTTCAGCATAACAAGGCTCCCTGTTCTCCAGGGCCTGTCTTGCCTTTCTGGTTTTTACACATTTTGTGGATGTCCCTTTTGACCGGTGGGAAGTGATACTTCTTTGTAGTGCAGATTTGCATTGCCCGCTTGCTTGCTTGGCCAAAAAGGGCGTATGCGTTTTCTCCTGAATATATTCAGGAGAAAGCGCATACGCCCTTTTTGGCCAAGTGCACCATTGTCCAAGTTGTGCCCCTCTTCCTGTGCTTTACAGGCGATTCCAACGTACCTCTTGAAATCTGTTTCCTGCTATTTTGCCTCGCTTTCAAGTCCGCCTCGTTGACTTCCCTCAACAGATTTTTGGACGATAGTTGTCCTTTATCACTCTGCCAGTTTGTGAATTGCTGTGCCCCTGAGCTCCATTTCTCAACTCGTTTTTTGTGAGCTGAACGCAAGTCCAAAATTTTGGATCATGTCCTATACTGGTTCCCGGTGGGTGGCTGAGACTTTGGTTAATTCTTCTTCCTGCCGGGAAATTAGAGTGACATGTGCCCGTCCAAATGCCTAACAGCTACTCTCTCATGGGTTCTCCCTCGTCCCTTCCATCCTCTGCCAAATTGGGAACCTGTGCAAACCAGGAGGTTAAAGGGCCTGTCTGTCCAAGTTGGGAGATTGATAGTAAGGCAGTTGGAAAGTCAAACTGGAGCACCAGGAGAGGGACTATTCGTTGAGTTTTAGAAACCTTTCGTATTCACAGTGTGTCCATTCTCTAGGTTTCCTGTACATGTTAGAGCTGTAGTAATATTCCCTTGAACCTGGAGAGTTGGGACCCATGGAATGGGGGCCATGCATTATTGCTTGAAAGGGTCTGCATTTGCTCACCCAATCTCACCAATCCTCTCAGTCCCAAGTGTCCAGCCTTATGCCACATCCAGCTGTCATTGTAGATAGGGTCTTTCCAGGTTTCCTCAGACACCCTGAAGGAATTGTAAAGATTATCCCTGTTTTTTGGTTTTGCTTTTGAAATTCCTTTTTATAGTGGGTTTGAGCTGATTCTCGCTGCCATGTTTATGCCACTCTAGACACACTTGATTCCCTTATGGAGACATATCAATACATAGGTTTTAAGATTCTTACTAGTCAGATATATTCCTCTGTGGGAAATATGGGGTTTTGAGTCTCTTTCACTGAGGAAGGTGTCGGTCTTGTCAATTCCAAAGTTGGTTTTTGAAACGGTCCCTGTGCTTATATCAAACTCTGGTTTTATGCATCACCCCACCTCTCCTTCCCCTTTATGCAGGCATAAGAGTGTTTTCTAAATGTGAGACTCTGTTCTCTTTCCTAACTCAGTTCACGTGTAGCCATGTTTACAGGATCTTCCTAAGTGATATCTTATGATAAGTTTCTTTTTCTGTGTGACTTATTTCACTTAGAATCATCGTACCTGAATCCACTCACTTTGCTGCTACTGGTCTTATGACATTGATTTCATGGCTGAGGGATATTCCATCATACGTAAGTACCACAATGTTTTGAACCATTTTTATATTTCCTGGGATATTTAAGGTGTACCCAAGTTGAGGTTCTTGTAGTCAGTGCAGCCCTAAATTTGGAGGTGGCTCTTTCTTATTGATTTTCAGTTTTCCCAAGGTATATTCCCTAGACTGGAAGTGGCCTTGGCTCTGTAGCTCTGTTGTTTACTTGTTTTAGGGAACACAATGCACTCCTCCAGTGAGGCAGTTGGCAGTTTACATCCCGCCCATCAGCATAACAAGGCTCCCAGTTCTCCAGGGCCTGTCTTGCCTTTCTGGTTTTTACACATTTTGTGGATGTCCCTTTTGACCGGTGGGAAGTGATACTTCTTTGTAGTGCAGATTTGCATTGCCCGCTTGCTTGCTTGGCCAAAAAGGGCGTATGCGTTTTCTCCTGAATATATTCAGGAGAAAACGCATACGCCCTTTTTGGCCAAGTGCACCATTGTCCAAGTTGTGCCCCTCTTCCTGTGCTTTACAGGCGATTCCAACGTACCTCTTGAAATCTGTTTCCTGCTATTTTGCCTCACTTTCAAGTCCGCCTCGTTGACTTCCCTCAACAGATTTTTGGACGATAGTTGTCCTTTATCACTCTGCCAGTTTGTGAATTGCTGTGCCCCTGAGCTCCATTTCTCAACTCGTTTTTTGTGAGCTGAACGCAAGTCCAAAATTTTGGATCATGTCCTATACTGGTTCCCGGTGGGTGGCTGAGACTTTGGTTAATTCTTCTTCCTGCCGGGAAATTAGAGTGACATGTGCCCGTCCAAATGCCTAACAGCTACTCTCTCATGGGTTCTCCCTCGTCCCTTCCATCCTCTGCCAAATTGGGAACCTGTGCAAACCAGGAGGTTAAAGGGCCTGTCTGTCCAAGTTGGGAGATTGATAGTAAGGCAGTTGGAAAGTCAAACTGGAGCACCAGGAGAGGGACTATTCGTTGAGTTTTAGAAACCTTTCGTATTCACAGTGTGTCCATTCTCTAGGTTTCCTGTACATGTTAGAGCTGTAGTAATATTCCCTTGAACCTGGAGAGTTGGGACCCATGGAATGGGGGCCATGCATTATTGCTTGAAAGGGTCTGCATTTGCTCACCCAATCTCACCAATCCTCTCAGTCCCAAGTGTCCAGCCTTATGCCACATCCAGCTGTCATTGTAGATAGGGTCTTTCCAGGTTTCCTCAGACACCCTGAAGGAATTGTAAAGAATTTCCCTGTTTTTTGGTTTTGCTTTTGAAATTCCTTTTTATAGTGGGTTTGAGCTGATTCTCGCTGCCATGTTTATGCCACTCTAGACACACTTGATTCCCTTATGGAGACATATCAATACATAGGTTTTAAGATTCTTACTAGTCAGATATATTCCTCTGTGGGAAATATGGGGTTTTGAGTCTCTTTCACTGAGGAAGGTGTCGGTCTTGTCAATTCCAAAGTTGGTTTTTGAAACGGTCCCTGTGCTTATATCAAACTCTGGTTTTATGCATCACCCCACCTCTCCTTCCCCTTTATGCAGGCATAAGAGTGTTTTCTAAATGTGAGACTCTGTTCTCTTTCCTAACTCAGTTCACGTGTAGCCATGTTTACAGGATCTTCATAAGTGATATCTTATGATAAGTTTCTTTTTCTGTGTGACTTATTTCACTTAGAATCATCGTACCTGAATCCACTCACTTTGCTGCTACTGGTCTTATGACATTGATTTCATGGCTGAGGGATATTCCATCGTACGTAAGTACCACAATGTTTTGAACCATTTTTATATTTCCTGGGATATTTAAGGTGTACCCAAGTTGAGGTTCTTGTAGTCAGTGCAGCCCTAAATTTGGAGGTGGCTCTTTCTTATTGATTTTCAGTTTTCCCAAGGTATATTCCCTAGACTGGAAGTGGCCTTGGCTCTGTAGCTCTGTTGTTTACTTGTTTTAGGGAACACAATGCACTCCTCCAGTGAGGCAGTTGGCAATTTACATCCCGCCCATCAGCATAACAAGGCTCCCAGTTCTCCAGGGCCTGTCTTGCCTTTCTGGTTTTTACACATTTTGTGGATGTCCCTTTTGACCGGTGGGAAGTGATACTTCTTTGTAGTGCAGATTTGCATTGCCCGCTTGCTTGCTTGGCCAAAAAGGGCGTATGCGTTTTCTCCTGAATATATTCAGGAGAAAACGCATACGCCCTTTTTGGCCAAGTGCACCATTGTCCAAGTTGTGCCCCTCTTCCTGTGCTTTACAGGCGATTCCAAGGTACCTCTTGAAATCTGTTTCCTGCTATTTTGCCTCGCTTTCAAGTCCGCCACGTTGACTTCCCTCAACAGATTTTTGGACGATAGTTGTCCTTTATCACTCTGCCAGTTTGTGAATTGCTGTGCCCCTGAGCTCCATTTCTCAACTCGTTTTTTGTGAGCTGAACGCAAGTCCAAAATTTTGGATCATGTCCTATACTGGTTCCCGGTGGGTGGCTGAGACTTTGGTTAATTCTTCTTCCTGCCGGGAAATTAGGGTGACATGTGCCCGTCCAAATGCCTAACAGCTACTCTCTCATGGGTTCTCCCTCGTTCCTTCCATCCTCTGCCAAATTGGGAACCTGTGCAAACCAGGAGGTTAAAGGGCCTGTCTCTCCAAGTTGGGAGATTGATAGTAAGGCAGTTGGAAAGTCAAACTGGAGCACCAGGAGAGGGACTATTCGTTGAGTTTTAGAAACCTTTCGTATTCACAGTGTGTCCATTCTCTAGGTTTCCTGTACATGTTATAGCTGTAGTAATATTCCCTTGAACCTGGAGAGTTGGGACCCATGGAATGGGGGCCATGCATTATTGCTTGAAAGGGTCTGCATTTGCTCACCCAATCTCACCAATCCTCTCAGTCCCAAGTGTCCAGCCTTATGCCACATCCAGCTGTCATTGTAGATAGGGTCTTTCCAGGTTTCCTCAGACACCCTGAAGGAACTGTAAAGAATTTCCCTGTTTTTTGGTTTTGCTTTTGAAATTCCTTTTTATAGTGGGTTTGAGCTGATTCTCGCTGCCATGTTTATGCCACTCTAGACACACTTGATTCCCTTATGGAGTCATATCAATACATAGGTTTTAAGATTCTTACTAGTCAGATATATTCCTCTGTGGGAAATATGGGGTTTTGAGTCTCTTTCACTGAGGAAGGTGTCGGTCTTGTCAATTCCAAAGTTGGTTTTTGAAACGGTCCCTGTGCTTATATCAAACTCTGGTTTTATGCATCACCCCACCTCTCCTTCCCCTTTATGCAGGCATAAGAGTGTTTTCTAAATGTGAGACTCTGTTCTCTTTTGTAACTCAGTTCACGTGTAGCCATGTTTACAGGATCTTCATAAGTGATATCTTATGATAAGTTTCTTTTTCTGTGTGACTTATTTCACTTAGAATCATCGTACCTGAATCCACTCACTTTGCTGCTACTGGTCTTATGACATTGATTTCATGGCTGAGGGATATTCCATCGTACGTAAGTACCACAATGTTTTGAACCATTTTTATATTTCCTGGGATATTTAAGGTGTACCCAAGTTGAGGTTCTTGTAGCCAGTGCAGCCCTAAATTTGGAGGTGGCTCTTTCTTATTGATTTTCAGTTTTCCCCAGGTATATTCCCTAGACTGGAAGTGGCCTTGGCTCTGTAGCTCTGTTGTTTACTTGTTTTAGGGAACACAATGCACTCCTCCAGTGAGGCAGTTGGCAATTTACATCCCGCCCATCAGCATAACAAGGCTCCCTGTTCTCCAGGGCCTGTCTTGCCTTTCTGGTTTTTACACATTTTGTGGATGTCCCTTTTGACCGGTGGGAAGTGATACTTCTTTGTAGTGCAGATTTGCATTGCCCGCTTGCTTGCTTGGCCAAAAAGGGCGTATGCGTTTTCTCCTGAATATATTCAGGAGAAAACGCATACGCCCTTTTTGGCCAAGTGCACCATTGTCCAAGTTGTGCCCCTCTTCCTGTGCTTTACAGGCGATTCCAACGTACCTCTTGAAATCGGTTTCCTGCTATTTTGCCTCACTTTCAAGTCCGCCTCGTTGACTTCCCTCAACAGATTTTTGGACGATAGTTGTCCTTTATCACTCTGCCAGTTTGTGAATTGCTGTGCCCCTGAGCTCCATTTCTCAACTCGTTTTTTGTGAGCTGAACGCAAGTCCAAAATTTTGGATCATGTCCTATACTGGTTCCCGGTGGGTGGCTGAGACTTTGGTTAATTCTTCTTCCTGCCGGGAAATTAGAGTGACATGTGCCCGTCCAAATGCCTAACAGCTACTCTCTCATGGGTTCTCCCTCGTCCCTTCCATCCTCTGCC
Source organism: Mesoplodon densirostris (assembly GCF_025265405.1). Lineage (NCBI taxonomy): Eukaryota > Metazoa > Chordata > Mammalia > Artiodactyla > Ziphiidae > Mesoplodon > Mesoplodon densirostris. The sequence goes on along the minus strand of NW_026778223.1, from coordinate 74,028 downwards.
AAATTGGGAACCTGTGCAAACCAGGAGGTTAAAGGGCCTGTCTCTCCAAGTTGGGAGATTGATAGTAAGGCAGTTGGAAAGTCAAACTGGAGCACCAGGAGAGGGACTATTCGTTGAGTTTTAGAAACCTGTCGTATTCACAGTGTGTCCATTCTCTAGGTTTCCTGTACATGTTATAGCTGTAGTAATATTCCCTTGAACCTGGAGAGTTGGGACCCATGGAATGGGGGCCATGCATTATTGCTTGAAAGGGTCTGCATTTGCTCACCCAATCTCACCAATCCTCTCAGTCCCAAGTGTCCAGCCTTATGCCACATCCAGCTGTCATTGTAGATAGGGTCTTTCCAGGTTTCCTCAGACACCCTGAAGGAATTGTAAAGAATTTCCCTGTTTTTTGGTTTTGCTTTTGAAATTCCTTTTTATAGTGGGTTTGAGCTGATTCTCGCTGCCATGTTTATGCCACTCTAGACACACTTGATTCCCTTATGGAGTCATATCAATACATAGGTTTTAAGATTCTTACTAGTCAGATATATTCCTCTGTGGGAAATATGGGGTTTTCAGTCTCTTTCACTGAGGAAGGTTTCGGTCTTGTCAATTCCAAAGTTGGTTTTTGAAACGGTCCCTGTGCTTATATCAAACTCTGGGTTTATGCATCACCCCACCTCTCCTTCCCCTTTATGCAGGCATAAGAGTGTTTTCTAAATGTTAGACTCTGTTCTCTTTCGTAACTCAGTTCACGTGTAGCCATGTTTACAGGATCTTCATAAGTGATATCTTATGATAAGTTTCTTTTTCTGTGTGACTTATTTCACTTAGAATCATCGTACCTGAATCCACTCACTTTGCTGCTACTGGTCTTATGACATTGATTTCATGGCTGAGGGATATTCCATCGTACGTAAGTACCACAATGTTTTGAACCATTTTTATATTTCCTGGGATATTTAAGGTGTACCCAAGTTGAGGTTCTTGTAGCCAGTGCAGCCCTAAATTTGGAGGTGGCTCTTTCTTATTGATTTTCAGTTTTCCCCAGGTATATTCCCTAGACTGGAAGTGGCCTTGGCTCTGTAGCTCTGTTGTTTACTTGTTTTAGGGAACACAATGCACTCCTCCAGTGAGGCAGTTGGCAATTTACATCCCGCCCATCAGCATAACAAGGCTCCCTGTTCTCCAGGGCCTGTCTTGCCTTTCTGGTTTTTACACATTTTGTGGATGTCCCTTTTGACCGGTGGGAAGTGATACTTCTTTGTAGTGCAGATTTGCATTGCCCGCTTGCTTGCTTGGCCAAAAAGGGCGTATGCGTTTTCTCCTGAATATATTCAGGAGAAAACGCATACGCCCTTTTTGGCCAAGTGCACCATTGTCCAAGTTGTTCCCCTCTTCCTGTGCTTTACAGGCGATTCCAAGGTACCTCTTGAAATCTGTTTCCTGCTATTTTGCCTCGCTTTCAAGTCCACCTCGTTGACTTCCCTCAACAGATTTTTGGACGATAGTTGTCCTTTATCACTCTGCCAGTTTGTGAATTGCTGTGCCCCTGAGCTCCATTTCTCAACTCGTTTTTTGTGAGCTGAACGCAAGTCCAAAATTTTGGATCATGTCCTATACTGGTTCCCGGTGGGTGGCTGAGACTTTGGTTAATTCTTCTTCCTGCCGGGAAATTAGAGTGACATGTGCCCGTCCAAATGCCTAACAGCTACTCTCTCATGGGTTCTCCCTCGTCCCTTCCATCCTCTGCCAAATTGGGAACCTGTGCAAACCAGGAGGTTAAAGGGCCTGTCTCTCCAAGTTGGGAGATTGATAGTAAGGCAGTTGGAAAGTCAAACTGGAGCACCAGGAGAGGGACTATTCGTTGAGTTTTAGAAACCTTTCGTATTCACAGTGTGTCCATTCTCTAGGTTTCCTGTACATGTTAGAGCTGTAGTAATATTCCCTTGAACCTGGAGAGTTGGGACCCATGGAATGGGGGCCATGCATTATTGCTTGAAAGGGTCTGCATTTGCTCACCCAATCTCACCAATCCTCTCAGTCCCAAGTGTCCAGCCTTATGCCACATCCAGCTGTCATTGTAGATAGGGTCTTTCCAGGTTTCCTCAGACACCCTGAAGGAATTGTAAAGAATTTCCCTGTTTTTTGGTTTTGCTTTTGAAATTCCTTTTTATAGTGGGTTTGAGCTGATTCTCGCTGCCATGTTTATGCCACTCTAGACACACTTGATTCCCTTATGGAGACATATCAATACATAGGTTTTAAGATTCTTACTAGTCAGATATATTCCTCTGTGGGAAATATGGGGTTTTGAGTCTCTTTCACTGAGGAAGGTGTCGGTCTTGTCAATTCCAAAGTTGGTTTTTGAAACGGTCCCTGTGTTTATATCAAACTCTGGTTTTATGCATCACCCCACCTCTCCTTCCCCTTTATGCAGGCATAAGAGTGTTTTCTAAATGTGAGACTCTGTTCTCTTTCCTAACTCAGTTCACGTGTAGCCATGTTTACAGGATCTTCCTAAGTGATATCTTATGATAAGTTTCTTTTTCTGTGTGACTTATTTCACTTAGAATCATCGTACCTGAATCCACTCACTTTGCTGCTACTGGTCTTATGACATTGATTTCATGGCTGAGGGATATTCCATCATACGTAAGTACCACAATGTTTTGAACCATTTTTATATTTCCTGGGATATTTAAGGTGTACCCAAGTTGAGGTTCTTGTAGTCAGTGCAGCCCTAAATTTGGAGGTGGCTCTTTCTTATTGATTTTCAGTTTTCCCAAGGTATATTCCCTAGACTGGAAGTGGCCTTGGCTCTGTAGCTCTGTTGTTTACTTGTTTTAGGGAACACAATGCACTCCTCCAGTGAGGCAGTTGGCAGTTTACATCCCGCCCATCAGCATAACAAGGCTCCCAGTTCTCCAGGGCCTGTCTTGCCTTTCTGGTTTTTACACATTTTGTGGATGTCCCTTTTGACCGGTGGGAAGTGATACTTCTTTGTAGTGCAGATTTGCATTGCCCGCTTGCTTGCTTGGCCAAAAAGGGCGTATGCGTTTTCTCCTGAATATATTCAGGAGAAAACGCATACGCCCTTTTTGGCCAAGTGCACCATTGTCCAAGTTGTGCCCCTCTTCCTGTGCTTTACAGGCGATTCCAACGTACCTCTTGAAATCTGTTTCCTGCTATTTTGCCTCACTTTCAAGTCCGCCTCGTTGACTTCCCTCAACAGATTTTTGGACGATAGTTGTCCTTTATCACTCTGCCAGTTTGTGAATTGCTGTGCCCCTGAGCTCCATTTCTCAACTCGTTTTTTGTGAGCTGAACGCAAGTCCAAAATTTTGGATCATGTCCTATACTGGTTCCCGGTGGGTGGCTGAGACTTTGGTTAATTCTTCTTCCTGCCGGGAAATTAGAGTGACATGTGCCCGTCCAAATGCCTAACAGCTACTCTCTCATGGGTTCTCCCTCGTCCCTTCCATCCTCTGCCAAATTGGGAACCTGTGCAAACCAGGAGGTTAAAGGGCCTGTCTCTCCAAGTTGGGAGATTGATAGTAAGGCAGTTGGAAAGTCAAACTGGAGCACCAGGAGAGGGACTATTCGTTGAGTTTTAGAAACCTTTCGTATTCACAGTGTGTCCATTCTCTAGGTTTCCTGTACATGTTATAGCTGTAGTAATATTCCCTTGAACCTGGAGAGTTGGGACCCATGGAATGGGGGCCATGCATTATTGCTTGAAAGGGTCTGCATTTGCTCACCCAATCTCACCAATCCTCTCAGTCCCAAGTGTCCAGCCTTATGCCACATCCAGCTGTCATTGTAGATAGGGTCTTTCCAGGTTTCCTCAGACACCCTGAAGGAATTGTAAAGAATTTCCCTGTTTTTTGGTTTTGCTTTTGAAATTCCTTTTTATAGTGGGTTTGAGCTGATTCTCGCTGCCATGTTTATGCCACTCTAGACACACTTGATTCCCTTATGGAGACATATCAATACATAGGTTTTAAGATTCTTACTAGTCAGATATATTCCTCTGTGGGAAATATGGGGTTTTGAGTCTCTTTCACTGAGGAAGGTGTCGGTCTTGTCAATTCCAAAGTTGGTTTTTGAAACGGTCCCTGTGCTTATATCAAACTCTGGTTTTATGCATCACCCCACCTCTCCTTCCCCTTTATGCAGGCATAAGAGTGTTTTCTAAATGTGAGACTCTGTTCTCTTTCCTAACTCAGTTCACGTGTAGCCATGTTTACAGGATCTTCATAAGTGATATCTTATGATAAGTTTCTTTTTCTGTGTGACTTATTTCACTTAGAATCATCGTACCTGAATCCACTCACTTTGCTGCTACTGGTCTTATGACATTGATTTCATGGCTGAGGGATATTCCATCGTACGTAAGTACCACAATGTTTTGAACCATTTTTATATTTCCTGGGATATTTAAGGTGTACCCAAGTTGAGGTTCTTGTAGTCAGTGCAGCCCTAAATTTGGAGGTGGCTCTTTCTTATTGATTTTCAGTTTTCCCCAGGTATATTCCCTAGACTGGAAGTGGCCTTGGCTCTGTAGCTCTGTTGTTTACTTGTTTTAGGGAACACAATGCACTCCTCCAGTGAGGCAGTTGGCAATTTACATCCCGCCCATCAGCATAACAAGGCTCCCTGTTCTCCAGGGCCTGTCTTGCCTTTCTGGTTTTTACACATTTTGTGGATGTCCCTTTTGACCGGTGGGAAGTGATACTTCTTTGTAGTGCAGATTTGCATTGCCCGCTTGCTTGCTTGGCCAAAAAGGGCGTATGCGTTTTCTCCTGAATATATTCAGGAGAAAACGCATACGCCCTTTTTGGCAAAGTGCACCATTGTCCAAGTTGTGCCCCTCTTCCTGTGCTTTACAGGCGATTCCAACGTACCTCTTGAAATCTGTTTCCTGCTATTTTGCCTCACTTTCAAGTCCGCCTCGTTGACTTCCCTCAACAGATTTTTGGACGATAGTTGTCCTTTATCACTCTGCCAGTTTGTGAATTGCTGTGCCCCTGAGCTCCATTTCTCAACTCGTTTTTTGGGAGCTGAACGCAAGTCCAAAATTTTGGATCATGTCCTATACTGGTTCCCGGTGGGTGGCTGAGACTTTGGTTAATTCTTCTTCCTGCCGGGAAATTAGAGTGACATGTGCCCGTCCAAATGCCTAACAGCTACTCTCTCATGGGTTCTCCCTCGTCCCTTCCATCCTCTGCCAAATTGGGAACCTGTGCAAACCAGGAGGTTAAAGGGCCTGTCTGTCCAAGTTGGGAGATTGATAGTAAGGCAGTTGGAAAGTCAAACTGGAGCACCAGGAGAGGGACTATTCGTTGAGTTTTAGAAACCTTTCGTATTCACAGTGTGTCCATTCTCTAGGTTTCCTGTACATGTTATAGCTGTAGTAATATTCCCTTGAACCTGGAGAGTTGGGACCCATGGAATGGGGGCCATGCATTATTGCTTGAAAGGGTCTGCATTTGCTCACCCAATCTCACCAATCCTCTCAGTCCCAAGTGTCCAGCCTTATGCCACATCCAGCTGTCATTGTAGATAGGGTCTTTCCAGGTTTCCTCAGACACCCTGAAGGAATTGTAAAGAATTTCCCTGTTTTTTGGTTTTGCTTTTGAAATTCCTTTTTATAGTGGGTTTGAGCTGATTCTCGCTGCCATGTTTATGCCACTCTAGACACACTTGATTCCCTTATGGAGACATATCAATACATAGGTTTTAAGATTCTTACTAGTCAGATATATTCCTCTGTGGGAAATATGGGGTTTTGAGTCTCTTTCACTGAGGAAGGTGTCGGTCTTGTCAATTCCAAAGTTGGTGTTTGAAACGGTCCCTGTGCTTATATCAAACTCTGGTTTTATGCATCACCCCACCTCTCCTTCCCCTTTATGCAGGCATAAGAGTGTTTTCTAAATGTGAGACTCTGTTCTCTTTCCTAACTCAGTTCACGTGTAGCCATGTTTACAGGATCTTCATAAGTGATATCTTATGATAAGTTTCTTTTTCTGTGTGACTTATTTCACTTAGAATCATCGTACCTGAATCCACTCACTTTGCTGCTACTGGTCTTATGACATTGATTTCATGGCTGAGGGATATTCCATCGTACGTAAGTACCACAATGTTTTGAACCATTTTTATATTTCCTGGGATATTTAAGGTGTACCCAAGTTGAGGTTCTTGTAGTCAGTGCAGCCCTAAATTTGGAGGTGGCTCTTTCTTATTGATTTTCAGTTTTCCCAAGGTATATTCCCTAGACTGGAAGTGGCCTTGGCTCTGTAGCTCTGTTGTTTACTTGTTTTAGGGAACACAATGCACTCCTCCAGTGAGGCAGTTGGCAATTTACATCCCGCCCATCAGCATAACAAGGCTCCCAGTTCTCCAGGGCCTGTCTTGCCTTTCTGGTTTTTACACATTTTGTGGATGTCCCTTTTGACCGGTGGGAAGTGATATTTCTTTGTAGTGCAGATTTGCATTGCCCGCTTGCTTGCTTGGCCAAAAAGGGCGTATGCGTTTTCTCCTGAATATATTCAGGAGAAAGCGCATACGCCCTTTTTGGCCAAGTGCACCATTGTCCAAGTTGTGCCCCTCTTCCTGTGCTTTGCAGGCGATTCCAAGGTACCTCTTGAAATCTGTTTCCTGCTATTTTGCCTCGCTTTCAAGTCCGCCTCGTTGACTTCCCTCAACAGATTTTTGGACGATAGTTGTCCTTTATCACTCTGCCAGTTTGTGAATTGCTGTGCCCCTGAGCTCCATTTCTCAACTCGTTTTTTGTGAGCTGAACGCAAGTCCAAAATATTGGATCATGTCCTATACTGGTTCCCGGTGTGTGGCTGAGACTTTGGTTAATTCTTCTTCCTGCCGGGAAATTAGAGTGACATGTGCCCGTCCAAATGCCTAACAGCTACTCTCTCATGGGTTCTCCCTCGTCCCTTCCATCCTCTGCCAAATTGGGAACCTGTGCAAACCAGGAGGTTAAAGGGCCTGTCTCTCCAAGTTGGGAGATTGATAGTAAGGCAGTTGGAAAGTCAAACTGGAGCACCAGGAGAGGGACTATTCGTTGAGTTTTAGAAACCTTTCGTATTCACAGTGTGTCCATTCTCTAGGTTTCCTGTACATGTTATAGCTGTAGTAATATTCCCTTGAACCTGGAGAGTTGGGACCCATGGAATGGGGGCCATGCATTATTGCTTGAAAGGGTCTGCATTTGCTCACCCAATCTCACCAATCCTCTCAGTCCCAAGTGTCCAGCCTTATGCCACATCCAGCTGTCATTGTAGATAGGGTCTTTCCAGGTTTCCTCAGACACCCTGAAGGAACTGTAAAGAATTTCCCTGTTTTTTGGTTTTGCTTTTGAAATTCCTTTTTATAGTGGGTTTGAGCTGATTCTCGCTGCCATGTTTATGCCACTCTAGACACACTTGATTCCCTTATGGAGTCATATCAATACATAGGTTTTAAGATTCTTACTAGTCAGATATATTCCTCTGTGGGAAATATGGGGTTTTGAGTCTCTTTCACTGAGGAAGGTGTCGGTCTTGTCAATTCCAAAGTTGGTTTTTGAAACGGTCCCTGTGCTTATATCAAACTCTGGTTTTATGCATCACCCCACCTCTCCTTCCCCTTTATGCAGGCATAAGAGTGTTTTCTAAATGTGAGACTCTGTTCTCTTTCCTAACTCAGTTCACGTGTAGCCATGTTTACAGGATCTTCATAAGTGATATCTTATGATAAGTTTCTTTTTCTGTGCGACTTATTTCACTTAGAATCATCGTACCTGAATCCACTCACTTTGCTGCTACTGGTCTTATGACATTGATTTCATGGCTGAGGGATATTCCATCGTACGTAAGTACCACAATGTTTTGAACCATTTTTATATTTCCTGGGATATTTAAGGTGTACCCAAGTTGAGGTTCTTGTAGTCAGTGCAGCCCTAAATTTGGAGGTGGCTCTTTCTTATTGATTTTCAGTTTTCCCCAGGTATATTCCCTAGACTGGAAGTGGCCTTGGCTCTGTAGCTCTGTTGTTTACTTGTTTTAGGGAACACAATGCACTCCTCCAGTGAGGCAGTTGGCAATGTACATCCCGCCCATCAGCATAACAAGGCTCCCTGTTCTCCAGGGCCTGTCTTGCCTTTCTGGTTTTTACACATTTTGTGGATGTCCCTTTTGACCGGTGGGAAGTGATACTTCTTTGTAGTGCAGATTTGCATTGACCGCTTGCTTGCTTGGCCAAAAAGGGCGTATGCGTTTTCTCCTGAATATATTCAGGAGAAAACGCATACGCCGTTTTTGGCCAAGTGCACCATTGTCCAAGTTGTGCCCCTCTTCCTGTGCTTTACAGGCGATTCCAAGGTACCTCTTGAAATCTGTTTCCTGCTATTTTGCCTCGCTTTCAAGTCCGCCTCGTTGACTTCCCTCAACAGATTTTTGGACGATAGTTGTCCTTTATCACTCTGCCAGTTTGTGAATTGCTGTGCCCCTGAGCTCCATTTCTCAACTCGTTTTTTGTGAGCTGAACGCAAGTCCAAAATTTTGGATTATGTCCTATACTGGTTCCCGGTGGGTGGCTGAGACTTTGGTTAATTCTTCTTCCTGCCGGGAAATTAGAGTGGCATGTCCCCGTCCAAATGCCTAACAGCTACTCTCTCATGGGTTCTCCCTCGTCCCTTCCATCCTCTGCCAAATTGGGAACCTGTGCAAACCAGGAGGTTAAAGGGCCTGTCTCTCCAAGTTGGGAGATTGATAGTAAGGCAGTTGGAAAGTCAAACTGGAGCACCAGGAGAGGGACTATTCGTTGAGTTTTAGAAACCTTTCGTATTCACAGTGTGTCCATTCTCTAGGTTTCCTGTACATGTTAGAGCTGTAGTAATATTCCCTTGAACCTGGAGAGTTGGGACCCATGGAATGGGGGCCATGCATTATTGCTTGAAAGGGTCTGCATTTGCTCACCCAATCTCACCAATCCTCTCAGTCCCAAGTGTCCAGCCTTATGCCACATCCAGCTGCCATTGTAGATAGGGTCTTTCCAGGTTTCCTCAGACACCCTGAAGGAATTGTAAAGAATTTCCCTGTTTTTTGGTTTTGCTTTTGAAATTCCTTTTTATAGTGGGTTTGAGCTGATTCTCGCTGCCATGTTTATGCCACTCTAGACACACTTGATTCCCTTATGGAGTCATATCAATACATAGGTTTTAAGATTCTTACTAGTCAGATATATTCCTCTGTGGGAAATATGGGGTTTTGAGTCTCTTTCACTGAGGAAGGTGTCGGTCTTGTCAATTCCAAAGTTGGTTTTTGAAACGGTCCCTGTGCTTATATCAAACTCTGGTTTTATGCATCACCCCACCTCTCCTTCCCCTTTATGCAGGCATAAGAGTGTTTTCTAAATGTGAGACTCTGTTCTCTTTCCTAACTCAGTTCACGTGTAGCCATGTTTACCGGATCTTCATAAGTGATATCTTATGATAAGTTTCTTTTTCTGTGTGACTTATTTCACTTAGAATCATCGTACCTGAATCCACTCACTTTGCTGCTACTGGTCTTATGACATTGATTTCATGGCTGAGGGATATTCCATCGTACGTAAGTACCACAATGTTTTGAACCATTTTTATATTTCCTGGGATATTTAAGGTGTACCCAAGTTGAGGTTCTTGTAGCCAGTGCAGCCCTAAATTTGGAGGTGGCTCTTTCTTATTGATTTTCAGTTTTCCCCAGGTATATTCCCTAGACTGGAAGTGGCCTTGGCTCTGTAGCTCTGTTGTTTACTTGTTTTAGGGAACACAATGCACTCCTCCAGTGAGGCAGTTGGCAATTTACATCCCGCCCATCAGCATAACAAGGCTCCCTGTTCTCCAGGGCCTGTCTTGCCTTTCTGGTTTTTACACATTTTGTGGATGTCCCTTTTGACCGGTGGGAAGTGATACTTCTTTGTAGTGCAGATTTGCATTGCCCGCTTGCTTGCTTGGCCAAAAAGGGCGTATGCGTTTTCTCCTGAATATATTCAGGAGAAAACGCATACGCCCTTTTTGGCCAAGTGCACCATTGTCCAAGTTGTGCCCCTCTTCCTGTGCTTTACAGGCGATTCCAACGTACCTCTTGAAATCGGTTTCCTGCTATTTTGCCTCACTTTCAAGTCCGCCTCGTTGACTTCCCTCAACAGATTTTTGGACGATAGTTGTCCTTTATCACTCTGCCAGTTTGTGAATTGCTGTGCCCCTGAGCTCCATTTCTCAACTCGTTTTTTGTGAGCTGAACGCAAGTCCAAAATTTTGGATCATGTCCTATACTGGTTCCCGGTGGGTGGCTGAGACTTTGGTTAATTCTTCTTCCTGCCGGGAAATTAGAGTGACATGTGCCCGTCCAAATGCCTAACAGCTACTCTCTCATGGGTTCTCCCTCGTCCCTTCCATCCTCTGCCAAATTGGGAACCTGTGCAAACCAGGAGGTTAAAGGGCCTGTCTCTCCAAGTTGGGAGATTGATAGTAAGGCAGTTGGAAAGTCAAACTGGAGCACCAGGAGAGGGACTATTCGTTGAGTTTTAGAAACCTTTCGTATTCACAGTGTGTCCATTCTCTAGGTTTCCTGTACATGTTATAGCTGTAGTAATATTCCCTTGAACCTGGAGAGTTGGGACCCATGGAATGGGGGCCATGCATTATTGCTTGAAAGGGTCTGCATTTGCTCACCCAATCTCACCAATCCTCTCAGTCCCAAGTGTCCAGCCTTATGCCACATCCAGCTGTCATTGTAGATAGGGTCTTTCCAGGTTTCCTCAGACACCCTGAAGGAATTGTAAAGAATTTCCCTGTTTTTTGGTTTTGCTTTTGAAATTCCTTTTTATAGTGGGTTTGAGCTGATTCTCGCTGCCATGTTTATGCCACTCTAGACACACTTGATTCCCTTATGGAGTCATATCAATACATAGGTTTTAAGATTCTTACTAGTCAGATATATTTTTCTGTGGGAAATATGGGGTTTTGAGTCTCTTTCACTGAGGAAGGTGTCGGTCTTGTCAATTCCAAAGTTGGTTTTTGAAACGGTCCCTGTGCTTATATCAAACTCTGGTTTTATGCATCACCCCACCTCTCCTTCCCCTTTATGCAGGCATAAGAGTGTTTTCTAAATGTGAGACTCTGTTCTCTTTCCTAACTCAGTTCACGTGTAGCCATGTTTACAGGATCTTCATAAGTGATATCTTATGATAAGTTTCTTTTTCTGTGCGACTTATTTCACTTAGAATCATCGTACCTGAATCCACTCACTTTGCTGCTACTGGTCTTATGACATTGATTTCATGGCTGAGGGATATTCCATCGTACGTAAGTACCACAATGTTTTGAACCATTTTTATATTTCCTGGGATATTTAAGGTGTACCCAAGTTGAGGTTCTTGTAGTCAGTGCAGCCCTAAATTTGGAGGTGGCTCTTTCTTATTGATTTTCAGTTTTCCCCAGGTATATTCCCTAGACTGGAAGTGGCCTTGGCTCTGTAGCTGTGTTGTTTACTTGTTTTAGGGAACACAATGCACTCCTCCAGTGAGGCAGTTGGCAATATACATCCCGCCCATCAGCATAACAAGGCTCCCTGTTCTCCAGGGCCTGTCTTGCCTTTCTGGTTTTTACACATTTTGTGGGTGTCCCTTTTGACTGGTGGGAAGTGATACTTCTTTGTAGTGCAGATTTGCATTGACCGCTTGCTTGCTTGGCCAAAAAGGGCGTATGCGTTTTCTCCTGAATATATTCAGGAGAAAACGCATACGCCGTTTTTGGCCAAGTGCACCATTGTCCAAGTTGTGCCCCTCTTCCTGTGCTTTACAGGCGATTCCAAGGTACCTCTTGAAATCTGTTTCCTGCTATTTTGCCTCGCTTTCAAGTCCGCCTCGTTGACTTCCCTCAACAGATTTTTGGACGATAGTTGTCCTTTATCACTCTGCCAGTTTGTGAATTGCTGTGCCCCTGAGCTCCATTTCTCAACTCGTTTTTTGTGAGCTGAACGCAAGTCCAAAATTTTGGATTATGTCCTATACTGGTTCCCGGTGGGTGGCTGAGACTTTGGTTAATTCTTCTTCCTGCCGGGAAATTAGAGTGACATGTCCCCGTCCAAATGCCTAACAGCTACTCTCTCATGGGTTCTCCCTCGTCCCTTCCATCCTCTGCCAAATTGGGAACCTGTGCAAACCAGGAGGTTAAAGGGCCTGTCTCTCCAAGTTGGGAGATTGATAGTAAGGCAGTTGGAAAGTCAAACTGGAGCACCAGGAGAGGGACTATTCGTTGAGTTTTAGAAACCTTTCGTATTCACAGTGTGTCCATTCTCTAGGTTTCCTGTACATGTTGTAGCTGTAGTAATATTCCCTTGAACCTGGAGAGTTGGGACCCATGGAATGGGGGCCATGCATTATTGCTTGAAAGGGTCTGCATTTGCTCACCCAATCTCACCTATCCTCTCAGTCCCAAGTGTCCAGCCTTATGCCACATCCAGCTGCCATTGTAGATAGGGTCTTTCCAGGTTTCCTCAGACACCCTGAAGGAATTGTAAAGAATTTCCCTGTTTTTTGGTTTTGCTTTTGAAATTCCTTTTTATAGTGGGTTTGAGCTGATTCTCGCTGCCATGTTTATGCCACTCTAGACACACTTGATTCCCTTATGGAGTCATATCAATACATAGGTTTTAAGATTCTTACTAGTCAGATATATTCCTCTGTGGGAAATATGGGGTTTTGAGTCTCTTTCACTGAGGAAGGTGTCGGTCTTGTCAATTCCAAAGTTGGTTTTTGAAACGGTCCCTGTGCTTATATCAAACTCTGGTTTTATGCATCACCCCACCTCTCCTTCCCCTTTATGCAGGCATAAGAGTGTTTTCTAAATGTGAGACTCTGTTCTCTTTCCTAACTCAGTTCACGTGTAGCCATGTTTACCGGATCTTCCTAAGTGATATCTTATGATAAGTTTCTTTTTCTGTGTGACTTATTTCACTTAGAATCATCGTACCTGAATCCACTCACTTTGCTGCTACTGGTCTTATGACATTGATTTCATGGCTGAGGGATATTCCATCGTACGTAAGTACCACAATGTTTTGAACCATTTTTATATTTCCTGGGATATTTAAGGTGTACCCAAGTTGAGGTTCTTGTAGCCAGTGCAGCCCTAAATTTGGAGGTGGCTCTTTCTTATTGATTTTCAGTTTTCCCCAGGTATATTCCCTAGACTGGAAGTGGCCTTGGCTCTGTAGCTCTGTTGTTTACTTGTTTTAGGGAACACAATGCACTCCTCCAGTGAGGCAGTTGGCAATTTACATCCCGCCCATCAGCATAACAAGGCTCCCTGTTCTCTAGGGCCTGTCTTGCCTTTCTGGTTTTTACACATTTTGTGGATGTCCCTTTTGACCGGTGGGAAGTGATACTTCTTTGTAGTGCAGATTTGCATTGCCCGCTTGCTTGCTTGGCCAAAAAGGGCGTATGCGTTTTCTCCTGAATATATTCAGGAGAAAGAGCATACGCCCTTTTTGGCCAAGTGCACCATTGTCCAAGTTGTGCCCCTCTTCCTGTGCTTTACAGGCGATTCCAAGGTACCTCTTGAAATCTGTTTCCTGCTATTTTGCCTCGCTTTCAAGTCCGCCTCGTTGACTTCCCTCAACAGATTTTTGGACGATAGTTGTCCTTTATCACTCTGCCAGTTTGTGAATAGCTGTGCCCCTGAGCTCCATTTCTCAACTCGTTTTTTGTGAGCTGAACGCAAGTCCAAAATTTTGGATCATGTCCTATACTGGTTCCCGGTGGGTGGCTGAGACTTTGGTTAATTCTTCTTCCTGCCGGAAATTAGAGTGACATGTGCCCGTCCAAATGCCTAACAGCTACTCTCTCATGGGTTCTCCCTCGTCCCTTCCATCCTCTGCCAAATTGGGAACCTGTGCAAACCAGGAGGTTAAAGGGCCTGTCTCTCCAAGTTGGGAGATTGATAGTAAGGCAGTTGGAAAGTCAAACTGGAGCACCAGGAGAAGGACTATTCGTTGAGTTTTAGAAACCTTTCGTATTCACAGTGTGTCCATTCTCTAGGTTTCCTGTACATGTTATAGCTGTAGTAATATTCCCTTGAACCTGGAGAGTTGGGACCCATGGAATGGGGGCCATGCATTATTGCTTGAAAGGGTCTGCATTTGCTCACCCAATCTCACCAATCCTCTCAGTCCCAAGTGTCCAGCCTTATGCCACATCCAGCTGCCATTGTAGATAGGGTCTTTCCAGGTTTCCTCAGACACCCTGAAGGAATTGTAAAGAATTTCCCTGTTTTTTGGTTTTGCTTTTGAAATTCCTTTTTATAGTGGGTTTGAGCTGATTCTCGCTGCCATGTTTATGCCACTCTAGACACACTTGATTCCCTTATGGAGTCATATCAATACATAGGTTTTAAGATTCTTACTAGTCAGATATATTCCTCTGTGGGAAATATGGGGTTTTGAGTCTCTTTCACTGAGGAAGGTGTCGGTCTTGTCAATTCCAAAGTTGGTTTTTGAAACGGTCCTTGTGCTTATATCAAACTCTGGTTTTATGCATCACCCCACCTCTCCTTCCCCTTTATGCAGGCATAAGAGTGTTTTCTAAATGTGAGACTCTGTTCTCTTTCCTAACTCAGTTCACGTGTAGCCATGTTTACCGGATCTTCCTAAGTGATATCTTATGATAAGTTTCTTTTTCTGTGTGACTTATTTCACTTAGAATCATCGTACCTGAATCCACTCACTTTGCTGCTACTGGTCTTATGACATTGATTTCATGGCTGAGGGATATTCCATCGTACTTAAGTACCACAATGTTTTGAACCATTTTTATATTTCCTGGGATATTTAAGGTGTACCCAAGTTGAGGTTCTTGTAGCCAGTGCAGCCCTAAATTTGGAGGTGGCTCTTTCTTATTGATTTTCAGTTTTCCCCAGGTATATTCCCTAGACTGGAAGTGGCCTTGGCTCTGTAGCTCTGTTGTTTACTTGTTTTAGGGAACACAATGCACTCCTCCAGTGAGGCAGTTGGCAATTTACATCCCGCCCATCAGCATAACAAGGCTCCCTGTTCTCCAGGGCCTGTCTTGCCTTTCTGGTTTTTACATATTTTGTGGATGTCCCTTTTGACCGGTGGGAAGTGATACTTCTTTGTAGTGCAGATTTGCATTGCCCGCTTGCTTGCTTGCCCAAAAAGGGCGTATGCGTTTTCTCCTGAATATATTCAGGAGAAAACGCATACGCCCTTTTTGGCCAAGTGCACCATTGTCCAAGTTGTGCCCCTCTTCCTGTGCTTTACAGGCGATTCCAACGTACCTCTTGAAATCGGTTTCCTGCTATTTTGCCTCACTTTCAAGTCCGCCTCGTTGACTTCCCTCAACAGATTTTTGGACGATAGTTGTCCTTTATCACTCTGCCAGTTTGTGAATTGCTGTGCCCCTGAGCTCCATTTCTCAACTCGTTTTTTGTGAGCTGAACGCAAGTCCAAAATTTTGGATCATGTCCTATACTGGTTCCCGGTGGGTGGCTGAGACTTTGGTTAATTCTTCTTCCTGCCGGGAAATTAGAGTGACATGTGCCCGTCCAAATGCCTAACAGCTACTCTCTCATGGGTTCTCCCTCGTCCCTTCCATCCTCTGCCAAATTGGGAACCTGTGCAAACCAGGAGGTTAAAGGGCCTGTCTCTCCAAGTTGGGAGATTGATAGTAAGGCAGTTGGAAAGTCAAACTGGAGCACCAGGAGAGGGACTATTCGTTGAGTTTTAGAAACCTTTCGTATTCACAGTGTGTCCATTCTCTAGGTTTCCTGTACATGTTATAGCTGTAGTAATATTCCCTTGAACCTGGAGAGTTGGGACCCATGGAATGGGGGCCATGCATTATTGCTTGAAAGGGTCTGCATTTGCTCACCCAATCTCACCAATCCTCTCAGTCCCAAGTGTCCAGCCTTATGCCACATCCAGCTGTCATTGTAGATAGGGTCTTTCCAGGTTTCCTCAGACACCCTGAAGGAATTGTAAAGAATTTCCCTGTTTTTTGGTTTTGCTTTTGAAATTCCTTTTTATAGTGGGTTTGAGCTGATTCTCGCTGCCATGTTTATGCCACTCTAGACACACTTGATTCCCTTATGGAGTCATATCAATACATAGGTTTTAAGATTCTTACTAGTCAGATATATTTTTCTGTGGGAAATATGGGGTTTTGAGTCTCTTTCACTGAGGAAGGTGTCGGTCTTGTCAATTCCAAAGTTGGTTTTTGAAACGGTCCCTGTGCTTATATCAAACTCTGGTTTTATGCATCACCCCACCTCTCCTTCCCCTTTATGCAGGCATAAGAGTGTTTTCTAAATGTGAGACTCTGTTCTCTTTCCTAACTCAGTTCACGTGTAGCCATGTTTACAGGATCTTCATAAGTGATATCTTATGATAAGTTTCTTTTTCTGTGCGACTTATTTCACTTAGAATCATCGTACCTGAATCCACTCACTTTGCTGCTACTGGTCTTATGACATTGATTTCATGGCTGAGGGATATTCCATCGTACGTAAGTACCACAATGTTTTGAACCATTTTTATATTTCCTGGGATATTTAAGGTGTACCCAAGTTGAGGTTCTTGTAGTCAGTGCAGCCCTAAATTTGGAGGTGGCTCTTTCTTATTGATTTTCAGTTTTCCCCAGGTATATTCCCTAGACTGGAAGTGGCCTTGGCTCTGTAGCTGTGTTGTTTACTTGTTTTAGGGAACACAATGCACTCCTCCAGTGAGGCAGTTGGCAATGTACATCCCGCCCATCAGCATAACAAGGCTCCCTGTTCTCCAGGGCCTGTCTTGCCTTTCTGGTTTTTACACATTTTGTGGGTGTCCCTTTTGACTGGTGGGAAGTGATACTTCTTTGTAGTGCAGATTTGCATTGACCGCTTGCTTGCTTGGCCAAAAAGGGCGTATGCGTTTTCTCCTGAATATATTCAGGAGAAAACGCATACGCCGTTTTTGGCCAAGTGCACCATTGTCCAAGTTGTGCCCCTCTTCCTGTGCTTTACAGGCGATTCCAAGGTACCTCTTGAAATCTGTTTCCTGCTATTTTGCCTCGCTTTCAAGTCCGCCTCGTTGACTTCCCTCAACAGATTTTTGGACGATAGTTGTCCTTTATCACTCTGCCAGTTTGTGAATTGCTGTGCCCCTGAGCTCCATTTCTCAACTCGTTTTTTGTGAGCTGAACGCAAGTCCAAAATTTTGGATTATGTCCTATACTGGTTCCCGATGGGTGGCTGAGACTTTGGTTAATTCTTCTTCCTGCCGGGAAATTAGAGTGACATGTCCCCGTCCAAATGCCTAACAGCTACTCTCTCATGGGTTCTCCCTCGTCCCTTCCATCCTCTGCCAAATTGGGAACCTGTGCAAACCAGGAGGTTAAAGGGCCTGTCTCTCCAAGTTGGGAGATTGATAGTAAGGCAGTTGGAAAGTCAAACTGGAGCACCAGGAGAGGGACTATTCGTTGAGTTTTAGAAACCTTTCGTATTCACAGTGTGTCCATTCTCTAGGTTTCCTGTACATGTTATAGCTGTAGTAATATTCCCTTGAACCTGGAGAGTTGGGACCCATGGAATGGGGGCCATGCATTATTGCTTGAAAGGGTCTGCATTTGCTCACCCAATCTCACCTATCCTCTCAGTCCCAAGTGTCCAGCCTTATGCCACATCCAGCTGCCATTGTAGATAGGGTCTTTCCAGGTTTCCTCAGACACCCTGAAGGAATTGTAAAGAATTTCCCTGTTTTTTGGTTTTGCTTTTGAAATTCCTTTTTATAGTGGGTTTGAGCTGATTCTCGCTGCCATGTTTATGCCACTCTAGACACACTTGATTCCCTTATGGAGTCATATCAATACATAGGTTTTAAGATTCTTACTAGTCAGATATATTCCTCTGTGGGAAATATGGGGTTTTGAGTCTCTTTCACTGAGGAAGGTGTCGGTCTTGTCAATTCCAAAGTTGGTTTTTGAAACGGTCCCTGTGCTTATATCAAACTCTGGTTTTATGCATCACCCCACCTCTCCTTCCCCTTTATGCAGGCATAAGAGTGTTTTCTAAATGTGAGACTCTGTTCTCTTTCCTAACTCAGTTCACGTGTAGCCATGTTTACCGGATCTTCCTAAGTGATATCTTATGATAAGTTTCTTTTTCTGTGTGACTTATTTCACTTAGAATCATCGTACCTGAATCCACTCACTTTGCTGCTAC
The DNA here is from genome assembly GCF_025265405.1 of Mesoplodon densirostris. Taxonomy (NCBI): domain Eukaryota; kingdom Metazoa; phylum Chordata; class Mammalia; order Artiodactyla; family Ziphiidae; genus Mesoplodon; species Mesoplodon densirostris. The sequence continues at coordinate 55,784 of NW_026778223.1, read as the reverse complement.
TGGTCTTATGACATTGATTTCATGGCTGAGGGATATTCCATCGTACGTAAGTACCACAATGTTTTGAACCATTTTTATATTTCCTGGGATATTTAAGGTGTACCCAAGTTGAGGTTCTTGTAGCCAGTGCAGCCCTAAATTTGGAGGTGGCTCTTTCTTATTGATTTTCAGTTTTCCCCAGGTATATTCCCTAGACTGGAAGTGGCCTTGGCTCTGTAGCTCTGTTGTTTACTTGTTTTAGGGAACACAATGCACTCCTCCAGTGAGGCAGTTGGCAATTTACATCCCGCCCATCAGCATAACAAGGCTCCCTGTTCTCCAGGGCCTGTCTTGCCTTTCTGGTTTTTACATATTTTGTGGATGTCCCTTTTGACCGGTGGGAAGTGATACTTCTTTGTAGTGCAGATTTGCATTGCCCGCTTGCTTGCTTGGCCAAAAAGGGCGTATGCGTTTTCTCCTGAATATATTCAGGAGAAAACGCATACGCCCTTTTTTGCCAAGTGCACCATTGTCCAAGTTGTGCCCCTCTTCCTGTGCTTTACAGGCGATTCCAAGGTACCTCTTGAAATCTGTTTCCTGCTATTTTGCCTCACTTTCAAGTCCGCCTCGTTGACTTCCCTCAATAGATTTTTGGACGATAGTTGTCCTTTATCACTCTGCCAGTTTGTGAATTGCTGTGCCCCTGAGCTCCATTTCTCAACTCGTTTTTTGTGAGCTGAACGCAAGTCCAAAATTTTGGATCATGTCCTATACTGGTTCCCGGTGGGTGGCTGAGACTTTGGTTAATTCTTCTTCCTGCCGGGAAATTAGAGTGACATGTGCCCGTCCAAATGCCTAACAGCTACTCTCTCATGGGTTCTCCCTCGTCCCTTCCATCCTCTGCCAAATTGGGAACCTGTGCAAACCAGGAGGTTAAAGGGCCTGTCTCTCCAAGTTGGGAGATTGATAGTAAGGCAGTTGGAAAGTCAAACTGGAGCACCAGGAGAGGGACTATTCGTTGAGTTTTAGAAACCTTTCGTATTCACAGTGTGTCCATTCTCTAGGTTTCCTGTACATGTTATAGCTGTAGTAATATTCCCTTGAACCTGGAGAGTTGGGACCCATGGAATGGGGGCCATGCATTATTGCTTGAAAGGGTCTGCATTTGCTCACCCAATCTCACCAATCCTCTCAGTCCCAAGTGTCCAGCCTTATGCCACATCCAGCTGTCATTGTAGATAGGGTCTTTCCAGGTTTCCTCAGACACCCTGAAGGAATTGTAAAGAATTTCCCTGTTTTTTGGTTTTGCTTTTGAAATTCCTTTTTATAGTGGGTTTGAGCTGATTCTCGCTGCCATGTTTATGCCACTCTAGACACACTTGATTCCCTTATGGAGTCATATCAATACATAGGTTTTAAGATTCTTACTAGTCAGATATATTTTTCTGTGGGAAATATGGGGTTTTGAGTCTCTTTCACTGAGGAAGGTGTCGGTCTTGTCAATTCCAAAGTTGGTTTTTGAAACGGTCCCTGTGCTTATATCAAACTCTGGTTTTATGCATCACCCCACCTCTCCTTCCCCTTTATGCAGGCATAAGAGTGTTTTCTAAATGTGAGACTCTGTTCTCTTTCCTAACTCAGTTCACGTGTAGCCATGTTTACAGGATCTTCATAAGTGATATCTTATGATAAGTTTCTTTTTCTGTGCGACTTATTTCACTTAGAATCATCGTACCTGAATCCACTCACTTTGCTGCTACTGGTCTTATGACATTGATTTCATGGCTGAGGGATATTCCATCGTACGTAAGTACCACAATGTTTTGAACCATTTTTATATTTCCTGGGATATTTAAGGTGTACCCAAGTTGAGGTTCTTGTAGTCAGTGCAGCCCTAAATTTGGAGGTGGCTCTTTCTTATTGATTTTCAGTTTTCCCCAGGTATATTCCCTAGACTGGAAGTGGCCTTGGCTCTGTAGCTGTGTTGTTTACTTGTTTTAGGGAACACAATGCACTCCTCCAGTGAGGCAGTTGGCAATGTACATCCCGCCCATCAGCATAACAAGGCTCCCTGTTCTCCAGGGCCTGTCTTGCCTTTCTGGTTTTTACACATTTTGTGGGTGTCCCTTTTGACTGGTGGGAAGTGATACTTCTTTGTAGTGCAGATTTGCATTGACCGCTTGCTTGCTTGGCCAAAAAGGGCGTATGCGTTTTCTCCTGAATATATTCAGGAGAAAACGCATACGCCGTTTTTGGCCAAGTGCACCATTGTCCAAGTTGTGCCCCTCTTCCTGTGCTTTACAGGCGATTCCAAGGTACCTCTTGAAATCTGTTTCCTGCTATTTTGCCTCGCTTTCAAGTCCGCCTCGTTGACTTCCCTCAACAGATTTTTGGACGATAGTTGTCCTTTATCACTCTGCCAGTTTGTGAATTGCTGTGCCCCTGAGCTCCATTTCTCAACTCGTTTTTTGTGAGCTGAACGCAAGTCCAAAATTTTGGATTATGTCCTATACTGGTTCCCGGTGGGTGGCTGAGACTTTGGTTAATTCTTCTTCCTGCCGGGAAATTAGAGTGACATGTCCCCGTCCAAATGCCTAACAGCTACTCTCTCATGGGTTCTCCCTCGTCCCTTCCATCCTCTGCCAAATTGGGAACCTGTGCAAACCAGGAGGTTAAAGGGCCTGTCTCTCCAAGTTGGGAGATTGATAGTAAGGCAGTTGGAAAGTCAAACTGGAGCACCAGGAGAGGGACTATTCGTTGAGTTTTAGAAACCTTTCGTATTCACAGTGTGTCCATTCTCTAGGTTTCCTGTACATGTTATAGCTGTAGTAATATTCCCTTGAACCTGGAGAGTTGGGACCCATGGAATGGGGGCCATGCATTATTGCTTGAAAGGGTCTGCATTTGCTCACCCAATCTCACCTATCCTCTCAGTCCCAAGTGTCCAGCCTTATGCCACATCCAGCTGCCATTGTAGATAGGGTCTTTCCAGGTTTCCTCAGACACCCTGAAGGAATTGTAAAGAATTTCCCTGTTTTTTGGTTTTGCTTTTGAAATTCCTTTTTATAGTGGGTTTGAGCTGATTCTCGCTGCCATGTTTATGCCACTCTAGACACACTTGATTCCCTTATGGAGTCATATCAATACATAGGTTTTAAGATTCTTACTAGTCAGATATATTCCTCTGTGGGAAATATGGGGTTTTGAGTCTCTTTCACTGAGGAAGGTGTCGGTCTTGTCAATTCCAAAGTTGGTTTTTGAAACGGTCCCTGTGCTTATATCAAACTCTGGTTTTATGCATCACCCCACCTCTCCTTCCCCTTTATGCAGGCATAAGAGTGTTTTCTAAATGTGAGACTCTGTTCTCTTTCCTAACTCAGTTCACGTGTAGCCATGTTTACCGGATCTTCCTAAGTGATATCTTATGATAAGTTTCTTTTTCTGTGTGACTTATTTCACTTAGAATCATCGTACCTGAATCCACTCACTTTGCTGCTACTGGTCTTATGACATTGATTTCATGGCTGAGGGATATTCCATCGTACTTAAGTACCACAATGTTTTGAACCATTTTTATATTTCCTGGGATATTTAAGGTGTACCCAAGTTGAGGTTCTTGTAGCCAGTGCAGCCCTAAATTTGGAGGTGGCTCTTTCTTATTGATTTTCAGTTTTCCCCAGGTATATTCCCTAGACTGGAAGTGGCCTTGGCTCTGTAGCTCTGTTGTTTACTTGTTTTAGGGAACACAATGCACTCCTCCAGTGAGGCAGTTGGCAATTTACATCCCGCCCATCAGCATAACAAGGCTCCCTGTTCTCTAGGGCCTGTCTTGCCTTTCTGGTTTTTACACATTTTGTGGATGTCCCTTTTGACCGGTGGGAAGTGATACTTCTTTGTAGTGCAGATTTGCATTGCCCGCTTGCTTGCTTGGCCAAAAAGGGCGTATGCGTTTTCTCCTGAATATATTCAGGAGAAAGAGCATACGCCCTTTTTGGCCAAGTGCACCATTGTCTAAGTTGTGCCCCTCTTCCTGTGCTTTACAGGCGATTCCAAGGTACCTCTTGAAATCTGTTTCCTGCTATTTTGCCTCGCTTTCAAGTCCGCCTCGTTGACTTCCCTCAACAGATTTTTGGACGATAGTTGTCCTTTATCACTCTGCCAGTTTGTGAATTGCTGTGCCCCTGAGCTCCATTTCTCAACTCGTTTTTTGTGAGCTGAACGCAAGTCCAAAATTTTGGATCATGTCCTATACTGGTTCCCGGTGGGTGGCTGAGACTTTGGTTAATTCTTCTTCCTGCCGGAAATTAGAGTGACATGTGCCCGTCCAAATGCCTAACAGCTACTCTCTCATGGGTTCTCCCTCGTCCCTTCCATCCTCTGCCAAATTGGGAACCTGTGCAAACCAGGAGGTTAAAGGGCCTGTCTCTCCAAGTTGGGAGATTGATAGTAAGGCAGTTGGAAAGTCAAACTGGAGCACCAGGAGAGGGACTATTCGTTGAGTTTTAGAAACCTTTCGTATTCACAGTGTGTCCATTCTCTAGGTTTCCTGTACATGTTATAGCTGTAGTAATATTCCCTTGAACCTGGAGAGTTGGGACCCATGGAATGGGGGCCATGCATTATTGCTTGAAAGGGTCTGCATTTGCTCACCCAATCTCACCAATCCTCTCAGTCCCAAGTGTCCAGCCTTATGCCACATCCAGCTGCCATTGTAGATAGGGTCTTTCCAGGTTTCCTCAGACACCCTGAAGGAATTGTAAAGAATTTCCCTGTTTTTTGGTTTTGCTTTTGAAATTCCTTTTTATAGTGGGTTTGAGCTGATTCTCGCTGCCATGTTTATGCCACTCTAGACACACTTGATTCCCTTATGGAGTCATATCAATACATAGGTTTTAAGATTCTTACTAGTCAGATATATTCCTCTGTGGGAAATATGGGGTTTTGAGTCTCTTTCACTGAGGAAGGTGTCGGTCTTGTCAATTCCAAAGTTGGTTTTTGAAACGGTCCTTGTGCTTATATCAAACTCTGGTTTTATGCATCACCCTACCTCTCCTTCCCCTTTATGCAGGCATAAGAGTGTTTTCTAAATGTGAGACTCTGTTCTCTTTCCTAACTCAGTTCACGTGTAGCCATGTTTACCGGATCTTCCTAAGTGATATCTTATGATAAGTTTCTTTTTCTGTGTGACTTATTTCACTTAGAATCATCGTACCTGAATCCACTCACTTTGCTGCTACTGGTCTTATGACATTGATTTCATGGCTGAGGGATATTCCATCGTACTTAAGTACCACAATGTTTTGAACCATTTTTATATTTCCTGGGATATTTAAGGTGTACCCAAGTTGAGGTTCTTGTAGCCAGTGCAGCCCTAAATTTGGAGGTGGCTCTTTCTTATTGATTTTCAGTTTTCCCCAGGTATATTCCCTAGACTGGAAGTGGCCTTGGCTCTGTAGCTCTGTTGTTTACTTGTTTTAGGGAACACAATGCACTCCTCCAGTGAGGCAGTTGGCAATTTACATCCCGCCCATCAGCATAACAAGGCTCCCTGTTCTCTAGGGCCTGTCTTGCCTTTCTGGTTTTTACACATTTTGTGGATGTCCCTTTTGACCGGTGGGAAGTGATACTTCTTTGTAGTGCAGATTTGCATTGCCCGCTTGCTTGCTTGGCCAAAAAGGGCGTATGCGTTTTCTCCTGAATATATTCAGGAGAAAGAGCATACGCCCTTTTTGGCCAAGTGCACCATTGTCCAAGTTGTGCCCCTCTTCCTGTGCTTTACAGGCGATTCAAAGGTACCTCTTGAAATCTGTTTCCTGCTATTTTGCCTCGCTTTCAAGTCCGCCACGTTGACTTCCCTCAACAGATTTTTGGACGATAGTTGTCCTTTATCACTCTGCCAGTTTGTGAATTGCTGTGCCCCTGAGCTCCATTTCTCAACTCGTTTTTTGTGAGCTGAACGCAAGTCCAAAATTTTGGATCATGTCCTATTCTGGTTCCCGGTGGGTGGCTGAGACTTTGGTTAATTCTTCTTCCTGCCGGAAATTAGAGTGACATGTGCCCGTCCAAATGCCTAACAGCTACTCTCTCATGGGTTCTCCCTCGTCCCTTCCATCCTCTGCCAAATTGGGAACCTGTGCAAACCAGGAGGTTAAAGGGCCTGTCTCTCCAAGTTGGGAGATTGATAGTAAGGCAGTTGGAAAGTCAAACTGGAGCACCAGGAGAGGGACTATTCGTTGAGTTTTAGAAACCTTTCGTATTCACAGTGTGTCCATTCTCTAGGTTTCCTGTACATGTTATAGCTGTAGTAATATTCCCTTGAACCTGGAGAGTTGGGACCCATGGAATGGGGGCCATGCATTATTGCTTGAAAGGGTCTGCATTTGCTCACCCAATCTCACCAATCCTCTCAGTCCCAAGTGTCCAGCCTTATGCCACATCCAGCTGCCATTGTAGATAGGGTCTTTCCAGGTTTCCTCAGACACCCTGAAGGAATTGTAAAGAATTTCCCTGTTTTTTGGTTTTGCTTTTGAAATTCCTTTTTATAGTGGGTTTGAGCTGATTCTCGCTGCCATGTTTATGCCACTCTAGACACACTTGATTCCCTTATGGAGTCATATCAATACATAGGTTTTAAGATTCTTACTAGTCAGATATATTCCTCTGTGGGAAATATGGGGTTTTGAGTCTCTTTCACTGAGGAAGGTGTCGGTCTTGTCAATTCCAAAGTTGGTTTTTGAAACGGTCCCTGTGCTTATATCAAACTCTGGTTTTATGCATCACCCCACCTCTCCTTCCCCTTTATGCAGGCATAAGAGTGTTTTCTAAATGTGAGACTCTGTTCTCTTTCCTAACTCAGTTCACGTGTAGCCATGTTTACAGGATCTTCCTAAGTGATATCTTATGATAAGTTTCTTTTTCTGTGTGACTTATTTCACTTAGAATCATCGTACCTGAATCCACTCACTTTGCTGCTACTGGTCTTATGACATTGATTTCATGGCTGAGGGATATTCCATCGTACTTAAGTACCACAATGTTTTGAACCATTTTTATATTTCCTGGGATATTTAAGGTGTACCCAAGTTGAGGTTCTTGTAGCCAGTGCAGCCCTAAATTTGGAGGTGGCTCTTTCTTATTGATTTTCAGTTTTCCCCAGGTATATTCCCTAGACTGGAAGTGGCTTTGGCTCTGTAGCTCTGTTGTTTACTTGTTTTAGGGAACACAATGCACTCCTCCAGTGAGGCAGTTGGCAATTTACATCCCGCCCATCAGCATAACAAGGCTCCCTGTTCTCTAGGGCCTGTCTTGCCTTTCTGGTTTTTACACATTTTGTGGATGTCCCTTTTGACCGGTGGGAAGTGATACTTCTTTGTAGTGCAGATTTGCATTGCCCGCTTGCTTGCTTGGCCAAAAAGGGCGTATGCGTTTTCTCCTGAATATATTCAGGAGAAAGAGCATACGCCCTTTTTGGCCAAGTGCACCATTGTCCAAGTTGTGCCCCTCTTCCTGTGCTTTACAGGCGATTCCAAGGTACCTCTTGAAATCTGTTTCCTGCTATTTTGCCTCGCTTTCAAGTCCGCCTCGTTGACTTCCCTCAACAGATTTTTGGACGATAGTTGTCCTTTATCACTCTGCCAGTTTGTGAATTGCTGTGCCCCTGAGCTCCATTTCTCAACTCGTTTTTTGTGAGCTGAACGCAAGTCCAAAATTTTGGATCATGTCCTATACTGGTTCCCGGTGGGTGGCTGAGACTTTGGTTAATTCTTCTTCCTGCCGGAAATTAGAGTGACATGTGCCCGTCCAAATGCCTAACAGCTACTCTCTCATGGGTTCTCCCTCGTCCCTTCCATCCTCTGCCAAATTGGGAACCTGTGCAAACCAGGAGGTTAAAGGGCCTGTCTCTCCAAGTTGGGAGATTGATAGTAAGGCAGTTGGAAAGTCAAACTGGAGCACCAGGAGAGGGACTATTCGTTGAGTTTTAGAAACCTTTCGTATTCACAGTGTGTCCATTCTCTAGGTTTCCTGTACATGTTATAGCTGTAGTAATATTCCCTTGAACCTGGAGAGTTGGGACCCATGGAATGGGGGCCATGCATTATTGCTTGAAAGGGTCTGCATTTGCTCACCCAATCTCACCAATCCTCTCAGTCCCAAGTGTCCAGCCTTATGCCACATCCAGCTGCCATTGTAGATAGGGTCTTTCCAGGTTTCCTCAGACACCCTGAAGGAATTGTAAAGAATTTCCCTGTTTTTTGGTTTTGCTTTTGAAATTCCTTTTTATAGTGGGTTTGAGCTGATTCTCGCTGCCATGTTTATGCCACTCTAGACACACTTGATTCCCTTATGGAGTCATATCAATACATAGGTTTTAAGATTCTTACTAGTCAGATATATTCCTCTGTGGGAAATATGGGGTTTTGAGTCTCTTTCACTGAGGAAGGTGTCGGTCTTGTCAATTCCAAAGTTGGTTTTTGAAACGGTCCCTGTGCTTATATCAAACTCTGGTTTTATGCATCACCCCACCTCTCCTTCCCCTTTATGCAGGCATAAGAGTGTTTTCTAAATGTGAGACTCTGTTCTCTTTCCTAACTCAGTTCACGTGTAGCCATGTTTACCGGATCTTCCTAAGTGATATCTTATGATAAGTTTCTTTTTCTGTGTGACTTATTTCACTTAGAATCATCGTACCTGAATCCACTCACTTTGCTGCTACTGGTCTTATGACATTGATTTCATGGCTGAGGGATATTCCATCGTACTTAAGTACCACAATGTTTTGAACCATTTTTATATTTCCTGGGATATTTAAGGTGTACCCAAGTTGAGGTTCTTGTAGCCAGTGCAGCCCTAAATTTGGAGGTGGCTCTTTCTTATTGATTTTCAGTTTTCCCCAGGTATATTCCCTAGACTGGAAGTGGCCTTGGCTCTGTAGCTCTGTTGTTTACTTGTTTTAGGGAACACAATGCACTCCTCCAGTGAGGCAGTTGGCAATTTACATCCCGCCCATCAGCATAACAAGGCTCCCTGTTCTCTAGGGCCTGTCTTGCCTTTCTGGTTTTTACACATTTTGTGGATGTCCCTTTTGACCGGTGGGAAGTGATACTTCTTTGTAGTGCAGATTTGCATTGCCCGCTTGCTTGCTTGGCCAAAAAGGGCGTATGCGTTTTCTCCTGAATATATTCAGGAGAAAGAGCATACGCCCTTTTTGGCCAAGTGCACCATTGTCCAAGTTGTGCCCCTCTTCCTGTGCTTTACAGGCGATTCAAAGGTACCTCTTGAAATCTGTTTCCTGCTATTTTGCCTCGCTTTCAAGTCCGCCACGTTGACTTCCCTCAACAGATTTTTGGACGATAGTTGTCCTTTATCACTCTGCCAGTTTGTGAATTGCTGTGCCCCTGAGCTCCATTTCTCAACTCGTTTTTTGTGAGCTGAACGCAAGTCCAAAATTTTGGATCATGTCCTATACTGGTTCCCGGTGGGTGGCTGAGACTTTGGTTAATTCTTCTTCCTGCCGGAAATTAGAGTGACATGTGCCCGTCCAAATGCCTAACAGCTACTCTCTCATGGGTTCTCCCTCGTCCCTTCCATCCTCTGCCAAATTGGGAACCTGTGCAAACCAGGAGGTTAAAGGGCCTGTCTCTCCAAGTTGGGAGATTGATAGTAAGGCAGTTGGAAAGTCAAACTGGAGCACCAGGAGAGGGACTATTCGTTGAGTTTTAGAAACCTTTCGTATTCACAGTGTGTCCATTCTCTAGGTTTCCTGTACATGTTATAGCTGTAGTAATATTCCCTTGAACCTGGAGAGTTGGGACCCATGGAATGGGGGCCATGCATTATTGCTTGAAAGGGTCTGCATTTGCTCACCCAATCTCACCAATCCTCTCAGTCCCAAGTGTCCAGCCTTATGCCACATCCAGCTGCCATTGTAGATAGGGTCTTTCCAGGTTTCCTCAGACACCCTGAAGGAATTGTAAAGAATTTCCCTGTTTTTTGGTTTTGCTTTTGAAATTCCTTTTTATAGTGGGTTTGAGCTGATTCTCGCTGCCATGTTTATGCCACTCTAGACACACTTGATTCCCTTATGGAGTCATATCAATACATAGGTTTTAAGATTCTTACTAGTCAGATATATTCCTCTGTGGGAAATATGGGGTTTTGAGTCTCTTTCACTGAGGAAGGTGTCGGTCTTGTCAATTCCAAAGTTGGTTTTTGAAACGGTCCCTGTGCTTATATCAAACTCTGGTTTTATGCATCACCCCACCTCTCCTTCCCCTTTATGCAGGCATAAGAGTGTTTTCTAAATGTGAGACTCTGTTCTCTTTCCTAACTCAGTTCACGTGTAGCCATGTTTACCGGATCTTCCTAAGTGATATCTTATGATAAGTTTCTTTTTCTGTGTGACTTATTTCACTTAGAATCATCGTACCTGAATCCACTCACTTTGCTGCTACTGGTCTTATGACATTGATTTCATGGCTGAGGGATATTCCATCGTACGTAAGTACCACAATGTTTTGAACCATTTTTATATTTCCTGGGATATTTAAGGTGTACCCAAGTTGAGGTTCTTGTAGTCAGTGCAGCCCTAAATTTGGAGGTGGCTCTTTCTTATTGATTTTCAGTTTTCCCCAGGTATATTCCCTAGACTGGAAGTGGCCTTGGCTCTGTAGCTCTGTTGTTTACTTGTTTTAGGGAACATAATGCACTCCTCCAGTGAGGCAGTTGGCAATTTACATCCCGCCCATCAGCATAACAAGGCTCCCAGTTCTCCAGGGCCTGTCTTGCCTTTCTGGTTTTTACACATTTTGTGGATGTCCCTTTTGACCGGTGGGAAGTGATACTTCTTTGTAGTGCAGATTTGCATTGCCCGCTTGCTTGCTTGGCCAAAAAGGGCGTATGCGTTTTCTCCTGAATATATTCAGGAGAAAACGCATACGCCCTTTTTGGCCAAGTGCACCATTGTCCAAGTTGTGCCCCTCTTCCTGTGCTTTACAGGCGATTCCAAGGTACCTCTTGAAATCTGTTTCCTGCTATTTTGCCTCGCTTTCAAGTCCGCCTCGTTGACTTCCCTCAACAGATTTTTGGACGATAGTTGTCCTTTATCACTCTGCCAGTTTGTGAATTGCTGTGCCCCTGAGCTCCATTTCTCAACTCGTTTTTTGTGAGCTGAACGCAAGTCCAAAATTTTGGATCATGTCCTATACTGGTTCCCGGTGGGTGGCTGAGACTTTGGTTAATTCTTCTTCCTGCCGGGAAATTAGAGTGACATGTGCCCGTCCAAATGCCTAACAGCTAATCTCTCATGGGTTCTCCCTCGTCCCTTCCATCCTCTGCCAAATTGGGAACCTGTGCAAACCAGGAGGTTAAAGGGCCTGTCTCTCCAAGTTGGGAGATTGATAGTAAGGCAGTTGGAAAGTCAAACTGGAGCACCAGGAGAGGGACTATTCGTTGAGTTTTAGAAACCTTTCGTATTCACAGTGTGTCCATTCTCTAGGTTTCCTGTACATGTTAGAGCTGTAGTAATATTCCCTTGAACCTGGAGAGTTGGGACCCATGGAATGGGGGCCATGCATTATTGCTTGAAAGGGTCTGCATTTGCTCACCCAATCTCACCAATCCTCTCAGTCCCAAGTGTCCAGCCTTATGCCACATCCAGCTGTCATTGTAGATAGGGTCTTTCCAGGTTTCCTCAGACACCCTGAAGGAATTGTAAAGAATTTCCCTGTTTTTTGGTTTTGCTTTTGAAATTCCTTTTTATAGTGGGTTTGAGCTGATTCTCGCTGCCATGTTTATGCCACTCTAGACACACTTGATTCCCTTATGGAGACATATCAATACATAGGTTTTAAGATTCTTACTAGTCAGATATATTCCTCTGTGGGAAATATGAGGTTTTGAGTCTCTTTCACTGAGGAAGGTGTCAGTCTTGTCAATTCCAAAGTTGGTTTTTGAAACGGTCCCTGTGCTTATATCAAACTCTGGTTTTATGCATCACCCCACCTCTCCTTCCCCTTTATGCAGGCATAAGAGTGTTTTCTAAATGTGAGACTCTGTTCTCTTTCCTAACTCAATTCACGTGTAGCCATGTTTACAGAATCTTCATAAGTGATATCTTATGATAAGTTTCTTTTTCTGTGTGACTTATTTCACTTAGAATCATCGTACCTGAATCCACTCACTTTGCTGCTACTGGTCTCATGACATTGATTTCATGGCTGAGGGATATTCCATCGTACGTAAGTACCACAATGTTTTGAACCATTTTTATATTTTCTGGGATATTTAAGGTGTACCCAAGTTGAGGTTCTTGTAGTCAGTGCAGTCCTAAATTTGGAGGTGGCTCTTTGTTATTGATTTTCAGTTTTCCCAAGGTATATTCCCTAGACTGGAAGTGGCCTTGGCTCTGTAGCTCTGTTGTTTACTTGTTTTAGGGAACACAATGCACTCCTCCAGTGAGGCAGTTGGCAATTTACATCCCGCCCATCAGCATAACAAGGCTCCCAGTTCTCCAGGGCCTGTCTTGCCTTTCTGGTGTTTACACATTTTGTGGATGTCCCTTTTGACCGGTGGGAAGTGATACTTCTTTGTAGTGCAGATTTGCATTGCCCGCTTGCTTGCTTGGCCAAAAAGGGCATATGCGTTTTCTCCTGAATATATTCAGGAGAAAACGCATACGCCCTTTTTGGCCAAGTGCATCATTGTCCAAGTTGTGCCCCTCTTCCTGTGCTTTACAGGCGATTCCAACGTACCTCTTGAAATCTGTTTCCTGCTATTTTGCCTCGCTTTCAAGTCCGCCTCGTTGACTTCCCTCAACAGATTTTTGGACGATAGTTGTCCTTTATCACTCTGCCAGTTTGTGAATTGCTGTGCCCCTGAGCTCCATTTCTCAACTCGTTTTTTGTGAGCTGAACGCAAGTCCAAAATTTTGGATCATGTCCTATACTGGTTCCCGGTGGGTGGCTGAGACTTTGGTTAATTCTTCTTCCTGCCGGGAAATTAGAGTGACATGTGCCCGTCCAAATGCCTAACAGCTACTCTCTCATGGGTTCTCCCTCGTCCCTTCCATCCTCTGCCAAATTGGGAACCTGTGCAAACCAGGAGGTTAAAGGGCCTGTCTGTCCAAGTTGGGAGATTGATAGTAAGGCAGTTGGAAAGTCAAACTGGAGCACCAGGAGAGGGACTATTCGTTGAGTTTTAGAAACCTTTCGTATTCACAGTGTGTCCATTCTCTAGGTTTCCTGTACATGTTATAGCTGTAGTAATATTCCCTTGAACCTGGAGAGTTGGGACCCATGGAATGGGGGCCATGCATTATTGCTTGAAAGGGTCTGCATTTGCTCACCCAATCTCACCAATCCTCTCAGTCCCAAGTGTCCAGCCTTATGCCACATCCAGCTGTCATTGTAGATAGGGTCTTTCCAGGTTTCCTCAGACACCCTGAAGGAATTGTAAAGAATTTCCCTGTTTTTTGGTTTTGCTTTTGAAATTCCTTTTTATAGTGGGTTTGAGCTGATTCTCGCTGCCATGTTTATGCCACTCTAGACACACTTGATTCCCTTATGGAGACATATCAATACATAGGTTTTAAGATTCTTACTAGTCAGATATATTCCTCTGTGGGAAATATGGGGTTTTGAGTCTCTTTCACTGAGGAAGGTGTCGGTCTTGTCAATTCCAAAGTTGGTTTTTGAAACGGTCCCTGTGCTTATATCAAACTCTGGTTTTATGCATCACCCCACCTCTCCTTCCCCTTTATGCAGGCATAAGAGTGTTTTCTAAATGTGAGACTCTGTTCTCTTTTGTAACTCAGTTCACGTGTAGCCATGTTTACAGGATCTTCATAAGTGATATCTTATGATAAGTTTCTTTTTCTGTGTGACTTATTTCACTTAGAATCATCGTACCTGAATCCACTCACTTTGCTGCTACTGGTCTTATGACATTGATTTCATGGCTGAGGGATATTCCATCGTACGTAAGTACCACAATGTTTTGAACCATTTTTATATTTCCTGGGATATTTAAGGTGTACCCAAGTTGAGGTTCTTGTAGCCAGTGCAGCCCTAAATTTGGAGGTGGCTCTTTCTTATTGATTTTCAGTTTTCCCCAGGTATATTCCCTAGACTGGAAGTGGCCTTGGCTCTGTAGCTCTGTTGTTTACTTGTTTTAGGGAACACAATGCACTCCTCCAGTGAGGCAGTTGGCAATTTACATCCCGCCCATCAGCATAACAAGGCTCCCTGTTCTCCAGGGCCTGTCTTGCCTTTCTGGTTTTTACACATTTTGTGGATGTCCCATTTGACCGGTGGGAAGTGATACTTCTTTGTAGTGCAGATTTGCATTGCCCGCTTGCTTGCTTGGCCAAAAAGGGCGTATGCGTTTTCTCCTGAATATATTCAGGAGAAAACGCATACGCCCTTTTTGGCCAAGTGCACCATTGTCCAAGTTGTGCCCCTCTTCCTGTGCTTTACAGGCGATTCCAACGTACCTCTTGAAATCTGTTTCCTGCTATTTTGCCTCACTTTCAAGTCCGCCTCGTTGACTTCCCTCAACAGATTTTTGGACGATAGTTGTCCTTTATCACTCTGCCAGTTTGTGAATTGCTGTGCCCCTGAGCTCCATTTCTCAACTCGTTTTTTGTGAGCTGAACGCAAGTCCAAAATTTTGGATCATGTCCTATACTGGTTCCCGGTGGGTGGCTGAGACTTTGGTTAATTCTTCTTCCTGCCGGGAAATTAGAGTGACATGTGCCCGTCCAAATGCCTAACAGCTACTCTCTCATGGGTTCTCCCTCGTCCCTTCCATCCTCTGCCAAATTGGGAACCTGTGCAAACCAGGAGGTTAAAGGGCCTGTCTCTCCAAGTTGGGAGATTGATAGTAAGGCAGTTGGAAAGTCAAACTGGAGCACCAGGAGAGGGATTATTCGTTGAGTTTTAGAAACCTTTCGTATTCACAGTGTGTCCATTCTCTAGGTTTCCTGTACATGTTATAGCTGTAGTAATATTCCCTTGAACCTGGAGAGTTGGGACCCATGGAATGGGGGCCATGCATTATTGCTTGAAAGGGTCTGCATTTGCTAACCCAATCTCACCAATCCTCTCAGTCCCAAGTGTCCAGCCTTATGCCACATCCAGCTGTCATTGTAGATAGGGTCTTTCCAGGTTTCCTCAGACACCCTGAAGGAACTGTAAAGAATTTCCCTGTTTTTTGGTTTTGCTTTTGAAATTCCTTTTTATAGTGGGTTTGAGCTGATTCTCGCTGCCATGTTTATGCCACTCTAGACACACTTGATTCCCTTATGGAGTCATATCAATACATAGGTTTTAAGATTCTTACTAGTCAGATATATTCCTCTGTGGGAAATATGGGGTTTTGAGTCTCTTTCACTGAGGAAGGTGTCGGTCTTGTCAATTCCAAAGTTGGTTTTTGAAACGGTCCCTGTGCTTATATCAAACTCTGGTTTTATGCATCACCCCACCTCTCCTTCCCCTTTATGCAGGCATAAGAGTGTTTTCTAAATGTGAGACTCTGTTCTCTTTCCTAACTCAGTTCACGTGTAGCCATGTTTACCGGATCTTCCTAAGTGATATCTTATGATAAGTTTCTTTTTCTGTGTGACTTATTTCACTTAGAATCATCGTACCTGAATCCACTCACTTTGCTGCTACTGGTCTTATGACATTGATTTCATGGCTGAGGGATATTCCATCGTACGTAAGTACCACAATATTTTGAACCATTTTTATATTTCCTGGGATATTTAAGGTGTACCCAAGTTGAGGTTCTTGTAGTCAGTGCAGCCCTAAATTTGGAGGTGGCTCTTTCTTATTGATTTTCAGTTTTCCCAAGGTATATTCCCTAGACTGGAAGTGGCCTTGGCTCTGTAGCTGTGTTGTTTACTTGTTTTAGGGAACACAATGCACTCCTCCAGTGAGGCAGTTGGCAATTTACATCCCGCCCATCAGCATAACAAGGCTCCCTGTTCTCCAGGGCCTGTCTTGCCTTTCTGGTTTTTACACATTTTGTGGGTGTCCCTTTTGACCGGTGGGAAGTGATACTTCTTTGTAGTGCAGATTTGCATTGCCCGCTTGCTTGCTTGGCCAAAAAGGGCGTATGCGTTTTCTCCTGAATATATTCAGGAGAAAACGCATACGCCGTTTTTGGCCAAGTGCACCATTGTCCAAGTTATGCCCCTCTTCCTGTGCTTTACAGGCGATTCCAAGGTACCTCTTGAAATCTGTTTCCTGCTATTTTGCCTCGCTTTCAAGTCCGCCTCGTTGACTTCCCTCAACAGATTTTTGGACGATAGTTGTCCTTTATCACTCTGCCAGTTTGTGAATTGCTGTGCCCCTGAGCTCCATTTCTCAACTCGTTTTTTGTGAGCTGAACGCAAGTCCAAAATTTTGGATCATGTCCTATACTGGTTCCCGGTGGGTGGCTGAGACTTTGGTTAATTCTTCTTCCTGCCGGGAAATTAGAGTGACATGTCCCCGTCCAAATGCCTAACAGCTACTCTCTCATGGGTTCTCCCTCGTCCCTTCCATCCTCTGCCAAATTGGGAACCTGTGCAAACCAGGAGGTTAAAGGGCCTGTCTCTCCAAGTTGGGAGATTGATAGTAAGGCAGTTGGAAAGTCAAACTGGAGCACCAGGAGAGGGACTATTCGTTGAGTTTTAGAAACCTTTCGTATTCACAGTGTGTCCATTCTCTAGGTTTCCTGTACATGTTATAGCTGTAGTAATATTCCCTTGAACCTGGAGAGTTGGGACCCATGGAATGGGGGCCATGCATTATTGCTTGAAAGGGTCTGCATTTGCTCACCCAATCTCACCAATCCTCTCAGTCCCAAGTGTCCAGCCTTATGCCACATCCAGCTGCCATTGTAGATAGGGTCTTTCCAGGTTTCCTCAGACACCCTGAAGGAATTGTAAAGAATTTCCCTGTTTTTTGGTTTTGCTTTTGAAATTCCTTTTTATAGTGGGTTTGAGCTGATTCTCGCTGCCATGTTTATGCCACTCTAGACACACTTGATTCCCTTATGGAGTCATATCAATACATAGGTTTTAAGATTCTTACTAGTCAGATATATTCCTCTGTGGGAAATATGGGGTTTTGAGTCTCTTTCACTGAGGAAGGTGTCGGTCTTGTCAATTCCAAAGTTGGTTTTTGAAACGGTCCCTGTGCTTATATCAAACTCTGGTTTTATGCATCACCCCACCTCTCCTTCCCCTTTATGCAGGCATAAGAGTGTTTTCTAAATGTGAGACTCTGTTCTCTTTCCTAACTCAGTTCACGTGTAGCCATGTTTACAGGATCTTCCTAAGTGATATCTTATGATAAGTTTCTTTTTCTGTGTGACTTATTTCACTTAGAATCATCGTACCTGAATCCACTCACTTTGCTGCTACTGGTCTTATGACATTGATTTCATGGCTGAGGGATATTCCATCGTACGTAAGTACCACAATGTTTTGAACCATTTTTATATTTCCTGGGATATTTAAGGTGTACCCAAGTTGAGGTTCTTGTAGCCAGTGCAGCCCTAAATTTGGAGGTGGCTCTTTCTTATTGATTTTCAGTTTTCCCCAGGTATATTCCCTAGACTGGAAGTGGCCTTGGCTCTGTAGCTCTGTTGTTTACTTGTTTTAGGGAACACAATGCACTCCTCCAGTGAGGCAGTTGGCAATTTACATCCCGCCCATCAGCATAACAAGGCTCCCTGTTCTCCAGGGCCTGTCTTGCCTTTCTGGTTTTTACACATTTTGTGGATGTCCCTTTTGACCGGTGGGAAGTGATACTTCTTTGTAGTGCAGATTTGCATTGCCCGCTTGCTTGCTTGGCCAAAAAGGGCGTATGCGTTTTCTCCTGAATATATTCAGGAGAAAGCGCATACGCCCTTTTTGGCCAAGTGCACCATTGTCCAAGTTGTGCCCCTCTTCCTGTGCTTTACAGGCGATTCCAAGGTACCTCTTGAAATCTGTTTCCTGCTATTTTGCCTCGCTTTCAAGTCCGCCTCGTTGACTTCCCTCAACAGATTTTTGGACGATAGTTGTCCTTTATCACTCTGCCAGTTTGTGAATTGCTGTGCCCCTGAGCTCCATTTCTCAACTCGTTTTTTGTGAGCTGAACGCAAGTCCAAAATTTTGGATCATGTCCTATACTGGTTCCCGGTGGGTGGCTGAGACTTTGGTTAATTCTTCTTCCTGCCGGAAATTAGAGTGACATGTGCCCGTCCAAATGCCTAACAGCTACTCTCTCATGGGTTCTCCCTCGTCCCTTCCATCCTCTGCCAAATTGGGAACCTGTGCAAACCAGGAGGTTAAAGGGCCTGTCTCTCCAAGTTGGGAGATTGATAGTAAGGCAGTTGGAAAGTCAAACTGGAGCACCAGGAGAGGGACTATTCGTTGAGTTTTAGAAACCTTTCGTATTCACAGTGTGTCCATTCTCTAGGTTTCCTGTACATGTTATAGCTGTAGTAATATTCCCTTGAACCTGGAGAGTTGGGACCCATGGAATGGGGGCCATGCATTATTGCTTGAAAGGGTCTGCATTTGCTCACCCAATCTCACCAATCCTCTCAGTCCCAAGTGTCCAGCCTTATGCCACACCCAGCTGTCATTGTAGATAGGGTCTTTCCAGGTTTCCTCAGACACCCTGAAGGAACTGTAAATAATTTCCCGGTTTTTTGGTTTTGCTTTTGAAATTCCTTTTTATAGTGGGTTTGAGCTGATTCTCGCTGCCATGTTTATGCCACTCTAGACACACTTGATTCCCTTATGGAGTCATATCAATACATAGGTTTTAAGATTCTTACTAGTCAGATATATTCCTCTGTGGGAAATATGGGGTTTTGAGTCTCTTTCACTGAGGAAGGTGTCGGTCTTGTCAATTCCAAAGTTGGTTTTTGAAACGGTCCCTGTGCTTATATCAAACTCTGGTTTTATGCATCACCCCACCTCTCCTTCCCCTTTATGCAGGCATAAGAGTGTTTTCTAAATGTGAGACTCTGTTCTATTTCCTAACTCAGTTCACATGTAGCCATGTTTACAGGATCTTCATAAGTGATATCTTATGATAAGTTTCTTTTTCTGTGTGACATATTTTACTTAGAATCATCGTACCTGAACCCACTCACTTTGCTGCTACTGGTCTTATGACATTGATTTCATGGCTGAGGGATATTCCATCGTACGTAAGTACCACAATGTTTTGAACCATTTTTATATTTCCTGGGATATTTAAGGTGTACCCAAGTTGAGGTTCTTGTAGCCAGTGCAGCCCTAAATTTGGAGGTGGCTCTTTCTTATTGATTTTCAGTTTTCCCCAGGTATATTCCCTAGACTGGAAGTGGCCTTGGCTCTGTATCTCTGTTGTTTACTTGTTTTAGGGAACACAATGCACTCCTCCAGTGAGGCAGTTGGCAATGTACATACCGCCCATCAGCATAACAAGGCTCCCTGTTCTCCAGGGCCTGTCTTGCCTTTCTGGTTTTTACACATTTTGTGGATGTCCCTTTTGACCGGTGGGAAGTGATACTTCTTTGTAGTGCAGATTTGCATTGCCCGCTTGCTTGCTTGGCCAAAAAGGGCGTATGCGTTTTCTCCTGAATATATTCAGGGAAAAACGCATACGCCCTTTTTGGCCAAGTGCACCATTGTCCAAGTTGTGCCCCTCTTCCTGTGCTTTACAGGCGATTCCAAGGTACCTCTTGAAATCTGTTTCCTGCTATTTTGCCTCGCTTTCAAGTCCGCCTCGTTGACTTCCCTCAACAGATTTTTGGACGATAGTTGTCCTTTATCACTCTGCCAGTTTGTGAATTGCTGTGCCCCTGAGCTCCATTTCTCAACTCGTTTTTTTGTGAGCTGAACGCAAGTCCAAAATTTTGGATCATGTCCTATACTGGTTCCCGGTGGGTGGCTGAGACTTTGGTTAATTCTTCTTCCTGCTGGGAAATTAGAGTGACATGTGCCTGTGCAAATGCCTAACAGCTACTCTCTCATGGGTTCTCCCACGCCCCTTCCATCCTCTGCCAAATTGGGAACCTGTGCAAACCAGGAGGTTAAAGGGCCTGTCTCTCCAAGTTGGGAGATTGATAGTAAGGCAGTTGGCAAGTCAAACTGGAGCACCAGGAGAGGGACTATTCGTTGAGTTTTAGAAACCTTTCGTATTCAGAGTGTGTACATTCTCTAGGTCTCCTATACATGTTAGAGCTGTAGTAATATTCCCTTAAACTTGGAGAGTTGGGACCCATGGAATGGGGCCATGCATTATTGCTTGAAAGGGTCTGCATTTGCTCACCCAATCTCACCAATCCTCTCAGTCCAAAGTGTCCAGCCTTATGCCACATCCAGCTGTCATTGTAGATAGGGTCTTTCCAGGTTTCCTCAGACACCCTGAAGGAATTGTAAAGAATTTCCCTGTTTTTTGGTTTTGCTTTGGAAATTCCTTTTTATAGTGGGTTTGAGCTGATTCTCGCTGCCATGTTTATGCCACTCTAGACACACTTCATTCCCTTATGGAGACATATCAATACATAGGTTTTAAGATTCTTACTAGTCAGATATATTCCTCTGCGGGAAATATGGGGTTTTGAGTCTCTTTCACTGAGGAAGGTGTAGGTCTTGTCTATTCCAAAGTTTGTTTTTGGAACGGTCCCTTTGCTTATATCAAACTCTGGTTTTATGCATCACCCCACCTCTCCTTCCCCTTTATGCAGGCATAAGAGTGTTTTCTAAATGTGAGACTCTGTTCTCTTTCCTAACTCAGTTCACGTGTAGCCATGTTTACAGGATCTTCATAAGTGATATCTTATGATAAGTTTCTTTTTCTGTGTGACTTATTTCACTTAGAATCATCGTACCTGAATCCACTCACTTTGCTGCTACTGGTCTTATGACATTGATTTCATGGCTGAGGGATATTCCATCGTACGTAAGTACCACAATGTTTTGAACCATTTTTATATTTCCTGGGATATTTAAGGTGTACCCAAGTTGAGGTTCTTGTAGTCAGTGCAGCCCTAAATTTGGAGGTGGCTCTTTCTTATTGATTTTCAGTTTTCCCAAGGTATATTCCCTAGACTGGAAGTGGCCTTGGCTCTGTAGCTCTGTTGTTTACTTGTTTTAGGGAACACAATGCACTCCTCCAGTGAGGCAGTTGGCAATTTACATCCCGCCCATCAGCATAACAAGGCTCCCAGTTCTCCAGGGCCTGTCTTGCCTTTCTGGTTTTTACACATTTTGTGGATGTCCCTTTTGACCGGTGGGAAGTGATACTTCTTTGTAGTGCAGATTTGCATTGCCCGCTTGCTTGCTTGGCCAAAAAGGGCGTATGCGTTTTCTCCTGAATATATTCAGGAGAAAACGCATACGCCCTTTTTGGCCAAGTGCACCATTGTCCAAGTTGTGCCCCTCTTCCTGTGCTTTACAGGCGATTCCAAGGTACCTCTTGAAATCTGTTTCCTGCTATTTTGCCTCGCTTTCAAGTCCGCCTCGTTGACTTCCCTCAACAGATTTTTGGACGATAGTTGTCCTTTATCACTCTGCCAGTTTGTGAATTGCTGTGCCCCTGAGCTCCATTTCTCAACTCGTTTTTTGTGAGCTGAACGCAAGTCCAAAATTTTGGATCATGTCCTATACTGGTTCCCGGTGGGTGGCTGAGACTTTGGTTAATTCTTCTTCCTGCCGGGAAATTAGAGTGACATGTGCCCGTCCAAATGCCTAACAGCTACTCTCTCATGGGTTCTCCCTCGTTCCTTCCATCCTCTGCCAAATTGGGAACCTGTGCAAACCAGGAGGTTAAAGGGCCTGTCTCTCCAAGTTGGGAGATTGATAGTAAGGCAGTTGGAAAGTCAAACTGGAGCACCAGGAGAGGGACTATTCGTTGAGTTTTAGAAACCTTTCGTATTCACAGTGTGTCCATTCTCTAGGTTTCCTGTACATGTTATAGCTGTAGTAATATTCCCTTGAACCTGGAGAGTTGGGACCCATGGAATGGGGGCCATGCATTATTGCTTGAAAGGGTCTGCATTTGCTCACCCAATCTCACCAATCCTCTCAGTCCCAAGTGTCCAGCCTTATGCCACATCCAGCTGTCATTGTAGATAGGGTCTTTCCAGGTTTCCTCAGACACCCTGAAGGAATTGTAAAGAATTTCCCTGTTTTTTGGTTTTGCTTTTGAAATTCCTTTTTATAGTGGGTTTGAGCTGATTCTCGCTGCCATGTTTATGCCACTCTAGACACACTTGATTCCCTTATGGAGACATATCAATACATAGGTTTTAAGATTCTTACTAGTCAGATATATTCCTCTGTGGGAAATATGGGGTTTTGAGTCTCTTTCACTGAGGAAGGTGTCGGTCTTGTCAATTCCAAAGTTGGTTTTTGAAACGGTCCCTGTGCTTATATCAAACTCTGGTTTTATGCATCACCCCACCTCTCCTTCCCCTTTATGCAGGCATAAGAGTGTTTTCTAAATGTGAGACTCTGTTCTCTTTCCTAACTCAATTCACGTGTAGCCATGTTTACAGGATCTTCATAAGTGATATCTTATGATAAGTTTCTTTTTCTGTGTGACTTATTTCACTTAGAATCATCGTACCTGAATCCACTCACTTTGCTGCTACTGGTCTTATGACATTGATTTCATGGCTGAGGGATATTCCATCGTACGTAAGTACCACAATGTTTTGAACCATTTTTATATTTTCTGGGATATTTAAGGTGTACCCAAGTTGAGGTTCTTGTAGTCAGTGCAGTCCTAAATTTGGAGGTGGCTCTTTGTTATTGATTTTCAGTTTTCCCAAGGTATATTCCCTAGACTGGAAGTGGCCTTGGCTCTGTAGCTCTGTTGTTTACTTGTTTTAGGGAACACAATGCACTCCTCCAGTGAGGCAGTTGGCAATTTACATCCCGCCCATCAGCATAACAAGGCTCCCAGTTCTCCAGGGCCTGTCTTGCCTTTCTGGTTTTTACACATTTTGTGGATGTCCCTTTTGACCGGTGGGAAGTGATACTTCTTTGTAGTGCAGATTTGCATTGCCCGCTTGCTTGCTTGGCCAAAAAGGGCATATGCGTTTTCTCCTGAATATATTCAGGAGAAAACGCATATGCCCTTTTTGGCCAAGTGCATCATTGTCCAAGTTGTGCCCCTCTTCCTGTGCTTTACAGGCGATTCCAACGTACCTCTTGAAATCTGTTTCCTGCTATTTGGCCTCGCTTTCAAGTCCGCCTCGTTGACTTACCTCAACAGATTTTTGGACGATAGTTGTCCTTTATCACTCTGCCAGTTTGTGAATTGCTGTGCCCCTGAGCTCCATTTCTCAACTCGTTTTTTGTGAGCTGAACGCAAGTCCAAAATTTTGGATCATGTCCTATACTGGTTCCCGGTGTGTGGCTGAGACTTTGGTTAATTCTTCTTCCTGCCGGGAAATTAGAGTGACATGTGCCTGTGCAAATGCCTAACAGCTACTCTCTCATGGGTTCTCCCTCGCCCCTTCCATCCTCTGCCAAATTGGGAACCTGTGCAAACCAGGAGGTTAAAGGGCCTGTCTCTCCAAGTTGGGAGATTGATAGTAAGGCAGTTGGCAAGTCAAACTGGAGCACCAGGAGAGGGACTATTCGTTGAGTTTTAGAAACCTTTCGTATTCAGAGTGTGTACATTCTCTAGGTCTCCTATACATGTTAGAGCTGTAGTAATATTCCCTTCAACCTGGAGAGTTGGGACCCATGGTATGGGGGCCATTCATTATTGCTTTAAAGGGTCTGCATTTACTCACCCAATCTCACCAATCCTCTCAGTCCCAAGTGTCCAGCCTTATGCCACATCCAGCTGTTAGTGTAGATAGGGTCTTTCCAGGTTTCCTCAGACACCCTGAAGGAATTGTACAGAATTTCCCTGTTTTTTTTGTTTTGCTTTTGAAATTCCTTTTTATAGTGGTTTTGAGCGGATTCTCGCTGCCATGTTTATGCCACTCTAGACACACTTGATTCCCTTATGGAGACATATCAATACATAGGTTTTAAGATTCTTACTAGTCAGATATATTCCTCTGTGGGAAATATGGGGTTTTGAGTCTCTTTCCCTGAGGAAGGTGTAGGTCTTGTCTATTCCAAAGTTGGTTTTGGAACGGTCCCTGTGCTTATATCAAACTCTGGTTTTATGCATAACGCCACCTCTCCTTCCCCTTTAAGCAGGCATAAGAGTGTTTTCTAAATGTGAGACTCTGTTCTCTTTCCTAACTCAGTTCATGTGTAGCCATGTTTACAGGATCTTTATAAGTGATATCTTATGATAAGTTTCTTTTTCTGTGTGACTTATTTCACTTAGAATCATCATACCTGAATCCACTCACTTTGCTGCTACTGGTCTTATGACATTTATTTCATGGCTGAGGGATATTCCATCGTACGTAAGTACCACAATGTTATGAACAATTTTTATATTTCCTAGGATAATTAAAGTGTACCCAAGTTGAGGTTCTTGTAGTCAGTGCAGCCCTAAATTTGGAGGTGGATCTTTCTTATTGATTTTCAGTTTTCCCAAGGTATTTTCCCTAGACTGGAAGTGGCCTTGGCTCTGTAGCTCTGTTGTTTACTTCTTTTAGGGAACACAATGCACTCCTCCAGTGAGGCAGTTGGCAATTTACATCCCGCCCATCAGCATAACAAGGCTCCCTGTTCTCCAGGGCCTGTCTTGCTTTTCTGGTTTTTACACATTTTGTTGGTTTCCCTTTTGACCGGTGGGAAGTGATACTTCTTTGTAGTGCAGATTTGCATTGCCCGCTTGCTTGCTTGGCCAAAAAGGGCGTATGCGTTTTCTCCTGAATATATTCAGGGGAAAACGCATACGCCCTTTTTGGCCAAGTGCACCATTGTCCAAGTTGTGCCCCTCTTCCTGTGCTTTACAGGCGATTCCAACGTACCTCTTGAAATCTGTTTCCTGCTATTTTGCCTCGCTTTCAAGTCCGCCTCGTTGACTTCCCTCAACAGATTTTTGGACGATAGTTGTCCTTTATCACTCTGCCAGTTTGTGAATTGCTGTGCCCCTGAGCTCCATTTTTCAACTCGTTTTTAGTGAGCTGAACGCAAGTCCAAAATTTTGGTTCAGGACCTATACTGGTTCCCGGTGGGTGGCTGAGACTTTGGTTAATTCTTCTTCCTACCGGTATATTAGAGTGACATGTGCCCGTCCAAATGCCTAACAGCTACTCTCTCATTGGTTCTCCCTCTTCCCTTTCATCCTCTGCCAAATTGGCAACCTATTCGAACCAGGAGGTAAATGGCGCTGTGTCTCCAAGTTTGGAGATTGATAGTAAAGCAGTTGGAAAGTCAAACCAGAGCACCAGGAGAGGGACTATTCATTGAGATTTAGAAACATTTCGTATTCACAGTGTGTCCATTCTCTAGGTTTCCTGTACCAGTTCTTGCTGTATTAATATTCCCTTCAACCTCGAGAGTTGGGACCCATGGAATGGGGGCCACGCATTCTTGCTTTAATGGGTCTGCATTTGCTCACCCAATCTCACCAATCCTCTCAGTCCCAAGTGTCCAGCCTTATGCCATATCCAGCTGTCATTGTAGATAGGTTCATTCCACGTTTCATCAGAGACCCTGAAGGAATTGTAAAGACTTTCCCTGTTTTTTTGTTTTGTTTTTGAAATTCCTTTTTATAGTGGGTTTGAGCTGATTCTCGCTGCCATGTTTATGCCAGTCAAGACACACTTGATAACCTTATGGAGACATATCAATACATAGGTTTTAAGATTCTTACTAGTCAGATCTATTCCTCTGCGGGAAAT
The DNA here is from genome assembly GCF_025265405.1 of Mesoplodon densirostris. Classification (NCBI taxonomy): domain Eukaryota; kingdom Metazoa; phylum Chordata; class Mammalia; order Artiodactyla; family Ziphiidae; genus Mesoplodon; species Mesoplodon densirostris. The sequence goes on along the minus strand of NW_026778223.1, from coordinate 30,008 downwards.
ATGTGGTTTTGAGTCCCTTTCACTGAGGAAGGTGCAGGTCTTATCTATTCCATAGTAAGTTTTTGGAACGGTCCCTGTGATTATATCAAACTCTGGTTTTATGCATTACCCCACCTCTCTTTCTCCCTTAAGCATGCATACGAGTTTTTTTCTAAATGTGAGACACTGTTCTCTTTCCTAACTCAGTTCATATGTAGCCATGTTTACAGGATCTCCAAAAGTCATATCTTATGATAAGTTTCTTTTTCTGTGTGACTTATTTCACTTAGAATCATCGTACCTGAATCGACTCATTTTGCTGCTACTGGTCTTATGACATTGATTTCATGGATGAGGGATATTACATCTTTCATATGTACCACAATTTTTTGAATCCATTTTATATTTCCTGGGATATTTAAGGTGTACCCAAGTTGAGGTTCTTGTAAGCAGTGCAGCCCTAAATTTTGGGGTGACTCTGTCTTATTGATTTTCAGTTTTCCCAAGATATATTCCCTAGACTGAAATTGCCCTTGGCTCTGTAGCTCTGTTGTTTACTTGTTTTAGGGACCACAGTTCACTCCTCCAGAGAGGCAGTTGGCAATTTACATCCGGACCATCAGCATAAAAAGGCTCCGTGTTCTCCTGGCCCTGTCATGCCTTTCTGGTTTTTACACATTTTGTTGATGTCCCTTTTGACTGGTGGGAAGTGACACTTCTTTGTAGTGCAAATTTAAATTGCCCGCTTGCTTGCTTGGCCAAAAAGGGCGTATGCGTTTTCTCCTGAATATATTCAGGAGAAAACGCATACGCCCTTTTTCTCCAATTGCATCAGTGTCAAAGTTGTGCCTCTCTTCCTGTGCTTTAAAGGCGATTCCAACGTACCTCTTGAAATCTGTTTCCTGCTATTCGGCATCGCTTTCAAGTCCGCCTCGTTTCCTTCCCTCAACAGATTTATGGACGATAGATGTCCTGTATTACTCTGCCAGTTTGTGAATTGCTGTGCCCCTGAGCTCCATTTTACAACTCGATTTTTGTGAGCTGAACGCAATTCCAAAATTTTGGTTCAGGATCTATACTGGTTCCCGGTGGGAGGCTGAGACTTTGGTTAATTCTTCTTCCTGCCGGGAAATTAGTATGAAATGTGCCTGTCCAAATGCCTAACAGCTACTCTCTCATTGTTTCTTCCTCTTCCCTTTCATCCTCTGCCAAATTGACAACCTGTGCGAACCAGGAGGTTAAAGGGGCTGTCTCTCCTAGTTGGTTGATTGATAGCAAAGCAGTTGGAAAGTCAAACCAGAGCAGCAGTAGAGGGACTATTCGTTGAGTTTTAGAAACCTTTCATAATCACAGTGTGTCTATTCTCTAGGTTTCACGTACATGTTATAGCTGTAGTAATATTCCCTTCAACATGAAGAGTTGGGACCCATGGAAGAGGTGGCATGCATTATTGCTTTAAAGAGACTGCCTTTGCTCACCCAATCTCACCAATTTTCTCAGTCCCAAGTGTCCAGCCTTATGCCACATCCAGCTGTCATTGTAGATAGGGTCATTCCAGGTTTCATCAGAGACCCCGAAGGAATTTTAAAGAATTTCCCGTTTTTTTTGTTTTGTTTTTGTAATTCCTTTTTATTGTGTGTTTGAGCTGATTCTCGCTGCCATGTTTATGCCATTCTAGACTCAGTAGATTCCCTTATGGATACATATCAATAAATAAGTTTTATGATTCTTACTCGTGAGAAATATTCATCTGTGGGAAATATGGGGTTTTGAGTCCCTTTCACTGAGGAAGGTGTAGGTCTTGTCTATTCCATAGTTGGTTTTTGGAATGGTACCTGTGCTTATATCAAACTCTGGTTTTATGCATCACCACACCTCTCCTTCCCCCTTAAGAAGGCATAAGAGTGTTTTCTAAATGTGAGACTCTGTTCTCTTTCCTAACTCAGTTCATGTGTAGCCATGTTTACAGGATCTTCATAAGTGATATCTTATGATAAGTTTCATTTTCTGTGTGACATATTTCACTTAGAATCATCGTACCTGAATCCACTCATTTTGGTGCAACTGGTCTTATGACATTGATTTCATGGCTGAGGGATATTCCATCGTATGTAAGTACCACAATTTTTTGAACCAATTTTATATTTCCTAGGATATTTAAGGTGTACCCATGTTGAGGTTCTTGTAAGCAGTGCAGCCCTAAATTTTGGGGTGGCTCTGTCTTATTGATTTTCAGTTTTCCCAAGGTATATTCCCTAGAATGGAAGCGCCCTTGGCTCTGTAGCTCTGTTGTTTACTTGTTTTAGGGAACACAATGCACTCTTCCAGAGAGGCAGTTGGCAATTTACATCCCGCCCATCAGCATAACAAGGCTCCTTGTTCTCCAGGGTCTGTCTTGCCTTTCAGGTTTTTACACATTTTGTGGATGTCCCTTTTGACCGTTGGGAAGTGATACTTCTTTGTAGTGCAGATTTGCATTGCCCGCTTGCTTGCTTGGCCAAAAAGGGCGTATGCGTTTTCTCCTGAATATATTCAGGAGAAAACGCATACGCCCTTTTTGGCCAAGTGCATCATTGTCCAAGTTGTGCACCTCTTCCTGTGCTTTAAAGGTGATTCCAACGTACCTCTTGAAATCTGTTTCCTGCCATTCTGCCTCACATTCAAGTCCGCCTCGTTGCCTTCCCTCAACAGATTTTTGGACGATAGTTGTCCTTTATTACTCTGCCAGTTTGTGAATTGCTGTGCCCCTGAGCTCCATTTTTCAACTCGTTTTTTGTGAGCTGAACGCAAGTCCAAAATTTTGGTTCAGGACTTATACTGGTTCCCGGTGGGTGGGAGAGATTTTGGTTAATTCTTCTTCCTGCCGGGAAATTAGAGTGACATGTGCCCGTCCAAATGCCTAACAGCTACTCTCTCATTGGATCTCCCTCTTCCCATTCCTCCTCAGCAAAATTGGCAACCTGTGCAAACCAGGAGGTAAAAGGGCCTGTCTCTCCATGTTGGGAGATTGATAGTAAATCAGTTGGAAAGTCAAACCAGAGCACCAGGAGAGGGACAATTCATTGAGTTTTTGTAACCTTTCGTATTCCCAGTGTGTCCATTCTCTAGGTTTCCCGTACATGTTATAGCTGTCGTAATATTCACTTCAATCTGAAGAGTTGGGACCCATGGAATGGGTCCATGCATTATTGCTTTAAAGGGTCTGCTTTTGCTCACCCAATCTCACCAGTCCTCTCAGTCCCAAGTGTCCAGCCTTATGCCACATCCAGCTGTCATTGGAGATAGAGTCATTTCAGGTTTCATCAGAGACCCTGAGGGAATTATAAAGAATTTCCCTGTTTTTTTCTTTTGTTTTTGAAATTACTTTTTATAGTGGGTTTGAGCTGATTCTCGCTGCCATGTTTATGCCACTCTAGACACACTTGATTCCCTTATGCAGATATATCAATACATTGGTTTTAATATTCTTACAAGTGAAATATATTCCTCTGCAGGAAATATGGGGTTTTGATTCCCTTTCACTGAGGAAGGTGTAGGTCTTGTCTATTCAATAGTTGGTTTTTGGAACGTGGCCTGAGCTTATATCAAACTCTGGTTTTATTCATCACCCCACCTCTCCTTCCCCTTTAAGAAGGCATAAGAGTGTTTTCTAAATGTGAGACTCTGTTCCCTTTCCTAACTCAGTTCATGTGTAGCCATGTTTAAAGGAGCTTCATAAGTGATATCTTATGATAGGTTTCTTTTTCTGTGTGACTTATTTCACTTAGAATCATCATACCTGAATCGACTCATTTTGTGCAACTGGTCTTATGACATTGATTTCATGGCTGAGGGATATTCCATCGTACGTAAGTACCACAATATTTTGAACCAATTTTATATTTCCTGGGATATTTAAGGTGTACCCAAGTTGAGCTTCTTGTAAGCCGTGCAGCCCTAAATTTTGGGGTGGCTCTGTCTTATTGATTTTCAGTTTTCCCAAGGTATATTCCCTAGACAGGAAGCGCCCTTGGCTCTGTAGCTCTGTTGTTTACTTGTTTTAGGTAACACAATGCACTCCTCCAGAGAGGCAGTTGGCAATTTACATCCTGCCCATCAGCATAACATGGCTCCGTGTTCTCCAGGGCATGTCTTGCCTTTCAGGTTTTTACACATTTTGTGGATGTCCCTTTTGACCGTTTGGTGTGATACTTCTTTGTAGTGCAGATTTGCATTGTCCGCTTGCTTGCTTCACCAAAAAGGGCGTATGCGTTTTCTCCTGAATATATTCAGGAGAAAACGCATACGCCCTTTTTGTCCAATTCCATCAGTGTCAAAGTTGTGCCCCTCTTCCTGTGCTTTAAAGGCGATTCCAACGTACCTCTTGAAATCTGTTTCCTTCTCTTCTGCCTCACTTTCAAGTCTGGCTCGCTGCATTCCCTCAACAGATTTTTGGACGGTAGTTGTCCTTTATCACTCTGCCAGTTTGTGAATTGCTGTGCTCCTGAGCTCCATTTCTCAACTCTTTTTTTGTGAGCTGAACACAAGTCCAAAATTTTGGATCATGTCCTATACTGGTTCCCGGTGGGTGGCTGAGACTTTGGTTAATTCTTCTTCCTGCCGGGAAATTAGAGTGACATGTGCCCGTCCAAATGCCTAACAGCTACTCTCTCATGGGTTCTCCCTCGTCCCTTCCATCCTCTGCCAAATTGGGAACCTGTGCAAACCAGGAGGTTAAAGGGCCTGTCTCTCCAAGTTGGGAGATTGATAGTAAGGCAGTTGGAAAGTCAAACTGGAGCACCAGGAGAGGGACTAATCGTTGAGTTTTAGAAACTTTTCGTATTCACCATGTGTACATTCTCTAGGTTTCCTGTACATGTTATAGCTGTAGTAATATTCCCTTGAACATGGAGAGTTGGGACCCATGGAATGGGGGCTATGCATTACTGCTTGAAAGGGTCTGCATTTGCTCACCCAATCTCACCAATCCTCTCAGTCCCAAGTGTCCAGCCTTATGCCACATCCAGCTGTCATTGTAGATAGGGTCTTTCCAGGTTTCCTCAGACACCCTGAAGGAATTGTAAAGAATTTCCCTGTTTTTTGGTTTTGCTTTTGAAATTCCTTTTTATAGTGGGTTTGAGCTGATTCTCGCTGCCATGTTTATGCCACTCTAGACACACTTGATTCCCTTATGGAGACATATCAATACATAGGTTTTAAGATTCTTACTAGTCAGATATATTCCTCTGTGGGAAATATGGGGTTTTGAGTCTCTTTCACTGAGGAAGGTGTAGGTCTTGTCTATTCCAAAGTTGGTTTTTGGAACGGTCCCTGTGCTTATATCAAACTCTGGTTTTATGCATCACCCCACCTCTCCTTCCCCTTTATGCAGGCATAAGAGTGTTTTCTAAATGTGAGACTCTGTTCTCTTTCCTAACTCAGTTCATGTGTAGCCATGTTTACAGGATCTTCATAAGTGATATCTTATGATAAGTTTCTTTTTCTGTGTGACTTATTTCACTTAGAATCATCGTACCTGAATCCACTCACTTTGCTGCTACTGGTCTTATGACATTGATTTCATGGCTGAGGGATATTCCATCGTACGTAAGTACCACAATGTTATGAACAATTTTTATATTTCCTAGGATAATTAAAGTGTACCCAAGTTGAGGTTCTTGTAGTCAGTGCAGCCCTAAATTTGGAGGTGGCTCTTTCTTATTGATTTTCAGTTTTCCCAAGGTATTTTCCCTAGACTGGAAGTGGCCTTGGCTCTGTAGCTCTGTTGTTTACTTGTTTTAGGGAACACAATGCACTCCTCCAGTGAGGCAGTTGGCAATGTACATCCCGCCCATCAGCATAACAAGGCTCCCAGTTCTCCAGGGCCTGTCTTGCTTTTCTGGTTTTTACACATTTTGTTGGTTTCCCTTTTGACCGGTGGGAAGTGATACTTCTTTGTAGTGCAGATTTGCATTGCCCGCTTGCTTGCTTGGCCAAAAAGGGCGTATGCGTTTTCTCCTGAATATATTCAGGAGAAAACGCATACGCCCTTTTTGGCCAAGTGCACCATTGTCCAAGTTGTGCCCCTCTTCCTGTGCTTTACAGGCGATTCCAAGGTACCTCTTGAAATCTGTTTCCTGCTATTTTGCCTCGCTTTCAAGTCCGCCTCGTTGACTTCCCTCAACAGATTTTTGGACGATAGTTGTCCTTTATCACTCTGCCAGTTTGTGAATTGCTGTGCCCCTGAGCTCCATTTCTCAACTCGTTTTTTGTGAGCTGAACGCAAGTCCAAAATTTTGGATCATGTCCTATACTGGTTCCCGGTGGGTGGCTGAGACTTTGGTTAATTCTTCTTCCTGCCGGGAAATTAGAGTGACATGTCCCCGTCCAAATGCCTAACAGCAACTCTCTCATGGGTTCTCCCTCGTCCCTTCCATTCTCTGCCAAATTGGGAACCTGTGCAAACCAGGAGGTTAAAGGGCCTGTCTCTCCAAGTTGGGAGATTGATAGTAAGGCAGTTGGAAAGTCAAACTGGAGCACCAGGAGAGGGACTATTCGTTGAGTTTTAGAAACTTTTCGTATTCACAGTGTGTCCTTTCTCTAGGTTTCCTGTACATGTTATAGCTGTAGTAATATTCCCTTGAACCTGGAGAGTTGGGACCCATGGAATGGGGGCCATGCATTATTGCTTGAAAGGGTCTGCATTTGCTCACCCAATCTCACCAATCCTCTCAGTCCCAAGTGTCCAGCCTTATGCCACATCCAGCTGTCATTGTAGATAAGGTCTTTCCAGGTTTCCTCAGACACCCTGAAGGAATTGTAAAGAATTTCCCTGTTTTTTGGTTTTGCTTTTGAAATTCCTTTTTATAGTGGGTTTGAGCTGATTCTCGCTGCCATGTTTATGCCACTCTAGACACACTTGATTCCCTTATGGAGTCATATCTATACATAGGTTTTAAGATTCTTACTAGTCAGATATATTCCTCTGCGGGAAATATGGGGTTTTGAGTCTCTTTCACTGAGGAAGGTGTAGGTCTTGTCTATTCCAAAGTTGGTTTTTGGAACTGTCCCTGTGCTTATATCAAACTCTGGTTTTATGCATCACCCCACCTCTCCATCCCCTTTATGCAGGCATAAGAGTGTTTTCTAAATGTGAGACTCTGTTCTCTTTCCTAATTCAGTTCACGTGTAGCCATGTTTACAGGATCTTCATAAGTGATATCTTATGATAAGTTTCTTTTTCTGTGTGACTTATTTCACTTAGAATCATCGTACCTGAATCCACTCACTTTGCTGCTACTGGTCTTATGACATTGATTTCATGGCTGAGGAATATTCCATCGTACGTAAGTACCACAATGTTTTGAACCATTTTTATATTTCCTGGGATATTTAAGGTGTACCCAAGTTTAGGTTCTTGTAGTCAGTGCAGCCCTAAATTTGGAGGTGGCTCTTTCTTATTGATTTTCAGTTTTCCCAAGGTATATTCCCTAGACTGGAAGTGGCCTTGGCTCTGTAGCTCTGTTGTTTACTTGTTTTAGGGAACACAATGCACTCCTCCAGTGAGGCAGTTGGCAATTGACATCCGGCCCATCAGCATAACAAGGCTCCCTGTTCTCCAGGGCCTGTCTTGCCTTTCTGGTTTTTACACATTTTGTGGATGTCCCTTTTGACCGGTGGGAAGTGATACTTCTTTGTAGTGCAGATTTGCATTGCCCGCTTGCTTGCTTGGCCAAAAAGGGCGTATGCGTTTTCTCCTGAATATATTCAGGAGAAAACGCATACGCCCTTTTTGGCCAAGTGCACCATTGTCCAAGTTGTGCCCCTCTTCCTGTGCTTTACAGGTGATTCCAAGGTACCTCTTGAAATCTGTTTCCTGCTATTTTGCCTCGCTTTCAAGTCCGCCTCGTTGACTTCCCTCAACAGATTTTTGGACGATAGTTGTCCTTTATCACTCTGCCAGTTTGTGAATTGCTGTGCCCCTGAGCTCCATTTCTCAACTCGTTTTTTGTGAGCTGAACGCAAGTCCAAAATTTTGGATCATGTCCTATACTGGTTCCCGGTGGGTGGCTGAGACTTTGGTTAATTCTTCTTCCTGCCGGGAAATTAGAGTGACATGTGCCCGTCCAAATGCCTAACAGCTACTCTCTCATGGGTTCTCCCTCGTCCCTTCCATCCTCTGCCAAATTGGGAACCTGTGCAAACCAGGAGGTTAAAGGGCCTGTCTCTCCAAGTTGGGAGATTGATAGTAAGGCAGTTGGAAAGTCAAACTGGAGCACCAGGAGAGGGACTATTCGTTGAGTTTTAGAAACCTTTCGTATTCACAGTGTGTCCATTCTCTAGGTTTCCTGTACATGCTAGAGCTGTAGTAATATTCCCTTGAACCTGGAGAGTTGGGACCCATGGAATGGGGGCCATGCATTATTGCTTGAAAGGGTCTGCATTTGCTCACCCAATCTCACCAATCCTCTCAGTCCCAAGTGTCCAGCCTTATGCCACATACAGCTGTCATGGTAGATAGGGTCTTTCCAGGTTTCCTCAGACACCCTGAAGGAATTGTAAAGAATTTCCCTGTTTTTTGGTTTTGCTTTTGAAATTCCTTTTTATAGTGGGTTTGAGCTGATTCTCGCTGCCATGTTTATGCCACTCTAGATACACTTGATTCCCTTGTGGAGACATATCAATACATAGGTTTTAAGATTATTACTAGTCAGATATATTCCTCTGTGGGAAATATGGTGTTTTGAGTGTCTTTCACTGAGCAAGGTGTAGGTCTTGTCTATTCCAAAGTTGGTTTTTGGAACGGTCCCTGTGCTTATATCAAACTCTGGTTTTATGCATCACCCCACCTCTCCTTCCCCTTTATGCAGGCATAAGAGTGTTTTCTAAATGTGAGACTCTGTTCTCTTTCCTAACTCAGTTCATGTGTAGCCATGTTTACAGGATCTTCATAAGTGATATCTTATGATAAGTTTCTTTTTCTGTGTGACTTATTTCACTTAGAATCATCGTACCTGAATCCACTCACTTTGCTGCTACTGGTCTTATGACATTGATTTCATGGCTGAGGGATATTCCATCGTACGTAAGTACCACAATGTTATGAACAATTTTTATATTTCCTAGGATAATTAAAGTGTACCCAAGTTGAGGTTCTTGTAGTCAGTGCAGCCCTAAATTTGGAGGTGGCTCTTTCTTATTGATTTTCAGTTTTCCCAAGGTATTTTCCCTAGACTGGAAGTGGCCTTGGCTCTGTAGCTCTGTTGTTTACTTGTTTTAGGGAACACAATGCACTCCTCCAGTGAGGCAGTTGGCAATTTACATCCCGCCCATCAGCATAACAAGGCTCCCTGTTCTCCAGGGCCTGTCTTGCTTTTCTGGTTTTTACACATTTTGTTGGTTTCCCTTTTGACCGGTGGGAAGTGATACTTCTTTGTAGTGCAGATTTGCATTGCCCGCTTGCTTGCTTGGCCAAAAAGGGCGTATGCGTTTTCTCCTGAATATATTCAGGAGAAAACGCATACGCCCTTTTTGGCCAAGTGCACCATTGTCCAAGTTGTGCCCCTCTTCCTGTGCTTTACAGGCGATTCCAAGGTACCTCTTGAAATCTGTTTCCTGCTATTTTGCCTCGCTTTCAAGTACGCCTCGTTGACTTCCCTCAACAGATTTTTGGACGATAGTTGTCCTTTATCACTCTGCCAGTTTGTGAATTGCTGTGCCCCTGAGCTCCATTTCTCAACTCGTTTTTTGTGAGCTGAACGCAAGTCCTAAATTTTGGATCATGTCCTATACTGGTTCCCGGTGGGTGGCTGAGACTTTGGTTAATTCTTCTTCCTGCCGGGAAATTAGAGTGACATGTCCCCGTCCAAATGCCTAACAGCTACTCTCTCACGGGTTCTCCCTCGTCCCTTCCATCCTCTGCCAAATTGGGAACCTGTGCAAACCAGGAGGTTAAAGGGCCTGTCTCTCCAAGTTGGGAGATTGATAGTAAGGCAGTTGGAAAGTCAAACTGGAGCACCAGGAGAGGGACTATTCGTTGAGTTTTAGAAACCTTTCGTATTCACAGTGTGTCCATTCTCTAGGTTTCCTGTACATGTTATAGCTGTAGTAATATTCCCTTGAACCTGGAGAGTTGGGACCCATGGAATGGGGGCCATGCATTATTGCTTGAAAGGGTCTGCATTTGCTCACCCAATCTCACCAATCCTCTCAGTCCCAAGTGTCCAGCCTTATGCCACATCCAGCTGTCATTGTAGATAGGGTCTTTCCAGGTTTCCTCAGACACCCTGAAGGAATTGTAAAGAATTTCCCTGTTTTTTGGTTTTGCTTTTGAAATTCCTTTTTATAGTGGGTTTGAGCTGATTCTCGCTGCCATGTTTATGCCACTCTAGACACACTTGATTCCCTTATGGAGTCATATCTATACATAGGTTTTAAGATTCTTACTAGTCAGATATATTCCTCTGCGGGAAATATGGGGTTTTGAGTCTCTTTCACTGAGGAAGGTGTAGGTCTTGTCTATTCCAAAGTTGGTTTTTGGAACGGTCCCTTTGCTTATATCAAACTCTGGTTTTATGCATCACCCCACCTCTCCATCCCCTTTATGCAGGCATAAGAGTGTTTTCTAAATGTGAGACTCTGTTCTCTTTCCTAACTCAGTTCACGTGTAGCCATGTTTACAGGATCTTCATAAGTGATATCTTATGATAAGTTTCTTTTTCTGTGTGACTTATTTCACTTAGAATCATCGTACCTGAATCCACTCACTTTGCTGCTACTGGTCTTATGACATTGATTTCATGGCTGAGGAATATTCCATCGTACGTAAGTACCACAATGTTTTGAACCATTTTTATATTTCCTGGGATATATAAGGTGTACCCAAGTTTAGGTTCTTGTAGTCAGTGCAGCCCTAAATTTGGAGGTGGCTCTTTCTTATTGATTTTCAGTTTTCCCAAAGTATATTCCCTAGACTGGAAGTGGCCTTGGCTCTGTAGCTCTGTTGTTTACTTGTTTTAGGGAACACAATGCACTCCTCCAGTGAGGCAGTTGGCAATTGACATCCCGCCCATCAGCATAACAAGGCTCCCTGTTCTCCAGGGCCTGTCTTGCCTTTCTGGTTTTTACACATTTTGTGGATGTCCCTTTTGACCGGTGGGAAGTGATACTTCTTTGTAGTGCAGATTTGCATTGCCCGCTTGCTTGCTTGGCCAAAAAGGGCGTATGCGTTTTCTCCTGAATATATTCAGTAGAAAACGCATACGCCCTTTTTGGCCAAGTGCACCACTGTCCAAGTTGTGCCCCTCTTCCTGTGCTTTACAGGTGATTCAAAGGTACCTCTTGAAATCTGTTTCCTGCTATTTTGCCTCGCTTTCAAGTCCGCCTCGTTGACTTCCCTCAACAGATTTTTGGACGATAGTTGTCCTTTATCACTCTGCCAGTTTGTGAATTGCTGTGCCCCTGAGCTCCATTTCTCAACTCGTTTTTTGTGAGCTGAACGCAAGTCCAAAATTTTGGATCATGTCCTATACTGGTTCCCGGTGGGTGGCTGAGACTTTGGTTAATTCTTCTTCCTGCCGGGAAATTAGAGTGACATGTGCCCGTCCAAATGCCTAACAGCTACTCTCTCATGGGTTCTCCCTCGTCCCTTCCATCCTCTGCCAAATTGGGAACCTGTGCAAACCAGGAGGTTAAAGGGCCTGTCTCTCCAAGTTGGGAGATTGATAGTAAGGCAGTTGGAAAGTCAAACTGGAGCACCAGGAGAGGGACTATTCGTTGAGTTTTAGAAACCTTTCGTATTCACAGTGTGTCCATTCTCTAGGTTTCCTGTACATGTTAGAGCTGTAGTAATATTCCCTTGAACCTGGAGAGTTGGGACCCATGGAATGGGGGCCATGCATTATTGCTCGAAAGGGTCTGCATTTGCTCACCCAATCTCACCAATCCTCTCAGTCCCAAGTGTCCAGCCTTATGCCACATCCAGCTGTCATGGTAGATAGGGTCTTTCCAGGTTTCCTCAGACACCCTGAAGGAATTGTAAAGAATTTCCCTGTTTTTTGGTTTTGCTTTTGAAATTCCTTTTTATAGTGGGTTTGAGCTGATTCTCGCTGCCATGTTTATGCCACTCTAGATACACTTGATTCCCTTATGGAGACATATAAATACATAGGTTTTAAGATTCTTACTAGTCAGATATATTCCTCTGTGGGAAATATGGTGTTTTGAGTGTCTTTCACTGAGCAAGGTGTAGGTCTTGTCTATTCCAAAGTTGGTTTTTGAAACGGTCCTTGTGCTTATATCAAACTCTGGTTTTATGCATCACCCCACCTCTCATTCCCCTTTATGCAGGCATAAGAGTGTTTTCTAAATGTGAGACTCTGTTCTCTTTCCTAACTCAGTTCACGTGTAGCCATGTTTACAGGATCTTCATAAGTGATATCTTATGATAAGTTTCTTTTTCTGTGTGACTTATTTCACTTAGAATCATCGTACCTGAATCCACTCACTTTGCTGCTACTGGTCTTATGACATTGATTTCATGGCTGAGGGATATTCCATCGTACGTAAGTACCACAATGTTTTGAACCATTTTTATATTTCCTGGGATATTTAAGGTGTACCCAAGTTGAGGTTCTTGTAGTCAGTGCAGCCCTAAATTTGGAGGTGGCTCTTTCTTATTGATTTTCAGTTTTCCCAAGGTATATTCCCTAGACTGGAAGTGGCCTTGGCTCTGTAGCTCTGTTGTTTACTTGTTTTAGGGAACACAATGCACTCCTCCAGTGAGGCAGTTGGCAATTCACATCCCGCCCATCAGCATAACAAGGCTCCCTGTTCTCCAGGGCCTGTCTTGCCTTTCTGGTTTTTACACATTTTGTGGATGTCCCTTTTGACCGGTGGGAAGTGATACTTCTTTGTAGTGCAGATTTGCATTGCCCGCTTGCTTGCTTGGCCAAAAAGGGCGTATGCGTTTTCTCCTGAATATATTCAGGGAAAAACGCATACGCCCTTTTTGGCCAAGTGCATCATTGTCGAACTTGTGCCCCTCTTCCTGTGCTTTACAGGCGATTCCAACGTACCTCTTTAAATCTGTTTCCTGCTATTCTGCATCGCATTAAAGTCCGCCTCGTTGCCTTCCCTCAACAGATTTTTGGACGATAGTTGTGTTTTATTACTCTGCCAGTTTGTGAATTGCTGTGCCCCTGAGCTCCATTTTTCAACTCGTTTTTAGTGAGCTGAACGCAAGTCCAAAATTTTGGTTCAGGACCTATACTGGTTCCCGGTGGGTGGCTGAGACTTTGGTTAATTCTTCTTCCTACCGGTATATTAGAGTGACATGTGCCCGTCCAAATGCCTAACAGCTACTCTCTCATTGGTTCTCCCTCTTCCCTTTCATCCTCTGCCAAATTGGCAACCTATTCGAACCAGGAGGTAAATGGCGCTGTGTCTCCAAGTTTGGAGATTGATAGTAAAGCAGTTGGAAAGTCAAACCAGAGCACCAGGAGAGGGACTATTCATTGAGATTTAGAAACATTTCGTATTCACAGTGTGTCCATTCTCTAGGTTTCCTGTACCAGTTCTTGCTGTATTAATATTCCCTTCAACCTCGAGAGTTGGGACCCATGGAATGGGGGCCACGCATTCTTGCTTTAATGGGTCTGCATTTGCTCACCCAATCTCACCAATCCTCTCAGTCCCAAGTCTCCAGCCTTATGCCATATCCAGCTGTCATTGTAGATAGGTTCATTCCACGTTTCATCAGAGACCCTGAAGGAATTGTAAAGACTTTCCCTGTTTTTTTGTTTTGTTTTTGAAATTCCTTTTTATAGTGGGTTTGAGCTGATTCTCGCTGCCATGTTTATGCCAGTCAAGACACACTTGATAACCTTATGGAGACATATCAATACATAGGTTTTAAGATTCTTACTAGTCAGATCTATTCCTCTGCGGGAAATATGTGGTTTTGAGTCCCTTTCACTGAGGAAGGTGCAGGTCTTATCTATTCCATAGTAAGTTTTTGGAACGGTCCCTGTGATTATATCAAACTCTGGTTTTATGCATTACCCCACCTCTCTTTCTCCCTTAAGCATGCATACGAGTTTTTTTTCTAAATGTGAGACACTGTTCTCTTTCCTAACTCAGTTCATATGTAGCCATGTTTACAGGATCTCCAAAAGTCATATCTTATGATAAGTTTCTTTTTCTGTGTGACTTATTTCACTTAGAATCATCGTACCTGAATCGACTCATTTTGCTGCTACTGGTCTTATGACATTGATTTCATGGATGAGGGATATTACATCTTTCGTATGTACCACAATTTTTTGAATCCATTTTATATTTCCTGGGATATTTAAGGTGTACCCAAGTTGAGGTTCTTGTAAGCAGTGCAGCCCTAAATTTTGGGGTGACTCTGTCTTATTGATTTTCAGTTTTCCCAAGATATATTCCCTAGACTGAAATTGCCCTTGGCTCTGTAGCTCTGTTGTTTACTTGTTTTAGGGAACACAGTGCACTCCTCCAGAGAGGCAGTTGGCAATTTACATCCGGACCATCAGCATAAAAAGGCTCCGTGTTCTCCTGGCCCTGTCATGCCTTTCTGGTTTTTACACATTTTGTTGATGTCCCTTTTGACCGGTGGGAAGTGACACTTCTTTGTAGTGCAAATTTGCATTGCCCGCTTGCTTGCTTGGCCAAAAAGGGCGTATGCGTTTTCTCCTGAATATATTCAGGAGAAAACGCATACACCCTTTTTCTCCAATTGCATCAGTGTCAAAGTTGTGCCTCTCTTCCTGTGCTTTAAAGGCGATTACAACGTACCTCTTGAAATCTGTTTCCTGCTATTCGGCATCGCTTTCAAGTCCGCCTCGTTTCCTTCCCTCAACAGATTTATGGACGATAGATGTCCTGTATTACTCTGCCAGTTTGTGAATTGCTGTGCCCCTGAGCTCCATTTTACAACTCGATTTTTGTGAGCTGAACGCAATTCCAAAATTTTGGTTCAGGATCTATACTGGTTCCCGGTGGGAGGCTGAGACTTTGGTTAATTCTTCTTCCTGCCGGGAAATTAGTATGAAATGTGCCTGTCCAAATGCCTAACAGCTACTCTCTCATTGTTTCTTCCTCTTCCCTTTCATCCTCTGCCAAATTGACAACCTGTGCGAACCAGGAGGTTAAAGGGGCTGTCTCTCCTAGTTGGTTGATTGATAGCAAAGCAGTTGGAAAGTCAAACAAGAGCAGCAGTAGAGGGACTATTCGTTGAGTTTTAGAAACCTTTCATAATCACAGTGTGTCTATTCTCTAGGTTTCACGTACATGTTATAGCTGTAGTAATATTCCCTTCAACATGAAGAGTTGGGACCCATGGAAGAGGTGGCATGCATTATTGCTTTAAAGAGACTGCCTTTGCTCACCCAATCTCACCAATTTTCTCAGTCCCAAGTGTCCAGCCTTATGCCACATCCAGCTGTCATTGTAGATAGGGTCATTCCAGGTTTCATCAGAGACCCCGAAGGAATTTTAAAGAATTTCCCGTTTTTTTTTTGTTTTGTTTTTGTAATTCCTTTTTATTGTGTGTTTGAGCTGATTCTCGCTGCCATGTTTATGCCATTCTAGACTCAGTAGATTCCCTTATGGATACATATCAATAAATAAGTTTTATGATTCTTACTCGTGAGAAATATTCATCTGTGGGAAATATGGGGTTTTGAGTCCCTTTCACTGAGGAAGGTGTAGGTCTTGTCTATTCCATAGTTGGTTTTTGGAATGGTACCTGTGCTTATATCAAACTCTGGTTTTATGCATCACCACACCTCTCCTTCCCCCTTAAGAAGGCATAAGAGTGTTTTCTAAATGTGAGACTCTGTTCTCTTTCCTAACTCAGTTCATGTGTAGCCATGTTTACAGGATCTTCATAAGTGATATCTTATGATAAGTTTCATTTTCTGTGTGACATATTTCACTTAGAATCATCGTACTTGAATCCACTCATTTTGGTGCAACTGGTCTTATGACATTGATTTCATGGCTGAGGGATATTCCATCGTATGTAAGTACCACAATTTTTTGAACCAATTTTATATTTCCTAGGATATTTAAGGTGTACCCATGTTGAGGTTCTTGTAAGCAGTGCAGCCCTAAATATTGGGGTGGCTCTGTCTTATTGATTTTCAGTTTTCCCAAGGTATATTCCCTAGACTGGAAGCGCCCTTGGCTCTGTAGCTCTGTTTTTACTTGTTTTAGGGAACACAGTGCACTCTTCCAGAGAGGCAGTTGGCAATTTACATCCCGCCCATCAGCATAACAAGGCTCCTTGTTCTCCAGGGTCTGTCTTGCCTTTCAGGTTTTTACACATTTTGTGGATGTCCCTTTTGACCGTTGGGAAGTGATACTTCTTTGTAGTGCAGATTTGCATTGCCCGCTTGCTTGCTTGGCCAAAAAGGGCGTATGCGTTTTCTCCTGAATATATTCAGGAGAAAACGCATACGCCCTTTTTGGCCAAGTGCATCATTGTCCAAGTTGTGCCCCTCTTCCTGTGCTTTAAAGGTGATTCCAACGTACCTCTTGAAATCTGTTTCCTGCCATTCTGCCTCACATTCAAGTCCGCCTCGTTGCCTTCCCTCAACAGATTTTTGGACGATAGTTGTCCTTTATTACTCTGCCAGTTTGTGAATTGCTGTGCCCCTGAGCTCCATTTTTCAACTCGTTTTTTGTGAGCTGAACGCAAGTCCAAAATTTTGGTTCAGGACTTATACTGGTTCCCGGTGGGTGGGAGAGATTTTGGTTAATTCTTCTTCCTGCCGGGAAATTAGAGTGACATGTGCCCGTCCAAATGCCTAACAGCTACTCTCTCATTGGATCTCCCTCTTCCCATTCCTCCTCAGCAAAATTGGCAACCTGTGCAAACCAGGAGGTAAAAGGGCCTGTCTCTCCATGTTGGGAGATTGATAGTAAATCAGTTGGAAAGTCAAACCAGAGCACCAGGAGAGGGACAATTCATTGAGTTTTTGTAACCTTTCGTATTCCCAGTGTGTCCATTCTCTAGGTTTCCCGTACATGTTATAGCTGTCGTAATATTCACTTCAATCTGAAGAGTTGGGACCCATGGAATGGGTCCATGCATTATTGCTTTAAAGGGTCTGCTTTTGCTCACCCAATCTCACCAGTCCTCTCAGTCCCAAGTGTCCAGCCTTATGCCACATCCAGCTGTCATTGGAGATAAAGTCATTTCAGGTTTCATCAGAGACCCTGAGGGAATTATAAAGAATTTCCCTGTTTTTTTCTTTTGTTTTTGATATTACTTTTTATAGTGGGTTTGAGCTGATTCTCGCTGCCATGTTTATGCCACTCTAGACACACTTGATTCCCTTATGCAGATATATCAATACATTGGTTTTAATATTCTTACAAGTGAAATATATTCCTCTGCAGGAAATATGGGGTTTTGATTCCCTTTCACTGAGGAAGGTGTAGGTCTTGTCTATTCAATAGTTGGTTTTTGGAACGTGGCCTGAGCTTATATCAAACTCTGGTTTTATTCATCACCCCACCTCTCCTTCCCCTTTAAGAAGGCATAAGAGTGTTTTCTAAATGTGAGACTCTGTTCCCTTTCCTAACTCAGTTCATGTGTAGCCATGTTTAAAGGAGCTTCATAAGTGATATCTTATGATAGGTTTCTTTTTCTGTGTGACTTATTTCACTTAGAATCATCATACCTGAATCGACTCATTTTGTGCAACTGGTCTTATGACATTGATTTCATGGCTGAGGGATATTCCATCGTACGTAAGTACCACAATATTTTGAACCAATTTTATATTTCCTGGGATATTTAAGGTGTACCCAAGTTGAGCTTCTTGTAAGCCGTGCAGCCCTAAATTTTGGGGTGGCTCTGTCTTATTGATTTTCAGTTTTCCCAAGGTATATTCCCTAGACAGGAAGCGCCCTTGGCTCTGTAGCTCTGTTGTTTACTTGTTTTAGGTAACACAATGCACTCCTCCAGAGAGGCAGTTGGCAATTTACATCCCGCCCATCAGCATAACATGGCTCCGTGTTCTCCAGGGCATGTCTTGCCTTTCAGGTTTTTACACATTTTGTGGATGTCCCTTTTGACCGTTTGGTGTGATACTTCTTTGTAGTGCAGATTTGCATTGTCCGCTTGCTTGCTTCGCCAAAAAGGGCGTATGCGTTTTCTCCTGAATATATTCAGGAGAAAACGCATACGCCCTTTTTGGCCAAGTGCACCATTGTCCAAGTTGTGCCCCTCTTCCTGTGCTTTACAGGCGATTCCAACGTACCTCTTGAAATCTGTTTCCTTCTCTTCTACCTCACTTTCAAGTCTGGCTCGCTGCATTCCCTCAACAGATTTTTGGACGGTAGTTGTCCTTTATCACTCTGCCAGTTTTTGAATTGCTGTGCTCCTGAGCTCCATTTCTCAACTCTTTTTTTGTGAGCTGAACACAAGTCCAAAATTTTGGATCATGTCCTATACTGGTTCACGGTGGGTGGCTGAGACTTTGGTTAATTCTTCTTCCTGCCGGGAAATTAGAGTGACATGTGCCCGTCCAAATGCCTAACAGCTACTCTCTCATGGGTTCTCCCTCGTCCCTTCCATCCTCTGCCAAATTGGGAACCTGTGCAAACCAGGAGGTTAAAGGGCCTGTCTCTCCAAGTTGGGAGATTGATAGTAAGGCAGTTGGAAAGTCAAACTGGAGCACCAGGAGAGGGACTAATCGTTGAGTTTTAGAAACTTTTCGTATTCACCATGTGTACATTCTCTAGGTTTCCTGTACATGTTATAGCTGTAGTAATATTCCCTTGAACATGGAGAGTTGGGACCCATGGATTGGGGGCTATGCATTACTGCTTGAAAGGGTCTGCATTTGCTCACCCAATCTCACCAATCCTCTCAGTCCCAAGTGTCCAGCCTTATGCCACATCCAGCTGTCATTGTAGATAGGGTCTTTCCAGGTTTCCTCAGACACCCTGAAGGAATTGTAAAGAATTTCCCTGTTTTTTGGTTTTGCTTTTGAAATTCCTTTTTATAGTGGGTTTGAGCTGATTCTCGCTGCCATGTTTATGCCACTCTAGACACACTTGATTCCCTTATGGAGACATATCAATACATAGGTTTTAAGATTCTTACTAGTCAGATATATTCCTCTGCGGGAAATATGGGGTTTTGAGTCTCTTTCACTGAGGAAGGTGTAGGTCTTGTCTATTCCAAAGTTGGTTTTTGGAACGGTCCCTGTGCTTATATCAAACTCTGGTTTTATGCATCACCCCACCTCTCCTTCCCCTTTATGCAGGCATAAGAGTGTTTTCTAAAT
Organism: Mesoplodon densirostris; assembly: GCF_025265405.1. NCBI lineage: Eukaryota > Metazoa > Chordata > Mammalia > Artiodactyla > Ziphiidae > Mesoplodon > Mesoplodon densirostris. The sequence continues at coordinate 10,725 of NW_026778223.1, read as the reverse complement.
GTGAGACTCTGTTCTCTTTCCTAACTCAGTTCATGTGTAGCCATGTTTACAGGATCTTCATAAGTGATATCTTATGATAAGTTTCTTTTTCTGTGTGACTTATTTCACTTAGAATCATCGTACCTGAATCCACTCACTTTGCTGCTACTGGTCTTATGACATTGATTTCATGGCTGAGGGATATTCCATCGTACGTAAGTACCACAATGTTATGAACAATTTTTATATTTCCTAGGATAATTAAAGTGTACCCAAGTTGAGGTTCTTGTAGTCAGTGCAGCCCTAAATTTGGAGGTGGCTCTTTCTTATTGATTTTCAGTTTTCCCAAGGTATATTCCCTAGACTGGAAGTGGCCTTGGCTCTGTAGCTCTGTTGTTTCCTTGTTTTAGGGAACACAATGCACTCCTCCAGTGAGGCAGTTGGCAATTGACATCCCGCCCATCAGCATAACAAGGCTCCCTGTTCTCCAGGGCCTGTCTTGCCTTTCTGGTTTTTACACATTTTGTGGATATCCCTTTTGACCGGTGGGAAGTGATACTTCTTTGTAGTGCAGATTTGCATTGCCCGCTTGCTTGCTTGGCCAAAAAGGGCGTATGCGTTTTCTCCTGAATATATTCAGGAGAAAACACATACGCCCTTTTTGGCCAAGTGCACCATTGTCCAAGTTGTGCCCCTCTTCCTGTGCTTTACAGGTGATTCCAAGGTACCTCTTGAAATCTGTTTCCTGCTATTTTGCCTCGCTTTCAAGTCCGCCTCGTTGACTTCCCTCAACAGATTTTTGGACGATAGTTGTCCTTTATCACTCTGCCAGTTTGTGAATTGCTGTGCCCCTGAGCTCCATTTCTCAACTCGTTTTTTGTGAGCTGAACGCAAGTCCAAAATTTTGGATCATGTCCTATACTGGTTCCCGGTGGGTGGCTGAGACTTTGGTTAATTCTTCTTCCTGCCGGGAAATTAGAGTGACATGGGCCCGTCCAAATGCCTAACAGCTACTCTCTCATGGGTTCTCCCTCGTCCCTTCCATCCTCTGCCAAATTGGGAACCTGTGCAAACCAGGAGGTTAAAGGGCCTGTCTCTCCAAGTTGGGAGATTGATAGTAAGGCAGTTGGAAAGTCAAACTGGAGCACCAGGAGAGGGACTATTCGTTGAGTTTTAGAAACCTTTCGTATTCACAGTGTGTCCATTCTCTAGGTTTCCTGTACATGCTAGAGCTGTAGTAATATTCCCTTGAACCTGGAGAGTTGGGACCCATGGAATGGGGGCCATGCATTATTGCTTGAAAGGGTCTGCATTTGCTCACCCAATCTCACCAATCCTCTCAGTCCCAAGTGTCCAGCCTTATGCCACATACAGCTGTCATGGTAGATAGGGTCTTTCCAGGTTTCCTCAGACACCCTGAAGGAATTGTAAAGAATTTCCCTGTTTTTTGGTTTTGCTTTTGAAATTCCTTTTTATAGTGGGTTTGAGCTGATTCTCGCTGCCATGTTTATGCCACTCTAGATACACTTGATTCCCTTATGGAGACATATCAATACATAGGTTTTAAGATTCTTACTAGTCAGATATATTCCTCTGTGGGAAATATGGTGTTTTGAGTGTCTTTCACTGAGCAAGGTGTAGGTCTTGTCTATTCCAAAGTTGGTTTTTGGAACGGTCCCTGTGCTTATATCAAACTCTGGTTTTATGCATCACCCCACCTCTCCTTCCCCTTTATGCAGGCATAAGAGTGTTTTCTAAATGTGAGACTCTGTTCTCTTTCCTAACTCAGTTCATGTGTAGCCATGTTTACAGGATCTTCATAAGTGATATCTTATGATAAGTTTCTTTTTCTGTGTGACTTATTTCACTTAGAATCATCGTACCTGAATCCACTCACTTTGCTGCTACTGGTCTTATGACATTGATTTCATGGCTGAGGGATATTCCATCGTACGTAAGTACCACAATGTTATGAACAATTTTTATATTTCCTAGGATAATTAAAGTGTACCCAAGTTGAGGTTCTTGTAGTCAGTGCAGCCCTAAATTTGGAGGTGGCTCTTTCTTATTGATTTTCAGTTTTCCCAAGGTATTTTCCCTAGACTGGAAGTGGCCTTGGCTCTGTAGCTCTGTTGTTTACTTGTTTTAGGGAACACAATGCACTCCTCCAGTGAGGCAGTTGGCAATTTACATCCCGCCCATCAGCATAACAAGGCTCCCTGTTCTCCAGGGCCTGTCTTGCTTTTCTGGTTTTTACACATTTTGTTGGTTTCCCTTTTGACCGGTGGGAAGTGATACTTCTTTGTAGTGCAGATTTGCATTGCCCGCTTGCTTGCTTGGCCAAAAAGGGCGTATGCGTTTTCTCCTGAATATATTCAGGAGAAAACGCATACGCCCTTTTTGGCCAAGTGCACCATTGTCCAAGTTGTGCCCCTCTTCCTGTGCTTTACAGGCGATTCCAAGGTACCTCTTGAAATCTGTTTCCTGCTATTTTGCCTCGCTTTCAAGTACGCCTCGTTGACTTCCCTCAACAGATTTTTGGACGATAGTTGTCCTTTATCACTCTGCCAGTTTGTGAATTGCTGTGCCCCTGAGCTCCATTTCTCAACTCGTTTTTTGTGAGCTGAACGCAAGTCCTAAATTTTGGATCATGTCCTATACTGGTTCCCGGTGGGTGGCTGAGACTTTGGTTAATTCTTCTTCCTGCCGGGAAATTAGAGTGACATGTCCCCGTCCAAATGCCTAACAGCTACTCTCTCACGGGTTCTCCCTCGTCCCTTCCATCCTCTGCCAAATTGGGAACCTGTGCAAACCAGGAGGTTAAAGGGCCTGTCTCTCCAAGTTGGGAGATTGATAGTAAGGCAGTTGGAAAGTCAAACTGGAGCACCAGGAGAGGGACTATTCGTTGAGTTTTAGAAACCTTTCGTATTCACAGTGTGTCCATTCTCTAGGTTTCCTGTACATGTTATAGCTGTAGTAATATTCCCTTGAACCTGGAGAGTTGGGACCCATGGAATGGGGGCCATGCATTATTGCTTGAAAGGGTCTGCATTTGCTCACCCAATCTCACCAATCCTCTCAGTCCCAAGTGTCCAGCCTTATGCCACATCCAGCTGTCATTGTAGATAGGGTCTTTCCAGGTTTCCTCAGACACCCTGAAGGAATTGTAAAGAATTTCCCTGTTTTTTGGTTTTGCTTTTGAAATTCCTTTTTATAGTGGGTTTGAGCTGATTCTCGCTGCCATGTTTATGCCACTCTAGACACACTTGATTCCCTTATGGAGTCATATCTATACATAGGTTTTAAGATTCTTACTAGTCAGATATATTCCTCTGCGGGAAATATGGGGTTTTGAGTCTCTTTCACTGAGGAAGGTGTAGGTCTTGTCTATTCCAAAGTTGGTTTTTGGAACGGTCCCTTTGCTTATATCAAACTCTGGTTTTATGCATCACCCCACCTCTCCATCCCCTTTATGCAGGCATAAGAGTGTTTTCTAAATGTGAGACTCTGTTCTCTTTCCTAACTCAGTTCACGTGTAGCCATGTTTACAGGATCTTCATAAGTGATATCTTATGATAAGTTTCTTTTTCTGTGTGACTTATTTCACTTAGAATCATCGTACCTGAATCCACTCACTTTGCTGCTACTGGTCTTATGACATTGATTTCATGGCTGAGGAATATTCCATCGTACGTAAGTACCACAATGTTTTGAACCATTTTTATATTTCCTGGGATATATAAGGTGTACCCAAGTTTAGGTTCTTGTAGTCAGTGCAGCCCTAAATTTGGAGGTGGCTCTTTCTTATTGATTTTCAGTTTTCCCAAAGTATATTCCCTAGACTGGAAGTGGCCTTGGCTCTGTAGCTCTGTTGTTTACTTGTTTTAGGGAACACAATGCACTCCTCCAGTGAGGCAGTTGGCAATTGACATCCCGCCCATCAGCATAACAAGGCTCCCTGTTCTCCAGGGCCTGTCTTGCCTTTCTGGTTTTTACACATTTTGTGGATGTCCCTTTTGACCGGTGGGAAGTGATACTTCTTTGTAGTGCAGATTTGCATTGCCCGCTTGCTTGCTTGGCCAAAAAGGGCGTATGCGTTTTCTCCTGAATATATTCAGTAGAAAACGCATACGCCCTTTTTGGCCAAGTGCACCACTGTCCAAGTTGTGCCCCTCTTCCTGTGCTTTACAGGTGATTCAAAGGTACCTCTTGAAATCTGTTTCCTGCTATTTTGCCTCGCTTTCAAGTCCGCCTCGTTGACTTCCCTCAACAGATTTTTGGACGATAGTTGTCCTTTATCACTCTGCCAGTTTGTGAATTGCTGTGCCCCTGAGCTCCATTTCTCAACTCGTTTTTTGTGAGCTGAACGCAAGTCCAAAATTTTGGATCATGTCCTATACTGGTTCCCGGTGGGTGGCTGAGACTTTGGTTAATTCTTCTTCCTGCCGGGAAATTAGAGTGACATGTGCCCGTCCAAATGCCTAACAGCTACTCTCTCATGGGTTCTCCCTCGTCCCTTCCATCCTCTGCCAAATTGGGAACCTGTGCAAACCAGGAGGTTAAAGGGCCTGTCTCTCCAAGTTGGGAGATTGATAGTAAGGCAGTTGGAAAGTCAAACTGGAGCACCAGGAGAGGGACTATTCGTTGAGTTTTAGAAACCTTTCGTATTCACAGTGTGTCCATTCTCTAGGTTTCCTGTACATGTTAGAGCTGTAGTAATATTCCCTTGAACCTGGAGAGTTGGGACCCATGGAATGGGGGCCATGCATTATTGCTCGAAAGGGTCTGCATTTGCTCACCCAATCTCACCAATCCTCTCAGTCCCAAGTGTCCAGCCTTATGCCACATCCAGCTGTCATGGTAGATAGGGTCTTTCCAGGTTTCCTCAGACACCCTGAAGGAATTGTAAAGAATTTCCCTGTTTTTTGGTTTTGCTTTTGAAATTCCTTTTTATAGTGGGTTTGAGCTGATTCTCGCTGCCATGTTTATGCCACTCTAGATACACTTGATTCCCTTATGGAGACATATAAATACATAGGTTTTAAGATTCTTACTAGTCAGATATATTCCTCTGTGGGAAATATGGTGTTTTGAGTGTCTTTCACTGAGCAAGGTGTAGGTCTTGTCTATTCCAAAGTTGGTTTTTGAAACGGTCCTTGTGCTTATATCAAACTCTGGTTTTATGCATCACCCCACCTCTCCTTCCCCTTTATGCAGGCATAAGAGTGTTTTCTAAATGTGAGACTCTGTTCTCTTTCCTAACTCAGTTCACGTGTAGCCATGTTTACAGGATCTTCATAAGTGATATCTTATGATAAGTTTCTTTTTCTGTGTGACTTATTTCACTTAGAATCATCGTACCTGAATCCACTCACTTTGCTGCTACTGGTCTTATGACATTGATTTCATGGCTGAGGGATATTCCATCGTACGTAAGTACCACAATGTTTTGAACCATTTTTATATTTCCTGGGATATTTAAGGTGTACCCAAGTTGAGGTTCTTGTAGTCAGTGCAGCCCTAAATTTGGAGGTGGCTCTTTCTTATTGATTTTCAGTTTTCCCAAGGTATATTCCCTAGACTGGAAGTGGCCTTGGCTCTGTAGCTCTGTTGTTTACTTGTTTTAGGGAACACAATGCACTCCTCCAGTGAGGCAGTTGGCAATTCACATCCCGCCCATCAGCATAACAAGGCTCCCTGTTCTCCAGGGCCTGTCTTGCCTTTCTGGTTTTTACACATTTTGTGGATGTCCCTTTTGACCGGTGGGAAGTGATACTTCTTTGTAGTGCAGATTTGCATTGCCCGCTTGCTTGCTTGGCCAAAAAGGGCGTATGCGTTTTCTCCTGAATATATTCAGGGAAAAACGCATACGCCCTTTTTGGCCAAGTGCATCATTGTCGAACTTGTGCCCCTCTTCCTGTGCTTTACAGGCGATTCCAACGTACCTCTTTAAATCTGTTTCCTGCTATTCTGCATCGCATTAAAGTCCGCCTCGTTGCCTTCCCTCAACAGATTTTTGGACGATAGTTGTGTTTTATTACTCTGCCAGTTTGTGAATTGCTGTGCCCCTGAGCTCCATTTTTCAACTCGTTTTTAGTGAGCTGAACGCAAGTCCAAAATTTTGGTTCAGGACCTATACTGGTTCCCGGTGGGTGGCTGAGACTTTGGTTAATTCTTCTTCCTACCGGTATATTAGAGTGACATGTGCCCGTCCAAATGCCTAACAGCTACTCTCTCATTGGTTCTCCCTCTTCCCTTTCATCCTCTGCCAAATTGGCAACCTATTCGAACCAGGAGGTAAATGGCGCTGTGTCTCCAAGTTTGGAGATTGATAGTAAAGCAGTTGGAAAGTCAAACCAGAGCACCAGGAGAGGGACTATTCATTGAGATTTAGAAACATTTCGTATTCACAGTGTGTCCATTCTCTAGGTTTCCTGTACCAGTTCTTGCTGTATTAATATTCCCTTCAACCTCGAGAGTTGGGACCCATGGAATGGGGGCCACGCATTCTTGCTTTAATGGGTCTGCATTTGCTCACCCAATCTCACCAATCCTCTCAGTCCCAAGTCTCCAGCCTTATGCCATATCCAGCTGTCATTGTAGATAGGTTCATTCCACGTTTCATCAGAGACCCTGAAGGAATTGTAAAGACTTTCCCTGTTTTTTTGTTTTGTTTTTGAAATTCCTTTTTATAGTGGGTTTGAGCTGATTCTCGCTGCCATGTTTATGCCAGTCAAGACACACTTGATAACCTTATGGAGACATATCAATACATAGGTTTTAAGATTCTTACTAGTCAGATCTATTCCTCTGCGGGAAATATGTGGTTTTGAGTCCCTTTCACTGAGGAAGGTGCAGGTCTTATCTATTCCATAGTAAGTTTTTGGAACGGTCCCTGTGATTATATCAAACTCTGGTTTTATGCATTACCCCACCTCTCTTTCTCCCTTAAGCATGCATACGAGTTTTTTTTCTAAATGTGAGACACTGTTCTCTTTCCTAACTCAGTTCATATGTAGCCATGTTTACAGGATCTCCAAAAGTCATATCTTATGATAAGTTTCTTTTTCTGTGTGACTTATTTCACTTAGAATCATCGTACCTGAATCGACTCATTTTGCTGCTACTGGTCTTATGACATTGATTTCATGGATGAGGGATATTACATCTTTCGTATGTACCACAATTTTTTGAATCCATTTTATATTTCCTGGGATATTTAAGGTGTACCCAAGTTGAGGTTCTTGTAAGCAGTGCAGCCCTAAATTTTGGGGTGACTCTGTCTTATTGATTTTCAGTTTTCCCAAGATATATTCCCTAGACTGAAATTGCCCTTGGCTCTGTAGCTCTGTTGTTTACTTGTTTTAGGGAACACAGTGCACTCCTCCAGAGAGGCAGTTGGCAATTTACATCCGGACCATCAGCATAAAAAGGCTCCGTGTTCTCCTGGCCCTGTCATGCCTTTCTGGTTTTTACACATTTTGTTGATGTCCCTTTTGACCGGTGGGAAGTGACACTTCTTTGTAGTGCAAATTTGCATTGCCCGCTTGCTTGCTTGGCCAAAAAGGGCGTATGCGTTTTCTCCTGAATATATTCAGGAGAAAACGCATACACCCTTTTTCTCCAATTGCATCAGTGTCAAAGTTGTGCCTCTCTTCCTGTGCTTTAAAGGCGATTACAACGTACCTCTTGAAATCTGTTTCCTGCTATTCGGCATCGCTTTCAAGTCCGCCTCGTTTCCTTCCCTCAACAGATTTATGGACGATAGATGTCCTGTATTACTCTGCCAGTTTGTGAATTGCTGTGCCCCTGAGCTCCATTTTACAACTCGATTTTTGTGAGCTGAACGCAATTCCAAAATTTTGGTTCAGGATCTATACTGGTTCCCGGTGGGAGGCTGAGACTTTGGTTAATTCTTCTTCCTGCCGGGAAATTAGTATGAAATGTGCCTGTCCAAATGCCTAACAGCTACTCTCTCATTGTTTCTTCCTCTTCCCTTTCATCCTCTGCCAAATTGACAACCTGTGCGAACCAGGAGGTTAAAGGGGCTGTCTCTCCTAGTTGGTTGATTGATAGCAAAGCAGTTGGAAAGTCAAACAAGAGCAGCAGTAGAGGGACTATTCGTTGAGTTTTAGAAACCTTTCATAATCACAGTGTGTCTATTCTCTAGGTTTCACGTACATGTTATAGCTGTAGTAATATTCCCTTCAACATGAAGAGTTGGGACCCATGGAAGAGGTGGCATGCATTATTGCTTTAAAGAGACTGCCTTTGCTCACCCAATCTCACCAATTTTCTCAGTCCCAAGTGTCCAGCCTTATGCCACATCCAGCTGTCATTGTAGATAGGGTCATTCCAGGTTTCATCAGAGACCCCGAAGGAATTTTAAAGAATTTCCCGTTTTTTTTTTGTTTTGTTTTTGTAATTCCTTTTTATTGTGTGTTTGAGCTGATTCTCGCTGCCATGTTTATGCCATTCTAGACTCAGTAGATTCCCTTATGGATACATATCAATAAATAAGTTTTATGATTCTTACTCGTGAGAAATATTCATCTGTGGGAAATATGGGGTTTTGAGTCCCTTTCACTGAGGAAGGTGTAGGTCTTGTCTATTCCATAGTTGGTTTTTGGAATGGTACCTGTGCTTATATCAAACTCTGGTTTTATGCATCACCACACCTCTCCTTCCCCCTTAAGAAGGCATAAGAGTGTTTTCTAAATGTGAGACTCTGTTCTCTTTCCTAACTCAGTTCATGTGTAGCCATGTTTACAGGATCTTCATAAGTGATATCTTATGATAAGTTTCATTTTCTGTGTGACATATTTCACTTAGAATCATCGTACTTGAATCCACTCATTTTGGTGCAACTGGTCTTATGACATTGATTTCATGGCTGAGGGATATTCCATCGTATGTAAGTACCACAATTTTTTGAACCAATTTTATATTTCCTAGGATATTTAAGGTGTACCCATGTTGAGGTTCTTGTAAGCAGTGCAGCCCTAAATATTGGGGTGGCTCTGTCTTATTGATTTTCAGTTTTCCAAGGTATATTCCCTAGACTGGAAGCGCCCTTGGCTCTGTAGCTCTGTTTTTACTTGTTTTAGGGAACACAGTGCACTCTTCCAGAGAGGCAGTTGGCAATTTACATCCCGCCCATCAGCATAACAAGGCTCCTTGTTCTCCAGGGTCTGTCTTGCCTTTCAGGTTTTTACACATTTTGTGGATGTCCCTTTTGACCGTTGGGAAGTGATACTTCTTTGTAGTGCAGATTTGCATTGCCCGCTTGCTTGCTTGGCCAAAAAGGGCGTATGCGTTTTCTCCTGAATATATTCAGGAGAAAACGCATACGCCCTTTTTGGCCAAGTGCATCATTGTCCAAGTTGTGCCCCTCTTCCTGTGCTTTAAAGGTGATTCCAACGTACCTCTTGAAATCTGTTTCCTGCCATTCTGCCTCACATTCAAGTCCGCCTCGTTGCCTTCCCTCAACAGATTTTTGGACGATAGTTGTCCTTTATTACTCTGCCAGTTTGTGAATTGCTGTGCCCCTGAGCTCCATTTTTCAACTCGTTTTTTGTGAGCTGAACGCAAGTCCAAAATTTTGGTTCAGGACTTATACTGGTTCCCGGTGGGTGGGAGAGATTTTGGTTAATTCTTCTTCCTGCCGGGAAATTAGAGTGACATGTGCCCGTCCAAATGCCTAACAGCTACTCTCTCATTGGATCTCCCTCTTCCCATTCCTCCTCAGCAAAATTGGCAACCTGTGCAAACCAGGAGGTAAAAGGCCCTGTCTCTCCATGTTGGGAGATTGATAGTAAATCAGTTGGAAAGTCAAACCAGAGCACCAGGAGAGGGACAATTCATTGAGTTTTTGTAACCTTTCGTATTCCCAGTGTGTCCATTCTCTAGGTTTCCCGTACATGTTATAGCTGTCGTAATATTCACTTCAATCTGAAGAGTTGGGACCCATGGAATGGGTCCATGCATTATTGCTTTAAAGGGTCTGCTTTTGCTCACCCAATCTCACCAGTCCTCTCAGTCCCAAGTGTCCAGCCTTATGCCACATCCAGCTGTCATTGGAGATAAAGTCATTTCAGGTTTCATCAGAGACCCTGAGGGAATTATAAAGAATTTCCCTGTTTTTTTCTTTTGTTTTTGATATTACTTTTTATAGTGGGTTTGAGCTGATTCTCGCTGCCATGTTTATGCCACTCTAGACACACTTGATTCCCTTATGCAGATATATCAATACATTGGTTTTAATATTCTTACAAGTGAAATATATTCCTCTGCAGGAAATATGGGTTTTGATTCCCTTTCACTGAGGAAGGTGTAGGTCTTGTCTATTCAATAGTTGGTTTTTGGAACGTGGCCTGAGCTTATATCAAACTCTGGTTTTATTCATCACCCCACCTCTCCTTCCCTTTAAGAAGGCATAAGAGTGTTTTCTAAATGTGAGACTCTGTTCCCTTTCCTAACTCAGTTCATGTGTAGCCATGTTTAAAGGAGCTTCATAAGTGATATCTTATGATAGGTTTCTTTTTCTGTGTGACTTATTTCACTTAGAATCATCATACCTGAATCGACTCATTTTGTGCAACTGGTCTTATGACATTGATTTCATGGCTGAGGGATATTCCATCGTACGTAAGTACCACAATATTTTGAACCAATTTTATATTTCCTGGGATATTTAAGGTGTACCCAAGTTGAGGTTCTTGTAAGCCTTGCAGCCTAAATTTTGGG